>NC_072390.2:92085000-92420833 GCF_028885625.2 Pongo pygmaeus
ACTCAATTGTTTCTTCCTTATATTTGCCCTTTTACTTTTCTACTTGGCGATATTTGGCTTTCCGTTCAAGGATCTTTTTGCGGTCTTTGTCCAGTTTTATCCTAGTGATAACCACCTTGCTGGGGTGAATGCCTGTATGCACAGTTGGGGTGAATGCCTATATGCATAGTTGTGCCATTAGCCTTTTACTGTTGCACCTGTTCAATGTAGAGGACCTATTTCTTCCTGTAAACCCAGACTACTTTGCCAGTTTGCTGACCTTTATAGCGTCCTCGTACAACCTGAACATCATCCTTTCGGATGGGCATGGATCGAACATTGTACTTATCTCTTAGCTCTTTGGAAAGAAGGGAAGACAAAATCTTCCTGCGAATGTGGGAAGGTGCATTGAAATGTCTTTTGTGGTTGTTACTTTGGTCAGAAGTCACAAAGGGATTGAACTTCATTTGGGCTGCTCTCGCTTCAGTGATGGCCGCAAAAGGGACGAGAACTACACACACACCGCTTCCGCTTCTGTACCTACATTTTATTTTCTGGTTTTTTTTTTTTTTCCTCAGCTTCTTGATGTGGATACTGAACTAATTTTCAGCCTTTCTTACTTTCTAATATCTACATTTAAGGTTGTAGGTATTAAGGCTATTGGCAATTCTACAGTTTTAACTGCATCTACCAAATTTTGATATGGTTTATTCTTGTCTTCACTAAGTTCAAGATTATTTTCTGATTTCTATTGTGAGTTCTCATAAGTTATTGCAAAAGGTGTGGCCAAATTTTGAAATTACCTTCATTGTTATTGATTTCTAGTTTACTTGGATTGTTGTCAGAGAACTTAACTTGAATTATTTAATTATTTGAAACCTTCTTGGGTCTTTTCATGTTATGTGGTTATATTTGGTAAATGTTCCATGTGCACTTGAAAAGAACATATATCGATTTTTTTCTGTCAGTTACTCAGAAAAGTGTATTAAATATTAAATTCTCCTATGCTTGTGAATTTGTCTATTCTTATATTCTGTCAATCTTTATATTTTGAGCTACATTTTTAACCATACAAATTGAAAGATCTTATATTTTATTGGTATAGTAACCCTTTTATCATTATGAAGTAAGTCATACTTTATATCTAGTAATGATTTTTGCCTTAAAGCCTCCTTTGTTTGATATTGGTACACCTGCACCATGACTGCTTTGGCTGGTGTTCTAATAGTATTTCTTTCTCAATTCTTTTACTTTGTCTTTCTGTCCTTATATGTAAGTTATATCTCTTGCAAGCAGCCTATAGTTAACTTTTCTAAGTATGGCCTGATGATCTTTGTCTTTAATTGATATGCTGATTTTAAGTACATTTAAGGCTGTTTTGAGACATAGTTTTCTACTTGATTCATCATTTTACATTCCCTTTTCTTTCTTGCCTTCTTTTGGCTCAATAAAGTATTTTTAAATGTCATTTATATCTCTCCATCCATTAGCCTGCTATTTATACATTCTTTTTTGAGATGAAGTCTTGCTCTGTTGCCTAGACTGGAGTGCATTGGCACAATCTTGGCCCACTGCAACCTCTGCCTCCTGGGTTCAAGTGATTCTCTTGCCTCAGCCTCCCGAGTAGCTGGGATTACAGGCGCCCGCCACCACGCCAAGCTAATTTTTGTATTTTTAGTAGAGACAGGGTTTCATCATGTTGGCCAGGCTGGTCTCGAACTTCTGACCTCGTGATCTGCCCACCTCGGCCTCCCAAAATGCTGGGATTTCAGGTGTGAGCCACCACGCCTGGCCTATACAGTCTTTATAGTTTTTTTTCTTTGAGGCAGTGTCTCACTCTTTCAGTTGCCCAGGCTGGAGTGCAGTGGTGCGAGCATAGCTCACTGCAGCCCCAAACCCCTGGGAGCAAGTGATTCTCCTGCCTCAGTCTCCCAAGTAGCTGGGACTACAGGTGCCCACCACCATGCCTGGCTAAATTTTTTTGTTTTATTTTTTAAAGACAGGATCTTGCTATGTTGCCCTTAAACTCCTGGCCTCAAATTATCCTCCTGCCTTAGCATCTCAAGTAGCTGGGACTGCAGGCGTAAGCCACCATGCTTGGCCCTTTTCTCCTTCTTGATAGTGCCCTTTGATTCACAAAGGTTTTATTTTCATTTATTTATTTATTTGTTTATTATTATTATTATTATTATTATTATTTTTTGAGACAGAGCTTTGCTCGTCGCCCAGGCTAGAGTGCAGTGGCGCGATCTCGGCTCACTGCAAGCTCCGCTTCCTGGGTTCGTGCCATTCTCCTGCCTCAGCCTCCCGAGCAGCTGGGACTACAGGCGCCTGTCACAGCGCCTAGCTAATTTTTTGTATTTTTAGTAGAGGTGGGGTTTCACCGTGTTAGCCAGGATAGTCTCGATCTCCTGACCTCTTGATCCACCCGCCTCGGCCTCCGAAAGTGCTGGGATGACAGGCATGAGCTGCCGCGCCCAGCCTATTTATTTGTTTTTTTGAGACACAGTCTTGCTCTGATGCCCAGGCTGGAGTGCAGTGGTGCAGTCTCGGCTCACTGCAACCTCTGCCTTCCAGGTTCAAGCGATTCTTGTGCCTCAGCTTCTGGAGTAGCTGGGATTGCAAGCGTATGCCACCATCCCTGGCTAATTTTTGTATTTTTAGTAGAGATGGGGTTTTGCCATGTTGGCCAGGCTGGTCTCGAACTCCTGGCCTCAAGTGATCCGCCCCCTTCAGCCTCCCAAAGTGCTGGAATTACAGGCATGAGCCACCATGCCCAGCTTTCACAAAAGTTTTAAATTTTAATAGAGTGCAATTTGTGTTTGTTTCCTCCTGGTTATTTGTAGCTTTTCGTGTCAAATTTAAGACACTGTTGCCAAATCCATAGTCATGAAGCTTGTCCCTTATGTTTTTCTTCTAGGAGATTTATAGTTTTAGTCATTAAATTGAAGTCTTTGATCTGATTTAATTTTTGTATATGGTACGTGGTGAAGGTCTGAATTCCTTTTTTTCTTTTTCTTTTTCTTTTTTTTTTTTTTTGAGACAGAGTTTCACTCTCATTGCCCAGGCTGGAGTGCAGTGGCGGAATCTTGGCTCACCGCAACCTCTGCCTCCCAGGTTCAAGCAATTCTCCTGCCTCAGACTTCTGAGTAGCTGGGATTACAAGTGTGTGCCACCACGCCTGGCTAATTTTTTGTTGTTTTAGTAGAGACAGGGTTTCACCATGTTGGCCAGGCTGGTCTCGAACTCCTGATGTCAGTCGATCCGCCCACCTCAGCCTCCCAAAGTGCTGGGATTACAGGCGTGAGCCACCGCGCCTGGCTTTGAATTCAGTTTTTAACCTGTGTATATCCACTTCGGCTAGAACTGTTTATTGCCTCATTGAATGGTACTGGCATTCTTGTTAAAAATCAATGGATGATAAATATATGTGTTTACTTCTGAACTCTCACTAGTGTCTCTGTCCTTTTGCCAATATCATACTCTTTTGATATGTCAATGATACTTTATGTCAAGACACATTAAAATGGATAGATAGCCATTAGAATTAGTTATTTGTGTATCACTTAACGTCACCTCACAAATTGTTGGTGGTACATGTCATATTTAGAAGACACTGCACATTTTTAGGAAATATATACTTTTGCATCATTGGGCAGCAAACTAGGCTCAAATACTCATCATCACATTTATCAGCTTGAAAATGCTTGGCAGAGAACATTCAGTGGATGGGTTAAAAACATATGGAGTGAAGTACATTGATCTTGGGCACAGAAGTCAGAAAGAGACAACTGTCTTTATTGTGTTAATTTTCATAAAGTTATTATTTAGGAGAACAACCAGTCTTTCTATCCCATGACTAAGACAGAGGGCCTTATCAGCTTTAGGGAGATTATGGTTAAGTAAACATTAGAGCTTTTTACTGTAGAAAATAATGCATAGTGCATGTAAACCTTTAATGCCTTTATCTCTCAGGGACTTCACTGTGGTGGGAGGAGTGCTGTGACTGTGGAAAGTCGTGCAAATTTCAGGGATTGCAGTCGTGATGGCTGTGATTCCAGATGGAGTCATAGTTGACAGTTTAGTGCAGGAGTTGGCAAGTATTCTTTATGTCAAGGGTCAGATGGTAAATGTTTTAGGCTTTGTAGGTTGTACGGCCTCTGTCATGACTACTCAGATCTGCTATATGCCTGAGTTTCAGCAAACCTTTGTGTACCAAAAAAGGCTAGGCCATAGTTACTTGACCCCCAATCTAGAGGAAAAGACAGGAAGAGAAAAGAAAGTTATGTATTATAGCACTTTACTTTTGAGTAAACTATATTGATATATAACACACAGAGAAGATCAGAAATTGTGGTTGGCTCAATGAATTTTTCACAAAGAGAACTCACTTATGTAGTCAGCACCTAGATTAAGAAAGAAGACATTAGTGGCACCCTAAGAAATCTTCACTGTGCTCCATCCCAGTAAGGACCCTCCTTGTTGCGACTAGCCACTTTGCTGATTTCTAACAACATAGGTTAGTTTTGCCTATTTGTTGAACTTTTTAAATAAAATGAAACCATACAGATTGTTTTCTTACATCTGGCTTATTTTGGTAAAAATGTGAGATTTGTCCGTGTTTTTATGTAGAGCAGAAGTTTGCTCATTCTCACTGTTTGATAGTATTCCATCATAAAATCTGCTCTAACATATTTGCCCATTCTGTTGTTGGAGGGCATTTGTGTTGTTTTTTGTTGCTGCTGTTATAAATTGTGCTACTGTGAATGTTTTAAACATGGCTTTTTGGTGCACATACATACACATTTCTGTTGGAGATGTACCTAGGAGTGGAACTGCTGGATTATAAGTTATGCATGTATTTAGCTTTAGTTGATGCTGCTAAATAGCTTTCAAGGGTGGCTATAGCAATTTTCATGCCCTCTAGCAATATATGAGATTTCCAGTTACTTCATTTCCTCATCAATCTGTGGTATTGTCTGTCTTTTTAGTTGTAGCCATCTGATGGATGTGCACCTTAAAAAGTATTTTAAAAGTTATTTCACATTTATTATATAACTTGGATCTTAACAACCCTGTGAGTAGGTAGAACAGAAATCATTATCCTTATCTTTGGGTGAAGAATCAGGCTGAGAGAGTTTATTTGGCTTGCTGGAGACTCACAGCTCATAACTTGGCAGGAATGAGACTCACCCTCAAGTCGTCTGACTCCAAGTGCTGTATTTATCAGTGTCTTCCCAGTCTCTGCTGTGTATCCATATTTTCATGTATAGATATCCACCTTTCAAGATGCATGTTTTATTGAACATGGGGACAGAATCTCAGAATGGGCTCTCCAGAGTTCTCTGTGGCGCTCTTTAGCTCTACTTTATCTAAAAGTTAATACGTGTGTTGTTTTGATGTTCACACAAATTGTATGTTTGTAGAGGTGAAAACAGAATAATGGCAGCAAACAAAACAATAAATTATGCTGTATATAGAAAATTAGTTTTTTGCATTGTCAACGGAAGCACTCTACTTTGCAATATGCTGCTGGATCATTTTCAGAAAGGACCTGTTACTTTCAGATCCTGAGCCTAGAATTCTTAGAGTTCTGGTTAAAGGTAAGGCTATAGACATTTGAGGTGTTATTTTGTTATAATTTAATATGCTGTGGTTTTTAAAAATTTGGGTAATGTGTGTGTAGTGCATGAACATACATCTACCCAAGTTTACAGTCTTTCTTTAGAAATACAAATTTACAGGTAGTAAAGCAAGTATTTCAAAGGGAGTTGGTGTTTCTTTAAAAAATGAGGGAGACCAGCTAGGTGCGGTGGCTCACGCCTGTGATCCCAGCACTTTGGGAGGCCAAGGCGGGCGGATCACCTGAGGTTGGGAGTTAGAGACCAGCCTGACCAACATGGTGAAACCCCGTCTCTACTAAAAATACAAAATTAGCCAGGCGTGATGGCACATGCCTGTAATCCCAGCTTCTCAGAAGGCTGAGGCAGGAGAATTGCTTGAACCCAGGAGGTGGAGGTTGCAGTGAGCTGAAATTGTGCCGTTGCACTCCAGCCTGGGCAACAAGAGTGAAACTCCATCTAAAAAAAAAAGGAGACGTTAATAACATTAAGCATGAAAAGAAAGAGTTTACACGAATACAACGAATACATACAGATACTGACAAAATTAGCATTAAAAGAACACCTGGGTAAAGGTGAACTTTTTTTTTTTTTTTTTTTTTTTTTTTGAGATGGAGTCTTGCTCTGTCGCTCAGGCTGGAGTGCAGTGACGCGATCTTGGCTCACTGCAACCTCCGCCTCCCAGGTTCAAGTGATTCTTCTGCCTCAGCCTCCCGAGTAGCTGGGATTACAGGCATGTACCAACATGCCCAGGCTGGAGTGCAGTGGTGTGATCTCACTTCACTGCAACCTCCACCTCCCGGGTTCAAACGATTCTCTTGCCTCAGCCTCCTGAGTAGCTGGGATTACAGGCATGTGCCACCACACCTGGCTAAGTTTTGTATTTTTAGTAGAGGCAAGGTTTCACCATGTTGGTCAGGCTGGTCTCTAACTCCTGACCTCATGATCCACCCACCTCGGCCTCCCAAAGTGCTGGGATTACAGGCGTGAGCCACCGAACCCGGCCTCGTTTTTGTATTTTTAGTAGAGACAAGGTTTCACCACGTTGGTTAGGCTGGTCTCGAGCTCCTGACCTCGTGATCCACCCACCTTGGCCTCCCAAAGTGCTGGGATTACAGGCGTGAGCCACTGCACCCGGCCTCATTTTTGTATTTTTAGTAGAGAACAGGTTTCACCATGTTGGTCAGGCTGGTCTTGAACCCCTGACCTCAGGTGATCCACCCGCCTCGGCCTCCCAAAGTGTTGGATTACAGGCGTGAGCCTCTGCTCCCGGCCAGGTGAATCTGTTCTTGGAAAACAGTCTGCTGCAAGAATGTGAGTGAACCGACACTATTAAGGACCATTTAATGAGTTTCTGAACAGATATTTATCATGTCACAGTTATATTTCATACATTTATTACGGCAAATACCAAAGTTTTGGAATATAATTGTTTCATTGGAACTACTCATGCCTTTGATAATTGGGTACTTTGGCTTGGCTCCTAATTGAATAAACAGTCCTAGGCTTACATATTAGTATACATCGTTGCTGATAAAATCCAAATTTGTCTGTTGTTTTTACACTAGGCTCAAAGTAGCAACTGGGTTTTTTTTTTTTTTTTTTTTTTTTTTCTGAGATGGAGTTTCACTCTTGTCATCCAGGCTGGAGTGCAATGGCACGATCTCGGCTCACTGCAACCTCTACCTCTGAGGTTCAAGCCATTCTTCTGCCTCAGACTCCTGAGTAGCTAGTATTACAGGCACGGGCCACCACACCAGGCTAATTTTTTTTTATTTTTAGTAGAGACAGGGTTTTGCCATGTTGGCCAGGTTGGTCTGAAACCCTTGACCTCAGGTGATCTGCCTGCCTCGGCCTCCCAAAGTGCTGGGATTACAGGCATGAGCCACCGTGCCTGGCCTAGCAACTGGGGTCTTATCTCAGAAGCCATTATCTTAAGAGGAGTGGAAGCAAAATTAATTAGGAGAGTATCCTGGATTATTAATTGAAAATTATTACTAGCTATGCCACTGGTTTAATTATGTGATCTTGACTAAGTGGCTTAATTTCTCTGGGTGTTAGTTTTCTTATCCACAAGGGCACGGACAATATGACTGGCCTTCCCCCCACCCCCCATAAAGTTTATTTTCTTTCATGTTTAATTCTTTTTTGTTAATACGTTATCACCATTCAACCTTCACCCGTGATAATTATGTACCTCTCCCTTACCAGCCCCCATTCCCAGTCAGATAGTTGCCTTTTTCACAGGGAACCAATGCTACTTTTTTTCTGTGGTTTTAGAGGAACATTTTTTGAATATACAAGCAAATGCATGGTGTAACTCTGCTCCACCCCCCCAACTTTTTTTTTTAAGAAGTGATACCATAGCCTGGTGCGAAGGCTGACACCTGTAATCCCAGCACTTTGGGAGGCTGAGATGGGCAGATCACCTGAGGTCGGGAGTTCGAGACCAGTCTGACCAACATGGAGAAACCCCATCTCTACTAAAAATACAAAATTAGCTGGGTGTGGTGGCACATGCCTGTAATCCCAGCTACTCGGGAGGCTGAGGCAGGAGAATCGCTTGAACCTGGGAGGCGGAGGTTGCGGTGAGCAGAGATCGCGCCATTGCACTCCAGCCTGGGCAACGAGTGAAACTCCATCTCAAAAAAAAAAAAAAAGCGATATCATTCAGAACATATTACTTTTCCTGTTGAATACAGGTTAGGGATGAATTTTCCATATGAGTTACATTTCATTTCCATTTGAGTACCCACTTATGAGTAAATACATTTGAATAGATAATTGGTAAAATTCAGAAAGGGCAGGAGTCTTCTCTGGTTCTCTCAACTTCTCAGTGCAGGTGCTTTTGAGTGACAGGTGAGAGCTCCTTCTTGGAAGAAAGCAGGTGCCTGTGGCTGGTGCTGTTACCCAGTCCTAGCATTTGGCTTTCTGAGGGACTCTGCAAAGAAAATAATGCAGACTTATTTCAGCTGGCTCCTGGGAACAACCACATGGCCCAGGTATGTGTGTATAAAATAAGAATAGTCAAAGGGTACTTAACAAGCTGGAAAAAGATTAAATCTAATGTAGGCAGTTTTGAGGTGGAGGGCATGAGCGGGTGAGGCTGAAAGGTGGGAATCAGATAAATTGGTTTTGGGAGCTTCAGACAACTGGGAAGAGGTTTTAAAAAAAAAAGCCATTAGCGCCTATCTATTTCCAAATATTTAATGTGTATTTGTTAGGTACACATTACATGCCAGGCTTTGTGAAGCAAAAAGGGCTCCAGGATCCAAACACTTCAGAGTTTCACCGGATAAAGTCCAGCTGTGTTAAAACCTGAACGCTGACAAATGTGGGAGGAGCAGTAGAAACAGGGAAGAAAGTAGAAGGGAGTTTTAAATAAAAGTAAAGAAGAGGCCGGGCACAGTGGCTCACGCCTGTAATCCCAGCACTTTGGGAGGCAGAGGTGGGCGGATCACGAGGTCAGGAGTTCGAGACCATCCTGACTAACACGGTGAAACCCCGTCTCTGCTAAAAATGCAAAAATTAGCCCGGCGTGGTGGCGTGCACCTGTAGTCCCAGCTACTCAGGAGGCTGAGGCAGGAGAATCACTTGAACCTGGGAAGTGGAGGTTGCAGCGAGCCAAGATTGCATCACTGCACTCCAGCCTGGGCTACAGAGGGAGACTCCGTCTCAAAAAAAAAGGAAAAAAGTAAAGAAGAGACCGGGCGCAATGGCTCACGCCTGTAATCCCAGCACAGGGAAGAAGGTAGAAGGGAGTTTTAAATAAAAGAAGAGGCTGGGCGCGGTGGTTCACGCCTGTAATACCAGCACAGGGAAGAAGGTAGAAGGGAGTTTTAAATTAAAGAAGAGGCCGGGTGCAGTGTCTCACTCCTGTAATCCCAGCACTTTGGGAGGCCGAGGCGGCGTCAGGAGTTCGAGACCAGCCTAACCAACGTGGCGAAACCTGTCTCTACTAAAAATGCAAAAATTAGCCAGGCATGGTGGCACATGCCTGTAATCCCACCTACTCTAGAGACTGATGCAAGAGAATCGCTTGAACCTGGGAGGTGGAGGTTGCAGTGAGTGGAGATCACACCACTGAAATCCAGCCTGGGTGACAGAGTGAGATGCCATCTCAAAAAAAAGGAAAAGTAGAGAAAGGATGGTAGAGATGACCTAAAGTGGTAGCAATCTGGAGTGGCCTGATGCCTGTCAGGTGTTCCAGGCATACTTGTGACGACAGCATCTGGTCTCCAGATGAGAGGGTGGGAGCAGTGTGGGTGCCTGGCCAGAGGGCTGTTGTCTTGGAGGAATAGTGGGTGACGGAGTAGGGATCTGAGGGTGGTGCACACTGAGAGCAGAGTGAGGAAGATCAACCATATTTTAGAACGATTTTTATTCAAAATGTAAAAACAAAAACATGAAAAGCCTGGGGGTTAGGTCAGTTATTTTAGAAAGTACTCAGAAACTGAAACTGTTATATCTCTCATTTTAATATGAAATACATCATTAACATTTATGGATAACTGAGATTTTAAATGCACACTGCTTAAGAGTTTGTCATAAGAGGCCAATTTGAGTTAAATCCATGGAATGCTATAAATGCAATAAGTTTTGTTGGAACTTGGTATCCAGTAGACATTTTGTATAAATCAATGTAGGGTCTCTAGGTGGGGAATAAAAGACCTTTGCCATTAAGATTTAGCTGGTTAGCCTGATTGCTGGGCCTGATTGGGGTAGAAGAGCAATTTTTAAGATAGCTTATCTAGTTCCAAGTCATGACAAACCAGGCCTGAATACAGTCATGGAATAGCAGGATTATGGAGTGATGGGTAGGGCATTGAACAAAGAGATGGCCATGGTCCTAAGTTATTGGCAGGCCCTTGTCCCAGTAGCTACAGGAAACATTGTCTTATTTATTCCGCACAACTGTGAGATAGGCTTTCTTATTTTTGGGGTGGTAGACAGCTATTATTCTACTTAGAATATTTATGTAAAGCCTTAAACTGATTTTGAAACTAGTCTCTACTTAAGGCAAACAAAGCTGCTCATTTTCTGATCATTGTGCAATCAGTTTTTGTTTAATTTTGATAGTTTAAAGTTCTTGGTAGCAGAAAGGGTGAATAATTAAAGCAAACAGTGGTCATATTTTTATGTGTGAGGTGGCTGTGTGGGTAAACTGCCTTGGAATTCTACATATGCACCCCCTGTGTACCGTGAACTCTTACAGTGACCTACCCTCTGTCTTCTTAGGCGGCAGAAACACATAGCTGAAAAGTACTGTTCTAAATCTTAGATTTGATAACAGTTAAACACAGGCAGCTTTGTGCATATTTTGGTATGTGTGTTTGTGCGTGAGTGGCAGAGAATACCTATTCTGACTTGGGAGGCATTAGGAATGTATGCTGCTAAAAACCTCAAGTCCTTCTTTTAGCTGCCTTTAAAAAAAATGCAGCTGGGGCTGGGCATGGTGGCTCATGCCTGTAATCCCAGCACTTTGGGAGGCAGAGGAGGGTGGATCACGAGGTCAGGAGCTCGAGACCAGCCTGACCAACATTGGTGAAACCGCATCTCTACTAAAAATACAAAAATTAGCCAGGTGTGGTGGCGCACACATGTAATCCCAGCTACTTGGGAGGCTGAGGCAGGAGAATCACTTGAACCCGGGAGGTGAAGGTTGCAGTGAGCGGAGATTGCGCCATTGCACTCCAGCCTGGGCAACAGAGTGGGACTCCATCTTAAAAAAAAAATCAGCTATCCCCCAGAAGGCCATCCCATGAAGAGGCAGTCATTCATTTGATCACATCTTTCTTTGATCACTGGTCCCCTAGTGGATTTGATAACCTCTGTGGCTGCAGAGACCCCTGCACAATGGAGGTGTGTGGAGACGTGTGCACATGTGCAGGCGTGGGTATGCTGTTCCAGCAGAGTTCGCAGTCTCCTGCAGCCTTGCTGGGGCTCCTCTCAGTTAAAAGCCCTTATCTAAGGATGCATTAATTAAAGACTCTCTCTTCTTAAAAACTAGAGAGAGTCTCGCTATATTGCCCAGACTGGTCTCAAACTCCTGGCCTCAAGCAGTTCTTCTGCCTCCACCTTCCAAAGTGCTGGCATTACAGGCATGAGCCACCATGCCCAGCCAGGATGCATTAATTTAATAGACCTCTTTCTGAACAACAGATACTCTGGGGACCAGAAGTTTGAATGAACTTGAAGGCATGATGGACCAAAGGTGTTATTTGAGGCCTGGGACACTGCCCAGAAAGGGCCGACTCTGAGCAGAAGGAAAGCAAGCGAAGTGGGGACAGTGGAGGCCACCACGTCCTGGCAGGAAGGTGTCAGGGCGGAAGGTGCTTCCGCAGAGTGAAGGGAACTGGCTCCCTGTACAAAGGTGTGCCCCTAGGCAGAGCAAGAGTCTAGACCGCCATTGGGTTTCCAAATTATGCTCAGTATGGAAACTAAACCATGTTGTTGTTTTTAAACAATTTTCCAGTCATACTTTAATTTGAATTATTGTTTTAAGTTTGTGTCTGAACCAGATTAATACTGTGTTACATCACTGTTTGGAAGAAGAGACTTACTGAAATAATAATTATGTTTTGAGTTTGTTAAGGTGCAAAGTCTTGCTTCTTAAGGTAACTCTTTTTCTGGAAAAGTCTTAATTCATAAGTAAAGCAACAACATTTTTCTTTCTTTTTTTTTTTTTTTGAGATGGAGCCTCCCTCTGTTGCCCAGGTTGAAGTGCAGTGGCGCAATCTTGGCTCACTGCAACCTCTGCCTCCTGTGTTCAAGCGATTCTCCTGCCTCAGCCTCCCTAGTAGCTGGGATTACAGGCGTGTGCCATCAAGCCCGGCTAATTTTTGTATTTTTCGCAGAGAAGGGGGTATCACCATGTTGGCCAGGCTGGTCTCAAACTCCTGACTTCTGGTGATCCACCCACCTTGGGCTCCCAGAGTCCTGGAATTACAGGCATGAGCCACTGTGCCTGGCCTCAACATCATTTTTCAATTTTAAATGTATAGTCCATGTCTCCTAGGGTTTTATCTATCAATTTCAGTTAATTCCTTCTCATTTTTGGGCAGCATATTAAGTAGTTTCAACATAGAGGCTGTGAAAATTGTTTTATCATCCTGAGATAGCTTTTTAATTTTGCATTTCAGAAATTAAGTTGAGGAGCTCTTTTATTAATGTACTCAGCCTTTAGGTTAAAACACTTGTGACTGTGTTCTGAAAACCCAATTTTCAACAGACATTTTATTTGTCTCTTCCTAACCTCGAAGCTATTTTTTACCATACTACATAGTTTTCCAAGGGAATTGTATATCAATTGCTAGGGTCCCAACAATCATTTTATTTCATTTTATTTATTTTTATTTATTAATTTTTTTTTTGAGACGGAGTCTCGCTCTGTCCCCCAGGCTGGAGTGCAGTGGTGCGATCCCAGCTCACTGCAAGCTCCGCCTCCCAGGTTCACGCCTTTCTCCTGCCTCAGCCTCCCGAGTAGCTGGGACTACAGGCGCCCACCACCATGCCTGGCTGTTTTTTTTTTTTTTTTTTGTATTTTTAGTAGAGACAGGGTTTCACCATGTTAGCCAGGACGGTCTTGATCTCCTGCCCTCGTGATCCGCCCGCCTCGGCCTCCCGCCTCCCAAAGTACTGGGACTACAGGCGTGAGGCCCCACGCCCGGCCCTCACAATCATTTGATTTGGGCCTGGGAAGTCATAAAACATTTGCTGTTAGTTTTAGTGTAGAAATTTTGAAAGTATGGTCTTTGAACAGGATGTGAATATAGTTAAGAATAAATGGAATAAAAATTATGCATATCTTTTTCTTAGTAGACTCACTTTTTATGTCTGAAGTTGCAGTCTTTTGAATTGAATTGTATTTCTTGAAGCCGGAATTTGCCATTTCTCAAGGTTCTGCAGAACAATGTTTGCAGCTGTTGCTGACTTCCTCCACCTTGTCTCTGTGCCCCTCCCACTTGGGCTTCACCTACCTCCTGTCTTTTGGAATCTCCAGGTCCTTGCTACAAAGCAGATTCAACCTTTGGCCAGGAGACTTTTGGCAGAAATGGGAACTGCAGGCTGTTTTCTCAAAACAAAGATTTCAAGGTCTATAGAACATTTCGAGTGCCTGTGTTTACCATACAAACTCTTGAGAACAAGGGGCTTTCTTGAGCTACTTGGTTCTTCAGCTTACCCCGTACTCTACTCCCAAGTTTCTGAAGTCTAATATTTTTGGATCAAATTTGATACAAATAGCTGTGTGCAACATATTTCTGGTCTTTACATAGCAAAGTATATTACATATTTATGTCCAAATTATAACACTTGAAGTATATTTATTTTTAAAAATTGTAGAGATTTAGGGCATCTTTATTATGGCATTTTTGACAAGTTTTATGATTATTCTGTGATATGTTATTTGTCATATATAGTCTTATTTGAAAATACTTTTAAGTTAAAAGCACTTTACCTGGGTGGGTTTATAGAAACTCTTTGTAAAAATTGAGGGTTGTCTGAGGCATTGCAATCTCTTGTCTTCCTGAACCTCCTAAGCCATGTCTATATATGAGAGAGCAAAGGTTTTATTTTTAAGAGACGGGGTCTTGCTCTGTGGCCCAGGCTGGGGTGCAGTGGTGCGATCATAGGTCACTACAGCCCGAAACTCTTGGGCTCAAGAGACCCTTCAGCCTCCCGAATAGGTATGACTACAGATACGTGCTGCCATGCCTAGTTAATTTTTTAGTAGACATGGGGTCTCACTGCGTTGCTCAGGCTGGTCTTGAACTCCAGGCCTCAGGCAGTTCTCCTGCCTTGTCTTCCCGAAGTGCTGAAATAAAAGGCATGAGCCACTGTGCGTGGCAGTTTTTCTTTTTTACTTAATCTTGTTTTGCAGCAGTTTTGAGACATTGAGTTTGTGAATTAGCATTTAAAGTCTTTAATATTTCTACTAGAGTTTTGTTTACTGAGTGATTTAAGAAACAATGTGGATTATTGATGAAATCTTAAAGTGATTTGGAGGTAAAATGCGTCAGTGGTTTGTAGTGACTTTGAAACACTATACAGTAGGCTCACATGGTTTAAGAAGCATCATTATGGCTTTTGTGTGTTTTGGTGTGTGTGGCTGTGAAGCCTCAGGAATTTAGTTTAAGCTTCTGAAAAGCCCACCAAGATGTGTTTAGAATTCTGTTGTCCCATATCTTAGTCATCTCAACATTTCTTATTTCTAACTTTAAAACATGTCAATTAAAAAAATTCAGTATATCATTAATTTCATCTAAAATCTCTCATAAATCTCTGAGATAATTTGGTTTTTAAACAATAACCAATAATCTGGTTTTATTTATGTGATGAGAATAACAACTGGTATTTATTGTCTATACTTATGCAATTTTATAGATGGAGTTTTAACATTGAATGCGGAGAACACTAATTATGCCTATCAAGTTCCAAACTTCCATAAATGTGAAATCTGTCTACTATCTTTTCCAAAAGAATCCCAGTTTCAACGCCACATGAGGGATCACGAGCGAAATGACAAGGTATGTATTTTCAAAGGTGATGTCAGGAATGTGAGCGTTGAAACTGGAGGTATTGTAAAAATGAACAAGTAAAATCAAAACTTTTATTTTAATTTAGGTTCCTAAATAGTAAAACATTTTATATTCTACAAATAAATATTTTGGCCTTTTTAAAAGTTGTAGTTGTATTCCTAGCTATTATTTGATAAGGCGAGAGAGTGAGAGCTTGTCCTGGTGAATTTGTAGTTATTTATTTGTGGACAAATAAATATGACTTTTTAAAAGTAGTTTCAATTTCCTGTATGACTGAACACAGAAGTTTGTGTTTTGAAGTATTTTTCTCCAGTGGGGAGTTTTATCTTTAAGTGATCTTGCATTTAAAAATGGTATTCTAGATGTTTTAGGTTGTATTTCAGGAGGCAGCAATATTAAATATTATCTTAAATAGAAATTTGAACTATTTTTTGCAGTACCTCTTGTGGGATATGTCAAGAATTTTAGTACCTTAATGGAATGATTTGCCTAATAGATGGAAAGTGGCAGTTAAAACTGTAATTAAAAAAGTGATTGTCAACTTTTCTCTAGGTAGGAGCATGTAAGCTA
Source organism: Pongo pygmaeus (assembly GCF_028885625.2). Taxonomy (NCBI): domain Eukaryota; kingdom Metazoa; phylum Chordata; class Mammalia; order Primates; family Hominidae; genus Pongo; species Pongo pygmaeus. Next base: position 92,100,710 of record NC_072390.2, read on the forward strand.
GTGAGCCATTTGAAACCAGAAAAACACCAGGGACCTCATTTAGAGAACAGGATATGACCATCTCAGGCTTGACTTTCAGCACAAATGGTGCTGCTGTAGCTATGATAATATAATATAAATATAATATACCAGTATGCACCAGCATTATTTTCTCAGGTTTGGCAATCTGAAGATACTGACTTATTCCTCATTAGGAGCTTGTTACTTCAGAGATAAATACTGGTGATTATCTTTTTACAAGTGAATAGCAGAATACCTTCCATTTTGGGAAAATCTTAGACCTTGATAAGCAACTCTATTAAAATCTAGTAAAATTTTTTATGATTATTTTACTTGAAGTTTTTTTTTTTTTTTTTTTTTTTATGAGATGAGTTTCACTCTGTTGCCCAGACTGGAGTCTCGGCTCACTGCAACCTCCTCCTCCCAGGTTCAAGCAATTCTCCTGCCTCAGCTTCCCGAGTAGCTGGGATTACAGGCACGCGCCACCATGCCTGGCTCATTTTTAGGGTTTTAGTAGAGACAGGCTTTCGCGTGTTGGCCAGGCTGGTCTCGAACTCCTGACCTCAGGGTGATCCGCCTGCCTCGGCCTCCCAAAGTGCTTGGATTACAGGCGTGAGCCACCACCCCCGGCCTGCTTGAAGTGATTTTGTTTATAATAGTGGATTTGGTCAGAAATAGAAGGGAAAAATCCAACTTAATGAGTTGAAATTTTTCAGAGACTACAATCCAATAAATTTATATGCAGCTTTTTCTTTTTTTATTTTAAAAAAAAGCTTCATCATAAACTATTATTTCAATGAATAGAAGAGTTTGACAGAGAAAATGTTTGGAAGAAAACTTTGAGAATACATTATTAGAATATGTTTCTTTCTGTGTTCATTTTACAGCAGTATCCATACACTCTTACAAACAGCAAATGTAAGCATGCATACTTAGATGTTCAACACAAACCCATATCATGCAAACACATGGAGAAAGAAACTTTTTTTTTTTTTTTTTGAGACAGAGTCTCGCCCTCTTGCCCAGGCTGCAATGCAGTGGTGCAATCTTGGCTCATTGCAACCTTGGCCTCCCAGGTTTGAGCGATTCTCTTGCCTCAGCCTCCCAAGTAGCTGGGACTATAGGCACCCGCCACCATACCTGGATAATTTTTGTATTTTTAGTAGAGATGGAGTTTCACCGTGTTGGCCAGGCTGGTCTTGAACTCTTGAGCTCAAGTGATCCGCCCACCTCGTCCTCCCAAAGTGCTGGGATTACAGGCGTGAGCCACCGTGCCTGGGCGCAGAAATGTTTTAATAGCATGTTTTAAAGGTTATCTTTGAAAGGTGTTTCATTGTCAAACACTTATACTCACTGAAAGAAAACAGCTTATATACAGCATTTCTTATTAGAAATATTTCTTACATGTATGTATGTGTTTTCATCCTTATAATCCTTTCAGTAATTCTATCAGGTGCTTTACTGTGTTTATTTTGGATTTATTGACTTAAGGGCCAGAGGAGACTTCAGAAGTTTCTGTAGATTGTCTGTACATTATGGTACTTGTTAATATTTTCATAACATTTGTTGAACAAGCATCTGTAAAAAGATTGTATTTCAGTGGCTTCTTCACTTTTCTCTCCAAATAGCCACATCGATGTGACCAGTGCCCCCAAACATTTAATGTTGAATTCAACCTGACACTTCATAAATGCACTCACAGCGGGGAAGACCCTACCTGCCCTGTGTGTAACAAGAAATTCTCCAGAGTGGCTAGTCTCAAAGCGCATATTATGCTACATGAAAAGGAAGAGGTAATCGTCATCATTTTGCATATACTTTGTTAACTGATTGTTAAAATACATCTGATTATGAGTCAGGAGGATTTTAGATATAAACTCGTTTTAAAAACCTTTTGTGTAGATTTCAAGGAGTGAATTGTCATTAGATTTGCCTTGATACCAGTTGACTGATAAGACATTTCATTTGCTGGCCCTGTCAATGCCTTAGGGTAGAGACATCTTAATATGTAGTATATTTGAAGGATCAAAATATATCCACTTGGCTGGCAGAGGCTCCTCCTGGTGCCTCACCCCCCTCTTTGTAAACAGAAACTAACTTTTATACGATTCTGCCATGGCCAAAAGTAACTTTTCTGCTTCTGAACATGGTAGGATCTCCTTGCTTACTCCTGGGTCTTCTGATCTGTGAGAATCTGAGGGAAGAGAATCATTTCATCATGGCCCAAAGCAGCTTATACACCAAAGTGACCACTCGTGGTAGCTCCACAGGCGCAATGTCTAGGACAGCTTAAGGATGACAGGTCACAGTGCTGGGGCGGGGGCTGAATCTAAAGTGCCAATGACTATGGCTTAAAAAATATGCTCCTCCTTGGTCAGGTGGAGTGGCTCATGCCTGTTATCCCAGCGTTTGGGAAGCTGAGACAGGAAAATTGCTTGAGGCCAGGAGTTTGAAACCAGCCTGGACAACATAGTGAGACCCCATCTCTACCAAAAAAAAAAAAAAAAGAAAAAGAAAACCTTCTCTGAACTCCCCCTTTGCATTATTACTATAGAAAATTAGGAAGATACAGAAAGTTAAAGGAGAAAGTCATCTCTAATTCTGAGATAATTACTGATAACTATTTGGTATATTTTCTTCCGGAGACAGAAAAACACAGTATTGAAATTGCATATTCAGATGATCCCTGACTGAAGATGGTTTAGACTTAATGTGTTTTGACTTTACGGTGGTGTGAAAGCAAACACATTTCTTAGAAACCTTACTTCTCTTGTGATGTTAGGCAGAGGCAGCGAACTGCAGCTCCCTGTCAGCCACACGCTTTTGGCTTGTGATATTTCCAGTTCACCGTGGGTTTATCAGGATGTAATCCCATCGTAAATCAGGAGGCACCTGTATAAAATTTACATTGTGAAAGCTGACTTCACACTTTGTTTTTTTTGAGATGGAGTTTCGCTTTTGTTGCCCAGGCTGGAGTGCAGTGGCGCCATCTTAGCTCACTTCAACCTCCGCCTCCTGGGTTCAAAGGATTCTCCTGCCATAGCCTCCCGAATAGCTGGGATTACAGATGCCTGCCACCACGCCTGTCTAATTTTTGTATTTTTAGTAGAGATGGGGTTTCGCCATGTTGGCCAAGCTGGTCTTGAACTCCTGACCTCAGGTGATCCACCTGCCATGGCCTCCCAAAATGCTGGGATTACAGGTGTGAGCCACCACACCCAGCCTGACTTCATACTTTCTACGTGATTTTGGATCCTGTTTTTATCAATGTCTTTAATTTTTATTTTAAAGTAATTTATTTTTATCTCTTAAAATCTTATAATACAAGTAATGCATATTTATTTTGGAAAAAAATTAGTAAAAAAGGTAACATTAAAACCACCCATAGTGGACTTTAACAAAGCTGAACACATAGAAACAGCAAGGTGGTGGTTACCAGAGGCTGGGGAATGGGGGGGTTGGGGAGATGTTGGTCAAAGGCCACAATATTTCAGTTAGACGGGAGGAGTAAGTTCAAGAGATCTGTTGTACATCATGGGGACTAAGTTAATAAGAATACATTGTATGTTTGAAAATTGCTGGCTGGGCACGGTGGCTCACGTCTGTAATCCCAGCACTTTGGGAGGCCGAGGTGGGCAGATCACCTGAGGTCAGGAGTTCAAGACCAGCCTGGTCAACATGGTGAAACCCTGTCTCTATTAAAAATACAAAAATTAGCCAGGCGTGGTGGCAGGCACCTATAATCCCAGCTACTCAGTAGGCTAAGGCAAGAGAATCACTTGAACCCAGGAGGTGGAGGTTGCAGTGAGCTGAGATCATGCTATTGCACTCCAGTCTGGGCAACAGAGCAAGACTCTGTCTTTTAAAAAAAAAAAAAAAAAGAAAAGAAAAGAAAAATAAAATTGCTGTGAGAGTAGATTTTAAGTGTTCTCTCCACAAGAAATATATATGTGAGATAACACATGCAAACTAGGTTGATTTAGCCATTCCTCAACGTATACTTATACCAAAACATGTGGTACACCATAAATATGTACAGTTTTACTTACCAATTTAAAAATCAATTAGTTAAAAAAAATTATAAGAAAGAAAACATACTATGTGGAGAGAATACATTTGTGGTATTTCAAACTGTTTTTTCTATACATGCTTTTCTTAATAGTTTATGTTTAAAATAGTTTTTTAAATACAAAAATAGGATTATGTCATTATACAGACTACTTTTGTAACCTACCTTTTTCCATAACATATTGTAAATACATACTCCCTCTTTTCACTCATAAAAGTTATCACTCATTATCAAATATTAATATTTTAAATTATTAAAATCTGCAGTATCTTGGGTGGGTGTGGCAGCTCCTGCTTGTAATCCGAGCACTTTGGGAGACCGAGGCACTTGAGCTCAGGATTTTGAGACTAGCCTGAGCAACATAGACTGTCACTACAAAAAAAAAAAGTCTTCAGCATCTGGATTTAGCATAATAAAATTTAATAATTTTCATCATTGTTTAACATTTACATTGTTTATATTTTTTAATATTGTAAGTAATATATCTTTGCATATGAATCTTCTTATGCATCTTTAATTATTTCCTTAGGACAGATTTCTACAGTTAGATTAATTGAATTAACAAATAGGACTTTTTTCCCTCAAGTTCTTTATAGAATGCCATATGACATTCTAGAAAGTACATGTCAATTTAACACCTTCTCTTGCACAGTTTAGGAATGCCTGTGTCACTTATCGATAGTGCTATTTGAAAATGGCTATAGTTATATTTATATTTTTATTTATTTTTGGAGGGGGAGGAGTCATGTTCTGTCCCCCAGGTTGTAGTGCAGTGGCGTGATCTCGGCTCACTGCAGCCTCCGCCTCCCAGGTTCAAGTGATTCTCCTGTCTCAAGTCTCCTGAGTAGCTGGGATTACAGGTGCCCCACCATATCCAGCTAATTTTTGTATTTTTAGTAGAGACGGGGTTTCGCCATGTTGGCCAGGCTAGTCTTGAACTCCTGACCTCAAGTGATCTGTCCACCTCAGCCTCCCAGAGTGCTGGGATTACAGGTATGAACCACTGTGCCTGGCCAGTTTAATTTCTTAAAAGCAGAAAATGTATTAAATAATGGTGTATTAATATATTTTGGTATAAGTCCTACGTGCACACAGTAAGAAATCAAACAATAGAGAAGGCTATAGAGAGCAAAAAGTTACATCTCCTTTGGGTTCCTAAGTTCCAGTTTTGCTCCTCAGAAACAACTTTCATTAGCAGTTTCTTCTGTATCCTTCCAGGGACATTCTATGCCTATACAAATCTCCTCTGTACCATTATTAGTCAACCCATAATATTCTGTGCCTTTTCATCAGTTAACTATGTGTCTTAAGTGTAATTCCACATCTGTTAATCAGAGAGCTGTCGCTTTCTTTTTAACAGATGCATGGTATTATATTGTTTATATGTGTATCATAATTAGCAAGTCACTGCTGTTAGGCATATAGGTCGTTTCCAGCCTTTTCCAAACAAAGCTATGGTGATCAAATATGTTTGTCCATGTTTGAGTTCTCAAGATGGGCAGTGTGGTATCCCAGAGGACATTTGGTTATCACTGTTGTGGGGCTGGGTGTGGATGGCATGCTTCTGTTATCTTGTGAGTAGAGGATGCTGCCGAACACCCTGCAGTGCCCAGCACAGCCTCCATTGCTACGAGTAACCTGGCCCAGAACATCAGTAGTGTGAGGTTGAGGAAATCCTGGGTTAATAGAAATGTGAGATATATTCCTGGAAATGGAGTTGTTAGGTCAAAGGATATGTGAATTCAAAATTTAGATATTGTCAAATTGTTTTCCAAAGAGATTTTGTCAGTTTATCCTCCAGCCAATAAATGGTGTTTAAGATTGCTCATTTCTTCATACCATTTTCTTTCTCTTTAAAAAAATTATTACTTGAAAAAAAATAGAAATCAGGTCTCACCATGTTGCCCAGGCTGCTCTTGAACTCCTGGTCTCAAGTAGTGATTGGATTACAGGCATGAGCCACTGTGCCCAGCCCATTTTCTTTCTTTCTTTCTTTTTTTTTTTTTTTGAGATGGAGTTTTGCTCTGTTGCCCAGGCTAGAGGCACGATCTCAACCCACTGCAACCTCTGCCTCCCGGGTTCAAGTGATTCTCCTGCCTCAGCCTCCTGAGTAGCTGGAATTGCAGGCACCTGCCACCACGCCCGGCTAATTTTTGTATTTTTAGTAGAGATAGGGCTTTGCCATGTTGGCCAGGCTGGTCTCAAACTCCTGACCTCAGGTGATCCACCTGCCTTGGCCTCCCAAAGTGCTGAGATTACAGGCATGAGCCACTGCACCTGGCCGGCCATACCATTTTCAATACTCTGTTGTAAAAGTTGTCTCCTCCAATCTGGTAATTTAAAGATGGTATGTTTTTGTTTTAATTTATATTTCTTTAATTATGAGTGAAGTTTAGCATCTTTCCATGTTTATTAGCCATGAATAATATTTTTATGTTAATTAAATAATTTTTTTTTTGCAAGGTGGATGTGTGGGGATTATTGGTCTTATTCTTGCAAACTTGTGTAAAGTATTTACATTCCTGGAAAGTTAGGTTTTTCTGCCTTGTGTGACAAAATTATTTCTTGGTTTCTGGTTTCGTTATTTTCTCTTCCTGGCAGAAATTTTTAAATTGTCATGGACTCAAATTTTCAATCTGTTCATTTATGGATTCTGGTTCTTGTGGCTTGATTAGAAATGCTTCCCAATTCTAAAATTATTTTCTAAAATATCCCACACGTCTGGAACATCCCACATGGATCTGCCTGGTACAGATCCTCATACATGCAGAGCAGAATTCGCATGGAAGGGATGTGTCCACACTGATGCTGCAGTGTAGCCCATCCCCGCGGGGCCTCCCTGCCTTCCCCTAGTTCCCACGTGGACCACTTCTCTCGCAGGGCTTCCCCATGTTCCCCCAGTTCCTATGTGGGCTCCTTCTCTCTCAGGGCCTTCCCGCCTCCCCGTAATTCCTATGTGGGGTCCTTCTCTTGCAGGGCCTTTCCCCAGTTCCTGTGTGTGCTCCTTCTCTCCCAGAACCCAGCGCCTGGCAGCACTGGCATCATTACTCACTCTCTCATCCTGGATGCTCTGAAGGAGCCGTCTGCTCAGCCGGGACCCCCATGGTCTTCCTATCCAACAGCCCTCAGGATGTCCACATTTCTCAAGCCAGCCCCCCGACCCTGCTTCAGATGGCAGGCATAATTAGATATGGTCTTCCTCCTCTGCCATGGTTTTGTGAAGGCAGCAGGGTCACCTACTTCAGTTTGCCGCCATGTAGGACCTCTCCCTTCCTATTCATATGATTCCAGGCCTTCAGTTAACCACCCTCCTTCAGATTACATTATCTGACCAAAAGACACAGTCCAAAGCAGAGGAGAGTAGAAGGCTCGGGGTTTAGTTTTTGAATATTTGGATATTAACCAGCTGTTAAAAGTCAAAGTAACACAGGCAGGTACACTCGGAGGAGAGCCCGTCTCCTGCACCCTTGCCTGCCCAGTTGCCTCGGCTTTCCCAGGCTGCCTTCCTGCTTTTCTAGTGTGTCTCTGCTGTGTCTCTCTTTGTAATGAGAAATAAATGTTTGTATGTTCTTATTTTCTTTTTCTGGCTTATCATAACATGTGAAATTTAGAATTTTATATAGTTAAATATAGGCTGGTATTTTTATTGTACTAAATATTTAGATTCAGGGGAGAACTGAACATGTTTATAATGTTGAATCTTTATGAGAACACGGAATGTGAAAACATCAGCGATGTTTGGTTACTATGGATTCAGTACACTTTTTACATTTCTTAAGTATTTTAAGATTCTAATGATATTGTGTAGGGAGGTCTTTTGGCCATATGTTGTGTTACGTGCCTGTAGGAAAGTGATGCATTTGTGTGTGTTAGTTTTCCCTGCCATCCTCCCTGATTCTCTGTGCAGCCTCATCTACACATAATAATCGGGTAGTAAGTTTTTGGTTCTGTGTTGTTGCAACTAGCATATGCGCAGTTTTTAAAAAAAATCACCCGTCATTTATTTGTTCTCATAGTATGTAGTGATGGCATATTCACCTAACTTTTTATTTTGAAAAATTCCAATCCTAAGTGAAGATTTGAAATAATAGTACAATGGATATTTGTATAACCTTTTCCTGGACTCACCAATTGATAAATTTGCCAGATCTCACCTTCCCTCTTCTCCCTTTTTTGAACAATTTTCAAGTAAGCTACAGATTTCACGTTATTTTACCACTAAATACTTCAGGATGTAGCCCCTAAAAACAAAGACACTGTTCTTAATTTCACAAAACAGTGATCACAATTTAACACTGCTGTAATATCCATTTTCAGAGGTCCCTATCTGGAGGGGAAAAGAGTGGCATTTTACAAGGGGAGCAGTTAGTTTTGAACAGATGAGATACTTCTCTTTTGACCCTGGAAGAAGTGGAAGAGGGCTCAGGTGGAGGCGGGTGCAGGTGGAGGAGGAAGGGGGAGAGGGCTTAGGTGGAGGTGGAAGGGGAGTAGCTCCTGGTATGTCTTGCATGTGTTCCCAGCCTTCCTCAGACTGTGCTTTCTTAGTGTCTAATGAAGTTTTTCATAGACTTTCAGGCAGAACCCAAGGGTCTGTGTATTAACCAGTTAGATCTGTATGATCTAGTAAGTATTTCTGTCTTAATAACTTAATAGTTATTTGAAAGACCAACCCGGGTGTGTTGGGTACTGCACAGTGTCTATATCCTTGCATTTCCTATTTACAGTCATTTGCACATTGATTTTGGAGTTTTCTCTTCCACGTGGTTCTTCACTTCATCTTTGATCTTTAACCACAGCAACCGCGGAAACTTAGCTTCACAAAGACATTATGTTATTGAAACTGAAGTACCTCAATCTAGTTTCTGGGTGTTATTGGACAAGAGTGGAGCACTGCCGTTTCCCTTGAACATGTGACCTATTCTTGGGCCTCCTCATAAGCTTGTTATGGTGCACTGCGGTGCCTCAGTTCACGGGCTGGGGCTGAGGCCTTAGAGCCCACATTTCTCTGGGAAATGGAAACATTACTCTGTCTTCACCAAAAACATGGGGTGGCCTGAGGCATCTAGAGATCTGCATGGGGGGCCTATTTTGGGAATGGGAGCAGAACCTGAGTGGGTCACATCCATGGGCGGCCCTGGGAGCTGAGAGCCCATCTGGTTGTGGAGTCTGGGCTGGGCAGGGGTATGGTCTCCTTTCCACCGCTCAGCCCCTGGGAGGAGTGGAGATGGTGGTTTGCCTGGAGATGGGGGCTTCTGAATCGTGTGCTGTGGAATAACAAAGGAGTCAGGGCCATGGGAACCTTGGTGGGAGAGCCGACATGTTGAGCCGTGTGGTCTAGGCAGAGAGGTGAAACTTGAGGGGTGTGTGTGAACCCTCTGTTAGGATGACACAGGTGGGTAAAGGTGGTTGAAGACGTCTGTGCATGCCACACGCTCTGGGTGGCCCAACCCGAGGACGACATGAAGGGTAAAGATTACCTCTAAGGCTACACCCATCTACAGGGGTCACCAGAACAGTGAGCTTTACAGTTTTCCATTCTGAAGTTCCTTCAGATGTGCCTTTTAATAATTCACTGTGATTTCCTCCATAACTGGAAAGAGAAACAACTGTTATCTGTCATTCGCAGATGTCCTAAAGTATTTATACCTTATTTTGAAAACCTTCCTTTCGTCCTGTTTTCTCTTCCACAGATGGGCCAGGTTCTTTTCCAGATCACTTCCCACAGTGGTGCTCACATTCTTTGCTGTTTGCTTCAGTCCCTGCCTCTGCTGTTGTGTGGTTTTGTTATGCGGTGATCTCCTGAGTAGGACCACATCATCTGAACTTTGTGCAGCCTGCTCTCATCCAAACCCTCAGTTCTGTTTGTAAAACTCCAGCTCCCTTCATCTCTCGCTGTTGTGGTGGTTAAGAACTTACACATTCCTTCGCTTCTGACTCCTTTTTAAATTTTTTTGAAAAGGCTTTTGAGAAATATGTGTTTTCTGAAATCGCTTGACTTTACATTTCTGTTACTACTCACCCCTGCTTCTGGTTTCTCCCTTCAGCACACAGCAGGCTGTCTTTGATTAATAAGTGCTAACAGGAGAAGAAAGCGGGGAAGAGTCATGGAAGAGGCTTTGCTGAACTCTGGCGTGAAGCTGGTGAGGGAGCTGTGAGGATGCTTCACTGCCTCCTTGGCACCGCGTGTCTGTGCTGCCAGGGGAAGGGTTCTGGAAGTTAGGCTGTCATATTCAGCCACCTGAACTTAGCAACCTCATACTGAGCTCAAGATTTACATGAGCAGAGGAGAAAAAGGCCTCATTGTTCTTGTTCTGTAATAACACTTTGGCAATATGTTGGCTCTCTTTTTTCCAACCGTTGTGTTAATGCTTAGGTCAGAGTTTGTGACTGTGCCTCACCTGGCAGCCTGGCGTATGTGGTACAGAGCTGGTAGGGCAGCCGTGCCCTCAGGCTTGTCCAGCATCTTCATTTGCTATCTCTGAGTTATTTGCTTCTGAACCATGGTTTACAGTGAGAACGGGAGGAGGAAGGTGCACTGCTTCTCTTTAAAGGCGTGATCTGGAAGATGCATTTCAGTCCTGCTCACATCCGGTTGGGTAGAACGTAGTCATCAGGCCAGTGATCTAGTGGTTGGGGTGGCTGCGAAATAGTGTTGAGTTGATTAGCTGTATGCTCAGCCAATAAGTCTATTAGTGCATAAGAAAGGAAGAATCAATATTGGAGCACAATTATAAGTCTTTTCCCTATATGTCAAAATAATACGTTCCTTGCTGCGTTTGCATTTTGTGTTTGATTTTTCAGTTAATTGATTTGAATATGGCATATTAATAGTAACTAGAGGGATAATTTCTTACCTTTAATTGTATTTAAAAATAACCTCTAAGGTTCCAGCCACGATGGAGCAGCTTCCTTCTCCTAGGGGTCCCCTGTATCACTGTTGTTAGAGATAACCAGTCAACAGGCACAGGAGGACTCTGAAAGGCATCAGAGGTGGCGGACAATTGGAGGGACTTGAGGAATAATGTGGCCGTCAGCTCCCTGGGTTTCTTTTTTCTTTTTTTGAGATGGAGTTTCGCTCTTGTTGCCCAGGCTGGAGTGCAGTGGCGTGATCCTGCTCACTGCAAGCTCCACCTCCTGGGTTCAAGCAATTCTCCTGCCTCAGCCTCCCGAGTAGCTGGGACTACAGGCGCCTGCCACCACCCCTGGCTAGTTTTTTGTATTTTTAGTAGAGATGGGATTTCACCGTGTTAGCCAGGATGGTCTTGATGTCCTGACCTCATGATCCATCCGCCTCAGCCTCCCAAAGTGGTGGGATTACAGGCGTGAGCCAAAGTGCTGGGATTACAGGCGTGAGCCACCGTGCCTGGACTGGGTTTCTTTTTTTCCTCCCAGACACCTGGACAGGGTTTTGAAGAAGCCTGCAGCCTTCTGCCAACAAGCGGAGAAGAAAAACACTCCAAGAAAAGCTGGTTTCCCTTAGCTAGTACTGGGAAAAGGTTGGTCCAACAGAACAGAAAATCTTTTTATGGTATTTACTCAATTCCAGTGAAATGCCAACTGAAAAGCTGCTCAGCGGAGCTGAGTGCAGCATTGAACTTCTATCCCATTCTGCCCCCATCCCTTGGGAGCTGGCAGCACTTCGATTTCCCCGGTGCTTGGGCCCAAGCAGGGAGCTAACCTTGCATCCAGGAAGGGGATTCTCCTGGCAGAGGGAGGAGACAGAATTCCCCTCCCAGTGTGTTGGCAGAGCCTATCTGGAAGCCCGCCTTCCATCCTCCCTTAGCAGAAGCAGGCAGTTTTCTGATTCTCCCTCCAGAGTGTGTCAGTGGGTCCATTAGGGAGCTGGGCTTCCCTCCCCATCAGTGATGAGACAGAACCATGCAAGACAGACAAGTCTGCACTGTGCTTTCCTCCCTCTGGGGTCAGTGGGGCTCTGCAAAATGGGTCTCCGCTGCTGCTGGTCCTTACACTGCATCTGAACAGGGCAACTGCTGGTCAAAGGAGAGCCCAAGAACTGGTCCCACAGTTTAACACCCAAAGTGTCCAGGACACAGACACGAGCCAGCACAGTCCCTGCTGGAACAAGGAAAGAGCGATATCAATATGAAGAGGGCCTGGACATTGGAATTACCTGACAAGTACTTTAAAGCAGCTGTCAAGAAAATGCTTTATGAGTTTTGAAACAAATAAAAAAATAGAAGAAAGAAATAGAAGAAATAACCAAAGGGAAATTATAGAACTGAAAAAGCCCATGATTGAACTAAAGAACTCAGCAGAAGGGCTCACTGGTGGACCAGAGAGGACAGAGGAGAATCAGAGGAGAACCTGAAGATAGAGCAGCAGGAATGACTTAGGCTGAGCAACAGAAAAGAAATAGAAAAATTAACAGGGCCTCAGGGAACTTTGGGACAGTAACAGAAAATTCTACATTTGCATCGTGGTCATCACGAAGGATAGGAGAAAGAGTGTGGGGCTGGAAATGTATTTGAAGAAATAATGGCTGAAAATGACCCAGACTTGGTAAAAGTCATAACTCACAGATTTAATAATTCCAAACAGGATAAACCCAAAATAATATGCACCAAGACGTATCATAATGAACATTTGAAAACTAAACCTAAGAAAAAAATCTTGTGAGACACTAGAGAGAAATGATCTGTTGTTTACAGAAGAACACTGATTCAGGTGACAGCAAATTTCTCATCTGCCTCCATGGAAGCTAAAAGAAAATAGCACAAAATTTTTCAATTGCTGAAAGAAAAGAATTGTCAATTACAAATCTTCTTTTTTTTTTTTTTTTTTAAATTAGAGACAGAGTCTTGCTGTGTTGCCCAGGCTGGTCGTGAACTCATGGGCTCAAGCGATCCTCCCACCTCTGCCTCCAAAGTCCTGGGATTACACATGTGAGCAACCATGCCTGGCTACAAATTCTATATGTGGTAAATGTCCTTCAGGAACGAAGGAGAAATAAAGACATTCTTAGATGAAGGAAAACAAACTCTTGCTAGCAGACTTACCCTTAAAGAATCACTGAAAGATCTCCAAACAGAAAGGAAATGACACCAGAGGGAGGCTTGGAGCTTCAGAAAAGAAAGAAGAATGGTGTGGTGGTTAATTTTCTGTGTGAACATGGAGAGTGTTTTTGGATGAGATTAACATTTAAACCATTGAGTAAGCAGATTGCCCTCCATGATGTGGGTGAGCCTCCTTCAGTCAAAGACCTGAATAGAATGAAAAGACTGACTTCCCCAAGTGAGAGGGATTCTCCCGCAGACGGCCTTTGGTTGTCACTTACATTATCAACTTTCCTAGGTCTCCATCTGCCAGCCCACGCTGCAGATTTGGGGCTTGTCAGCCTCCATAATCATGAGCCAATTTCTTACAACAAATATCTTTTTTTTTTTTTTTTTTTTTAAGACAGAGTCTCACTCTGTTGCCGAGGCTGGAGTGCAGTGGCACTGTCGGCTCACTGCAACCTCCGTCTCCTGGGTTCAAGCAATTCTTCCGCCTCAGCCTCCAGAGTAGCTGGGATTACAGGCATCCACCACCACGCCCAGCTAGTTTTTATATTTTTAGTAGAGATGGGGTTTCATCTTGTTGGCCAGGCTGGTCTTGAACTCCTGACTTCAGGTGATCCACCCGCCTTGGCCTCCCAAAGTTCTGGGATTACAGGCATGAGCCACCGCACCCAGCCAACAAATATTTACACACACACACACGCACATACGCACATGCGTTTTCTTTGTTCTGTTTCTCTGGAAAACCTTAACACAAAAAGAATGAGTAAGAATACAAAATTGGGGTGAATATAATACACTGTTCTTCTCCTTATGAATTCTTAAATCGTAGTTGATGGTCGAAGCAGAAATTATCATCTGGTGTGCTCAGTGTACATGGAGGAAATACTCAGGACAGTGATATTTAAAGAGGGGAAACGGTACAAGACTCTGAATGGAAATAAGGTTTTCCATACTTCTCTCAAGGTGGTAAAATGTCAATGCCAGTAGATTGTGATAAGTTCCGTATGTATAATCCTACCTAGAACAATCTCCAAGAATGCCATACAAGGCAATGTGCTCGAAAATACTACTAATAAATCAAAATGAATTCTAAGAAATTCTAAAAAGTAATCCAGGAAGGGAAGAAGAGAAGCAGAGGAAAAGAAACAGTGAGCGAACAACAAATAATGACAGACTTCAGCCTTCAGATACCAATAATTACTTTAGATGTAAGTACGTGAATTAAAAGACATTGCTGGCTGGGCACGGTGGCTCACGCCTGTAATCCCAGCACTTTGGGAGGCCGAGGCGGGTGGATCACCTGAGGTCAGGAGTTCAAGACTAGCCTGGCCAACATGGTGAAACCCCATCTCTACTAAAAATACAAAAATTAGCCAGGCGTGGTTTTTGTAATCCCAGGTACTTGGGAGGCTGAGGCAGGAGAATTGCTTGAACCTGGGAGGCAGAGGTTGCAGTGAGCTGAGATCATGCCATTGCACTCCAGCCTGGGCCACAAGAGTGAAACTCCATCAAAAAACAAAAAACAAAATAAAAAAAAACCTCTCATATGATCTAACAATACATTGTCTCCAAGAAACTTACTCCAGACATAAAATGGCCCAGCACAGTTCCTGGCAGGTAGAGAGTTCAACTAGTGACAGCTGTTGGAATTATTGCTTTTTAAACTATTCACCACTTAGGACATTCAGAGAGCCTTCTGAAGAAAGCTGCTTCGTTTGGTAGAAAGTGCAGGTACATTGAGGTCTGGGGGAGCTGCTGTTGCTCCTTCAGTGAGGTTGAAGATGAAGTGAGATGAAAGTCGGTGAAGCACCCAGCAGTTTGTTGGGTGCAGACAGTATTGGGGGCACCAGTGCAGGGTCCCCTGAAACCTTGGAAATAGGACTAAAATTGCTTTCTAAGGGTTAAACTCTGAAATCATCAACATTGGATTGGAGTAGTAAAAAGTTACAGTTAAAATGGGTGCATTTGTTATATGTAAAGTTTGCCTCATTAAAATTGATTTAGAAAATAACTTGTAAACATGTCTTCTTACATGTACTTAGGAACTATAATTAAACTTTTGAGTTTAAGGGGTTCCATTTTTAAGTTTTACTTTCAGAACACTGAAATCTAATTTTTAGTTACTGCTCTATTGAGATTTATAGTCTAAAATTCACAGTGGTCACTACTCTGACCAAACAAATCTCAAACCCAGAAGAGTGAACCGGAAAAATTACTGCAGTTTTTAAATCACTGAGGAATTTTTCTTCAAAGTCACGTAATTATTGAAGGTCACATTATTTTTTGAGTAAATCACTTCACTTAAGGGGTGTTACAGAATGTTTGGAGAAACAACACGTGCATGCCCACACGCACTCAACACAAACAACTTTCCCATGGAAGACATTGTTCACATTTATTGATCATCTCAGTAGCATGCACAAATGAATAGTGATGGATCAGGTTCTATAAGTGTTGAGAGAAGAGCAGCGTTTTGTGGGGTGGGTTTGGGGTTTATTTTGTGTGTTGAGCAGTACCTGAAGTCAGCAGAGGCACACTGCATTAGGAAAAGAAGCATGGCTTCTGAGAAGGCCAGGACAGGAGACAGGATGATGATGGGGTTGGATCCTGGAGGGGATTCGGAGAAGGGGAAAATCCCAAACACGCGGAGTCTGGTGAACACACGCTGCCATCCTAGGGCAGCGGTTGGACAGGAGAGCAGCCTTGAGGCAGTCAGTACCTAGCATTGCACGCTCTGGTCTTTTAGAGATGATCATATCTTCAGCAAGGTGGAGACAGATTAAAACGCCATGCGTTTCTCTTGATGATTTCCCATGGCCAGTTAGCATCATGAGAATTACCCCAGGACAGCCTCTGCTTCTAGGTGAGAGACGTGATGTTAACTCTGTATGGAGAATGCAGTAAGTGGAAGGCCTGTTGTCCTAGTGGCCTGTGACTATACATGGGGTGTTGTTCTTGCAGAAGACTTCCTCAAGTGTTGCCAGGGCGGGCAGGGGGAGGGATGAGCATCCTGGCTCTTTTTGGCTTGCAGGAAAGAAAGCAGAAAGACAGTGATGTAGCCATCTGTAAGCTGGCAGGTCTTGGCTGTGGCCTGGGAGGTGCTGGATCCTGCTCGCACCATCTGAGCACGTTGTGCATAAACTGGGGTTGTCACTCAGACAGATCCAACAAATGCCTGAGTAATATCCATGTAGATATCCCTGAAACACATGAATCAGATCATTTGGTAAAAGAGTAAGTGAAAAGAGGGTGGGTGTGAGCCAGGGCAGTATCAGTACGGAGAGGAGCGGGCTGCGAGGGGTTTTGTGATGCGATTTTGAGACAGGAGGCATAGTGGGGAATCATTGGTAATGAAAGCAGTGCATTTTGTTCAGATGCATTCAGGACTGCAGAGGTTTTTTTTTTTTTAAGAGCTGCATCAAATTATGATTTTTTTTTGTGGGGAGTTTCCTAGAACAAATTTTCTTTTAATCAACAAGTCACTAAAAATTTAGTAGTTTATTATTTCCTTAAATTATTATACAATACTACTACTTTAAAGTTATTTAAATGATTTTTGGATTTCTCAAAATATTTCACTTTTCTTTGTCTTTTTCTGCAGTGTAGCTAGAGGTAGTATCAATTAACAGCCTCATTTTAATGAGGTTTACAAACATTTATTTACAAGACTAGTATATGCAGATCAGAAAAAAGTCTGGTAGGAAAAAATCAATGTATTTTATTTGGAAATAACAGTTTATGCTCATTGACAAGTCATGTTTTTTCATGTTTGTACAGTTCATTTTGAGGATCATTCAAGTAAATACTGTAATTGTGTGATGGAACTCCAAATGAGTGAATTAACTAAAATTTTTACTAAGTCAGCAATGGCTACTGATGAAGTAATTATTGAGTTCTCACTCTAGGCCATGCACAGTCAGCGTCTTACAGGTGTCATTTTGTCTAACCTTGTAACAGCCCTGTGAGGGCAGGGGTTATTATCCCTGTTTCATAGGCTCAGGGTGGGCAGCACACCCAAACTAGCAGGTTAGCTAGTGATTGGCAGCCTTAAGGTGAACCTAGACCCAGCTGTAGAACATCTAGACCAGCATCATCTAAGTGAAAGATGAGTAATTTAAAATTTTCTAGTAGCCACATTTTTAAAAGAAAAAAAAAAAACCCAAACAGGTGAAATAAATGTTAATATATTTGTTAAAATATGTCCAAAATATGAACTCATATATTAAAGATTACTGAGCTATCATTCTTGTATTTTTGCTCGGAGTCTTTGAACTCCTGTGTGTGTGTGTTCTGCAGTTACCCCATGCCTTGGTTCAGAGGGTCCCTGGTTCACAAGCTCAGTAAGCCAGGCCACCGCCTGCGCTCTGCTCTGCCTCTAAACCAAGCGAGACAGTGATGTGATCTATCTATTAAAAACATGAAAGGTGTCATTTTGTTTCAAGGTTGTCTCTTAAACCATAATCTTAGTTTGAATTCTTTCCTGACCCTTTGTAGTGCTGAGGTCATCCTACTTCTCTCTAAAGTGCTCACAGAATAGGCGGACCCAGTGCCATTACCCAACACCAGTTCAAAACAGAACTCATTTTGCTCAAAAATTGTGTCGATCTCTCACCCTTTTCCCAATGTTTCTGTCTTTTTCTTCCAATAAAGAAATGATTTTTGTATATTCAAATACATTTTTGAGAGGTGAAAGTGATGCTTGTTCCAGAGGAAAGTATTAGATCAAAACCAAGATTAGAGGGACCAAGTAGTTTTCATTTAATTTGTGTATTAACCGTTGATCATACCAGTTCTTTGAAGGAGTGGTTTTGAAAGGTTTGCTCTGCTCACCGATGGGTTTTCTGTTCCAGAATCTCATCTGTTCTGAGTGTGGGGATGAGTTTACTCTACAGAGTCAGCTGGCCGTGCACATGGAGGAGCACCGCCAGGAGCTGGCTGGAACCCGGCAGCATGTCTGCAAGGCCTGCAAGAAAGAGTTCGAGACCTCCTCAGAGCTGAAGGAACACATGAAGACTCATTACAAAATTAGGTATGAGTCATTACATGGGCTTGGTCAAAAATCCATCTAATATGTTAAAAGCTGGCGCACTTTGCTACGACCCACTAGAAATATTTGCTGCAAGAACCCAGCAAAGTGGAACCCCACAGATAATTTGGTGTCAGAATGTCTTTTATAACATCCATGGTACATCCCAAAACATTAATGAATAGTGTCAGGCTATGTGAGTAGAAGTGTTTACCTAGTGTTATAATGTTGAAAGCTGTAGAACAGGGTACTGGCAATACATGTTTATGGGTAGGTAACAAAATATGTAAACTAGACTCACAAGGGTTTAATTAGTACTCCTTCTAATAAATTAGTTTGTGGTACCCAACTGTTAAAACTCATATGTGCCTGACACTGTTCTTAGCGTGTATATAAACAGAACCTCATTTCATCATTACAAACAACCCTGTTAGGCCAGAGTACTTTTACGTTCCCATTTTGCGATGAGAAAACCAAGATTAGAGGGACCAAGTAGTTCTATGAGATTTTGTAGCTTATAAGTCAGGAGTTTGAAATTTAAACCCTAATAGTCTGATTTTAGAGCTCATAATCTTAACAACTGACTATATTTGAATGCATTTATACATTTATTCCTAGTCAAACTTAACGTGTTTTTAAAAATTTTATATTTTGCCTAATTCCTGATAACATGTTTTTACTGATGTTTCTGTTTCTTAATAAAGTGAAATAAAATATTCTTCCTGGCCCTTTGCTCAAGTTAGCTAATGGTAATAATCAGTTTTCACACTAATTTAGCTAATTTCTCCAACAAACTCTAAAAGGCAATATTGGGCCAGGCACAGTAGCTCACGCCTGTAATCCCAGCACTTTGGGAGGCCAGGGCAGGCGGATCACCTAAGGTCAGGAGTTTGAGACCAGCCTAGCCAACATGGTGAAACCCCATCCCTACTAAAAATACAAAAATTAGCCGGGTGTGGTGGCACATGCCTGTAGTCCCAGCTACTCAGGAGGCTGAGGCAGGAGAATTGCTTGCACTCAGAAGGTGGCGGTTGCAGTGAGCCGAGATCGTGCCATTGCACTCCAGCCTGGGCAACACAGCGAGACTCTGTCTCCAAAAAAAAAAATTTAAAATAAAGGCAGTATCAATTATCATTTTAACTACTATATTATCAGTTTAGCTTGCCATCCTTCTAAGCTGCAATGTTTAGGAAATAGCTGTACTTCTTAACAACAAGAAGTCCCATGCCAGTTGATTAACACAGTTTATAAAATGCCTGAAGACTCTAATGTTTATTTATCCTCTTAGACATTGCATTTGAGAATGTGGACTGGACATGTCTGTATGATCAGCTGTCTCCTGTCTTTCTTTTTCATTTTGCCTCCTGTTGACTAATGTGGTACGCACCTAATACTTTGTGATTTCAGTGATTTTTTTTTTCTTTTATCCCCAACCAATTTGATGGTAATTTCAGTGATTTTTAAACCCCCAAATATAATACGTGGTCTCTATGCACTCCAGATTTTTATTCTGATGAGGCTTTAATGCAGGCATTTTTGATGTTTCCTTGGAGGTTTGAAAGATGATTGAAGATGTTTAGGTGCTTGTGGCACTCAGACAGTCCTGGCTTCTAGGTCTTTCCAGCCTGAGGAGCAAACCAGACAGACGAAGCCTTGCCCTCACAGAACTGCCCTTTAGTGAGGAGATAGGCAATGACCAAGTGAGTGGGTTAGTCAGTCCCACAGTTTCAGATAGTGGTGAGTGTCAAGAAAGAAGGACAGTGGGATGGGTGTGTGCAGTGTGGCTGAGGGAGGCTAGGGAGGCAGCTGTTGTGCGTGGGCCTTTCTGAGTGGGGCTTTTGGAAGGAGACTGGGGTGAGGAGCAGGGAGCCCTGCAGCTTTAGGGGACCCGCCTTTCAGGCCGAAGGAGTGTGTTGGTGGAAGCAGTGAGCCTCCCTGGTCTGAGAAGCGGGAAGGTGGCCGGGGTGAGGAGAGCCTGCCCGGCAGGGCTGCGGATGTGCATTTCCCATGACTGGGATGGGAGCCCTTGGAGGGTTTTGCACAAAGGGAATGGCGTAACCAGACTTTCGGGTGGCACTGGGCCTAGTGTGTGGGCAGGAGTCAAAAGCAGGGAGACCTTTTTGGAGGCTATGGAAGCAGTGCACTGGAGAGCTGAACCCGTTCTGAGGCCGCAATGGTGGCTGGAGGGTGGAGAGACATGTCCACATTTGGGGGTGTTTCAGAGTAAGACCAGCAGCTTTTGGAGATGGACTAGAAGAATCCAGTGTGACTCCTGAGACTTAAACTTGTGCAAGAGGGAGCTTTCATGTCTTGACATGGAAAGGAGCAGGTTGGGAATCAATGAAGAGTTCTGTTTTGAACACCACCCATGAGGCAATGCCAAGTGAGAGTTGGCTGTCCAGGGCTGGAGCCAGAGGAGGAGGCAGAGTTGCTGGAGGTAGGAGTTTGGACATCATTGGTGTGCAGATGGTACAGAGAGCAAGAGACTGGAGGAGATGGTGTGGGTCAGGTGTCAGTGTAGAAATTATACCCATAGCATCTTTGTTTCTGACCATCACAGGTAAAGCTTTGTCTAGAAGAGACATTTTGCTCCCCCTGCCCCAATTTCAGTTTTTGACCTGGAAAAAACAAATTTTTTTTCATCAGAAATAGAGAAAAATGAGTTTTATGATTTTTAAAACTAACACATATACACACAGACACATACATATGTGTGACTGATTTATCATTAAAACAGGTTCTGATGAGTAGTCAGCCAAATTTTCTGGTAGGATTTTCATTTTGAAATTATGGTACAAGGGAGACATCTTACTGTGTATTTTACCCCCCTTTATTATACTAGGGTATCAAGTACAAGGTCTTATAACCGGAACATCGACAGAAGTGGATTCACGTATTCGTGTCCGCACTGTGGAAAGACGTTTCAAAAGCCAAGCCAGTTAACGCGACACATTAGGATACACACAGGTATGAAAACACTGACTTCTGGATGACTGTGTGGCTTGAAGGGAAGAACAGGTGCCTTTGTGCTAGCTCGACTTGGAATCTGATGCCGGCTTTCTCATAGTTTGCTGGGTAATCTTGCTGAAATTAGTTACTCTTTGTGTGATTTTATTTCCTCACTTGAAAAATGTGGCTCTTTTATCTGTATATAGCTGTCCTAAATTATAAATTAAAAAATATACGTAGTGCTCATTGAAAAGTGCTTGATACATGGTAGGCTGTTAATAATTGGGGGTTGATATTATTGCTGTTATTGGTATGATATTTATTTATTCCCTCATTTGTTGTTACTGTGTGTCAGATATTATACTGCACTAATTAGAGCTAAAGTAACAAAGACCGGATGTGGTGGCTCACGTCCATAATCCCAGTACTTTGGGAAGCTGAGGTGAGGGGATCTCTTCAAGTCAGGAGTTCAAGACTAGCACGGGCAACATAGCGAGATCCTGTCTTTACAAAAAATAAAAAACGTAGCCAGGCGTGGTAGCGCCCACCTGTAGCCCTGAGGTGGGAGGGTTGCTTGAGCCTGAGAGTTTGAGGCTGCAGTGAGCTATGATCGTGCCACTGCACTCCAGCCTGGGTGACAGAGCAAGAAGACCCTGACTCTTAAAACTAATAAAATTAAAAACAAATAAAATAAAAATCAAGAAAGCAGTGGATTTTCATATTCTTTTGTAATTTTTCCTTCACTAAGCTATGAAACATTGAAATAATAAAATTTTATTTCTCCATGCCTTATCTTGTTCCTTAGTTTTGCTTGAATATTTGAAAGTGAGTATAGCATTCATAACTGAATACTCTTTGCCATCTTGTAAAGAGCAGCCTGCTTATAATATTGTATTAGTAACACACATGATCTCTAGGGAAGGAAAAAGGAAAATTGTACAAATATTTTTAGTATTTGAGGTTTGCAATTAAAATGATCCATGCTTTGTCCTTTTGTTTTCTTCTGTATTTCTTGATTTGGTTTTCTTTTATAGTGATAAAGTAAGAAATCTCACAGCTATTTTGCTTGGCTGCTATTGTTTGTCAATCAGTTCTATTATGTTACATTGCTTTTTTTTTATTTTTCAGAGTTTTAGTGAATATTTCTATGCAGAGTATTGTAGAGTCATTCAGATGACTTCAACGTTTATATGTCAGCATAAAGTTGATATTTTTAGGGCATCAGTTATTTATTTTCTAGAATAAGAGAGAAAGAAAACAATGCCTTTGTAAATGTGCTAATACATTATGTCTGTAGAGTATTCAGCTTTAATGTGTAGTCTCTGAAGTTTTAATCAATGAAAAAATAGTTTAAAAAGTTATAAACTTTACCCAAAGTAAAGATAAAGTAAAAAGTAAAGCAAATCCTTCTCGTGTTCACTTCTCAGTTGTCATTTACCTTTAACAGTTTGATACCTACCCCATTAGATTTTTTTTACGCATACATAAATATACATACATCATAAGCATACTCTCACTCCTAGAGAGACAGATGCATGTAGAATCACATACTTATGTGTCATTTTGGGATTCTGTGATGCGTACTCTTCCTGCATTGAACTTGAAGCATGTGTCACTTGCTCCAATTGGCTTGTGAGCTGCCTGGAGAGAGCAGCAGGTCCTAGCCCCAGGAGTCACTTAGGCCAGTGTGGTTTAAACAGGAGGCTGGCGGGCCCGGGTGGAGGTGGCAGGGAGTGCCCGCTTGCCATTCAGGCAATTCCGTGTTCTGGGCTTGGACTTCCAATAGCTGTGCCTCACAGTGTGTGTGATGATATGAGGGGGGTGACCAGAATCCTGCTGGACCATGCCTGGACTGTGTATGACCCAGCAGGGCTCCTGTCCAAAGGAGGCTGAGTACATTGCAGCATCGTCATCTAGAACAGGAAGGGTATCTCTTCGCAGGCAGTGCCGTGACCGGGCCACACTCTCGCCGTGCCTCCTGCCTGCCTGACCTCCTCTCCTGTCTGCCCTCCTCTCCTGTCCCCATGCAGGCAGTGCTGTGACCGGGCCACACTCTCACCGTGCCTCCTGCCTGCCTGTCCTCCTTTCCTGTCCCCACACAGGCAGTGCTGTGACCGGGCCACACTCTCATCGTGCCTCCTGCCTGCCTGTCCTCCTCTCCTGTCCCCACACAGGCAGTGCTGTGACCGGGCCACACTCTCACCGTGCCTCCTGCCTGCCTGTCCTCCTTTCCTGTCCCCACACAGGCAGTGCTGTGACCGGGCCACACTCTCATCGTGCCTCCTGCCTGCCTGTCCTCCTCTCCTGTCCCCACACAGGCAGTGCTGTGACGGGGCCACACTCTCACCATGCCTCCTGCCCGCCTGTCCTCCTTTCCTGTCCCCACACAGGCAATGCTGTGACCAGGCCACACTCTCACCATGCCTCCTGCCCGCCTGTCCTCCTCTACTGTCCCCATGCGGGCAGAGCCGTGACCGGGCCACACTCTCACCGTGCCTCCTGCCCGCCTGTCTTCCTCTCCTGTCCCCATGCGGGCACAGCCGTGACCGGGCCACACTCTCACCGTGCCTCCTGCCTGCCTGTCCTCCTCTCCTGTCCCCACACAGGCAGTGCTGTGACCAAGCCACATTCTCACCGTGCCTCCTGCCCGCCTGTCCTCCTCTCCTGTCCCCATGCGGGCAGAGCCGTGACCAGGCCACATTCTCACCGTGCCTCCTGTCCTCCTCTACTGTCCCCATGTGGGCAGAGCCGTGACCGGGCCACACTCTCACCGTGCCTCCTGCCCGCCTGTCTTCCTCTCCTGTCCCCATGCGGGCACAGCCGTGACCGGGCCACGCTCTCACTGTGCCTCCTGACTGCCCGTCCTCCTCTTTCACACCCTTGCCCCTCCGAGTTAAAGCAGGGATGTTTACCATTTGTGTACTGTCCCCAAGCTTGTTATATCTCACTCACTTATTTAACCCTAAAGCTGTTCAGAGAAACAGGGATCTGATGTTACTATGAACTCAGCTGCTTTCTGTTTCTCAGGGAGTGAAAATTTAGTAAGACTAGAAATTTAAGTAGCCTTGCAGTCAGGTTCTAACCTAACTCGATTTTGTCTTTTTGCTCATTCCTTCATTCATCAGATCCATACTGCGTGCTAGTGTGCACAAGGCCCTGTTCTAGGTGCTGAAGAGCCGCAGTGCACAAGCGCTCGCCTTCTTGGAGTGTGCATTCTAGGGAGGGGAGATGGACATTAAGTAAAATGCAAAAGGTCAAATGCTGAGAAGTCTGCAGAAAAATCAAGCAGAGAAGGGGGCCAGGGGTTCCCAGGGAGGACACAGATTTTAATGTTAAATAGAATGGACCAGAAAGTCTTCAGTGCAAAGGGGATTTTGAGCAAAGGCCTGAAGGATCTGAGAGAACAAGTCTTGGGGATACTGGGGGGAGAACCGCCCAGGTGGCGGATTTCAGAGGCCCGGAAGTGGAAACCTGCCTGGTGTGTCTGAGGGCGGTGGCAGGAGTGGGTAGAGGGAGCAAGAGAACAGGGTCAGGGGAGCTGACAACAGCTGGTGTGCGAACCACTGCACTGGCGCCTCCCCTGCTGAGTATTTAGAAGAACTTCGATTTTACTCTAGGGGGGATTGGAAGCCATTGAGGGTTTTCAGCAGACAAGTGACTTGCTCAGACTTAAAGAGGGTCATTTTGTCTGTTGTTTTGAGAGCAGCCTAGGAAGGGGCCACGGTGGAAGCAGTGAGTCAAGTTGGGGGTGGTTTCAGGAGCTTTGAGTGATGGGAGAGTCCTTAGCCTGGAGTGGTGGTTGTGGACGGGAAGCAGGGCTGCTCTGGGTGTATTTTGAAGTTATTATTGAGTGTGAGACGTGACAGAAACCAAAGATAAGGATGACTCCAAGGTTTTTTGCCTGATCCCCTGGAAGGATGGCATTGCCTGATCCCCCGGAAGGATGGCATTGCCTGATCCCCCGGAAGGATGGCATTGCCTGATCCCCTGGAAGGATGGCATTGCCTGGGGAGTCCTGCAGGTGGAGCAGTTTGTGAGATGGTCAAGTGCAGTTTTGACATGTTAATTTTGAGATTTAAAGTAGACACTTGCATATATGCGTCTGGAGTTCTGGGGAGACATTTTGGCTGGAGGGATAGGTTTGGGTAACTTCAATGTTGTTCTTTTTAATCCATAAGATGCCCATACAATATGGAATTATATTTTGATCATTTTTCTCCCACTCTAGGTGAAAGGCCGTTTAAATGTAGTGAATGTGGAAAAGCTTTTAACCAGAAGGGGGCACTGCAGACCCACATGATCAAGCACACAGGTGAAAAACCCCATGCCTGTGCCTTCTGTCCTGCCGCCTTCTCTCAGAAAGGGAATCTTCAGTCTCACGTGCAGCGAGTCCACTCAGAGGTAAACACAGGTTGGGGGCATAAGCAGTATTTCACAGGGGACAGTAGGTATCTTTTGGGTTAATAAACGGACCTGAGAAATTCTTTTCCATTTAAAAAAATGCAGATTGATTTTGTGCCGAGCAGACCCTGTTTTAGAAAATACATATGTGAGAATTTTTTTGGTTTATTACATGTGGAAGAAATATAAACTACTATCTTTTTTGTCTTCTTGCTGACAGCATGGCTTTGGTGAATAAATATTTGAAAATAATCCTAATACCTTTGTTAGTTATAGTCTATCATTCTAAATAATGTATTTCATCCCTTTAGCAAACTTGAAACACAGGCAAGTGTAAGAAATTAAAAGATAAGAAATAAAATTGGGGAAAAAAAGTGTTTTTCTTACTGCTAATACTACAGAGCTCATATGGTACATGTCCATTCCCTCTTGGACAGAGACCTGCTCTGTTCATTTCCTTCCATGCTGCTTGTCCACTCTTTCGACTAAAATGATGATTTCCCATGGTAATTTTCTGGTGTCTACAGAGCATACTGATGTGTAGATCCTCTGCAAGTATTTCTGTAAAGCAGGTCAACCTTTGCTGTAACTAACCATCATGACTTACTGATTTATATTTTAATTGTAGAATACAAAGAAATATTTAAACAACACAAATACTTTTATCATGGATCAGTATATCCTATTAAACGATTTTGCAGAAAGAAAACTATCATATTCTTAAGAGCAAATGTGTATCTCTTAATTTTTTACTTAGAATAATACCTTAACTAACACTGAAGTGAACTTAGAGTTAATACTCACTATCCAAGTTTAATAAAAACAAGTAGAAGCTGTCTTTGATCTTAGATGAACAGAATGTCTAAAATGAAAAAGAGAATCTAAAATGAGAAAAAAACCCTGCACATCTCACGTAGTTTTATGAACAGATTCAGAGTTCCATGTTCAATGAGTTAATCTTTTTAGTATCTAAGACCCAGAGACATTAGGAAGGCATGTCAGTATTAGTGAGGTACTGAGGTTACCTTTAGATTTCGGAAGAATAAATTTGGGCTGTTGTAAGTCATTCTTGTGGTGTTGCCTCTGGGTGAAGATGATTGCATAGGAAGGATCGTCTATTTGTGTAGCACACAGAAATACCTCACTGGAACCTTAGAGGAGCCTTGTGAGGTGCTTGTCAGTACTCCTGAGTTTAGAAAACTCCCCCTATACTAAAGGGCCCAGAGACTTGCCTGTTGCCACTGAGAGGCACACTCGGACCTGTACTAGAATGAGTTGTTCCAGAAAGAGCCTCTAAAGATTGGTTCATAAATATTATCCAATCTTGTAAGAATCTAAATTTGGTTCTTAGAGAGGCACCAGAAACAGAATGGAAGTCTTACTCAAGTTCGGAGGAGGCCAATGAGTTTTCAAGCTAGCCTTCATAGTTCTACAGTAACTAACACTGGGTTTTAGTAATAGAGAAAGAATATTTTAGATATTTTCTCTGTTCACAGCTGTTCTTACTCATTTTACTGGTTTCCATGGTTTCTGGATTTATCATAGTTTTAAAAATTAGTTGTTAGGCCGTGTGTGGTGGCTCACGTCTGTAATCCCAGCACTTTGGGAGGCTGAGGTGGGTGGATCCCCTGAGGTCAGGAGTTCGAGACCAGCCTGGCCAACATGGCAAAACCCCATCTCTACTAAAATACAAAAATTAGCTGGGCACGATGGCAGGCGCCTGTAATCCCAGCTACTCGGGAGGCTGAGGCAGGAGAATCACTTGA
Source organism: Pongo pygmaeus (assembly GCF_028885625.2). NCBI lineage: Eukaryota > Metazoa > Chordata > Mammalia > Primates > Hominidae > Pongo > Pongo pygmaeus. The sequence continues at coordinate 92,127,941 of NC_072390.2, forward strand.
CCTGGGAGTTAGAGGTTGCAGTGAGCCGAGATCACGCTACTGCACTCCAGCCTGGGCAACAGAGCATCTCAAAAAAAAAAAAAAAAAATTAGTTGTTGATACAGAATATCAAAATTGATGAAAAGTTCATATATCATTATGACCGTCTTTCCTAACCTCTGTGGTTTTGGCCATCTGAAAGCATATTTGGTGTAATATGTATTTATATATAACTGTCTGGCCTTTGCTATTGAACATTGTATTCAACTGTTTAAAAAACCGAGAACATCTTATGCCTGACAGTTTGTTTTTGTTAAATTACAATAATTGAAAAATGTGTTCTCTCACTCTTGAATAATTTCTATTTTATAGAAAAGACTGAAATTTCAATTCATCTTATACTGGCAATATTGTTTAAAGAGTTGGGTCATTGGTTCTAGAACTATCTAATTTAAAAGAAAAAAGGTAATGTTGAAGGGTTAGATCATTTCTGTCATTTTGAATGGAATGGTAAATTATGATTTGCCATAATTTAAATGTTTAAATTTAACAATTAATTGTAAAACATCATTTTTTTCTTTTTTATTCTTTAAGGTCAAGAATGGTCCTACCTATAACTGTACAGAATGTAGTTGTGTATTTAAAAGTTTAGGCAGCTTAAACACGCACATCAGCAAGATGCATATGGGCGGGCCACAGAATTCAACAAGCTCCACAGAGACTGCTCATGTTTTAACGGTAAGTTTAGTAATTTGGAAGAACTTCTTTTTAAACTAAAATCTGTCATTTTAAATATGACCTTTACAATTGAATATGTAGTAGCAGAAAGGTGCTATGAACATTTTTTATATGGAGAAAAGGTGCGACTTTTTAAAGAATTAAAGAAAGTCAATCTTTTTAAATTTGAGAATAATAATTAGATGACTTTGATTCAGACTGTCATCTGAACCTGTAAAAATAAGACAAACTGTAATCATTAATTTGTGAAATGATCATTTCTACAGTGTTATTGATGATTATTGAATATTCTTTATCTTTAATTATAATTTAAGAATTAATTATCCTTTGTAGGTAATATTTCTCTTTTCTTATGTGACAGTGATAATTTTTCCCAAGTCTTTGGACTTTTGAAACTAAATTATATTTTTCAGTACACGTAGTTAAAAATTGTATATCTCTAAATACATATGCCTACACACAGAGAGGCACAGGTGCGTGCGCACACACACACAGGGACATATACACATTCTTATTTTTTCTGTAGGCATCTTTAGCTCAGTCTCATTTAGTTACTTGTACTGCACTACCCTCTCAACAGATTAATAAATGGTAAAATTTAAGCATCAACTATAAGTATCTTAATAGTAGTAGACATTAAATACAAAAGTGTTGGAAGTTTTAATGTATGCTTATGAATGCAGTTACTTGGTTGTATTATGTCAACAGCTGCCTCCTACCAGTATGGAAAATAAGTCTAATTAATACTTAGTTTTTAAACATTAGGTTTACCTTTAGTGTTTGTTTTTTCTTTTCTTTTTTCATAATATTTGCAGTGTGGGATGGTTCCTCAATATATTCTTGACCAGGTAGAATGTTGTAAAATGAATTATAAAGCTAGAGAATAGTTAGAGTCCAATAATTATGTCTTCAAAATTCTATTTTGGTCTGAATTTTTTTAAATACAATTTTTAACGTTGTGTAAATCAACCGAATATTAGTTTTCATCATTTCCTTTGGCAATATGCAAATCAAAACATAGATGTAGTGAATAATCTAGACTAATAGTCCATCATTTTAAACATTTATATTCTCAATAAAAAGAAATGTAGTTATAGGGATTTAGAAACCTGGAATCTCCCTTGTACTCTTATTTAGGCAGGTAGGAACATTAGAAGTTACATTATATATATTCTTTTTCAGAACTGTCTAGGAATCAGTGTTCAGCTGCCAGGATTGACTCTATGTGTCTCTTACTTTACCTTTCACATTTTGTAACTCTTGGCCTTTTTCAGCCCTAAGGTTTTTTTGTCTGTCACCCAGGCTGGAGTGCAGTGACGTGATTATAGCTCACTGTAACCTTGAACTCCTGGGCTCAAGTAATCCTCCTGTCTCAGCCTCTCGAGTACCTGCCACCATGCTCGAATAATTTTTAAATTTTTCGTAGAGACAAGGTCTCACTATGTTGCCCAAGCTGGTCTCAAACTCCTGGCCTCAAGCGATCCTCCCACCTCAACCTCCCAAAGCCCTGGGATTACAAGCATGAGTCACCAGGCCTGGCCTGGAGAGGTCTCCTCAGCTTTATCTTATGACTCTTTTGAATTTTTTTTTTTTTGTAGTAAGATTTTTAATTTCTGAGAGCTCTGCCTTGTGATGATCTGATTGTTTCTTTTTCATGACTTTTTTTTCTTGTTTGATGCACTTTCTCTGAAATCCAATAAACATTTTGTTTTAAAAAGTTTTTTGTGCTCGTTGAGTTACTTGCCTGGGGTCATCTCCCCTTCTCTTTCCTGGGCCTGCCCCATCATCTTTGGTTGCCTGTTTGTGTTTCAGGAAGGGGCAGCGGTAGCTTTTGTGTGAACTGTTAACATGTGGATGGTGCTTGTTGATCCAGGGGTCACCTGGAGTGTGAGTGGCCAGGGAACCAGCCCTTCACGGGACCCTGGTGGCAGAACACAAAAGACTTATACTTAGTCTGGGAATTCAGTGCCACAAAAGGTGCCCTAGTTCTTCCCAGGTCATTTATTCTTTTTTATCTTTTTAGAGATAAAAGATATTTAGAGATCCCTCTCTTTTTTTTGCCTGAAAGTAAGTGCCTGTCTGCCACTTCCTCCGTGGAGGAAGACAAGGGCGTTCATTTTTAGTCCTAATACTTTTTGTTCTTATTTTTTCTAAATTGACAGACTTGAATTTCAGAGCAGTTTTTACAGACAGTTTGGGCAGAAAGTACAGAGAGATACCATATACTCTCTTTCTCTCGTGCTCAGTTTCCCCCATTTCTGACATGGTGCATTGGTCGGGTACATTTGTTACAACTGGCGAACGAATGTGGATATATTATTATTAGTAACCCAAGTCCGTAGTTTCTGTTGGGGTTCACTCTCAGAGTTGTCCATTCGACGTTTCTGTTGGGGTTCACTCTCAGAGTTGTCCATTCGACGGGTTTTGACAAAGGTAGAGGGTCCTGTCCCCACCCTCACAGTGTAGTACAGGTAGTTTCCCTGTCATCCGGTTTCTTCTGGATGGGACGTTTCGGATTCCTGAGCCCTGCAGGGATGGGACTGGCCCTCTCTCCCATCACAGCCCTTTCCTCTGACTTAGGTTTTCTTGGCTGTCTCCCTGCAGGTTTTCTCGTGCAGTCTCCCTGCAGGAAGAATTTTTCACGAATGTGTTGAATTATTTTGACTGCAGTGGTTTCTTTCCTACTTTTTAAATTTGTATAACTTGATATTTTAAAAATTCCTTCACTTCAATTTTATGGGCTAATAGGAAGGTGAGGGTTCGTGTGCTCAATCTGCCATCTTGAGTCTCTATGCTCACTTGAAAAAACTGTACAAAATTGCATTAGAACAATTTATTGAGTATGTTAAGAGCCAATATCGTGCCAAACACAAGAATCAGTGAGGCATTGTATTTAAAATTTATGTTTAGGATACTCTTAGATTTTAACACCTTTAAGGAGGGTATTGCCTGTTTTTTTTTTTAAATTTTCCTTTTTAAATTGAAGAGCAAAATTGTACTTTTAATGAAAATGTTTTTGTGTTTCAGGCCACACTCTTTCAGACGTTACCTCTTCAACAGACGGAAGCCCAAGCCACGTCGGCCTCAAGCCAGCCGAGCTCCCAGGCGGTGAGCGACGTCATCCAGCAGCTCCTGGAGCTCTCAGAGCCGGCGCCGGTGGAGTCGGGGCAGTCCCCGCAGCCTGGGCAGCAGCTGAGCATCACAGTGGGCATCAACCAGGACATTTTACAGGTGAAGCATGCTTCCCTGCGGTGTGAGGCTTACGCGCTCTTGCTGGGTCAGAAACCAGGGATGATAATTGAGAAATAAATCTGCAGGGCTTGTCAAAGTCAGGGTATCCTCATGAAAAATGTGCCTGAACCGAAAGAAATTAATATGCCTACTTAATTGCTCATGGACGGCGCGACATTTAAATGATTTATTCATCTATACATTAAAAAAAAATCACAAACTTGTATTTTTTTTCCGTAAGTGAACTTACTTGAAAAGAACAGGCTTTTCAGAAGTTGTTATGTCTATTTATGTTGACAGAGGTGGAAAAAGTGTTTTATTCTTTCTTGAGGTTCTGGTTTATGATTTGGAGACAGTCATGGGTGTTGACAATTCGGAGAGCGTTCATACTGCCTGGCCTTCTCTCGTGGGTGTGTGGGCAGCACCTGCACGTGTGGGAGAGGAGGGGGGCAGGAGCGCAGAGCCCCCAGCCTTCTAGTCCACCGCGACTTCACGCTACCTCTTCACTCCTCCTGTGTCTCTGTTACTTGTTTAACCTTCCTCCTGTACCTTCATGGGGAAGAGCTGGCCAGGGGTATGAGGAATCTCAGGGTGTCATTCTACAGCCGATACGTGAACGTTAAACCCAGTGTAACTCAAAAGCCTTAAAATAGGGATTCCCAAATCTATTTAGAGACAACCAAAGTTGTGTGAGGTAAGATTTCTGAAAGTCAAATAAATTTTAATTCCCTTTAATTTAGAAATGTAAATGCTTATATTATTTTGGGTGGGGGCAAGATGTCATATATCAGAAAGGACGTTACAGCCTCAGAGGGTTGGAAGCCTCACTTATAAGTGATGACTTGGAATTGTAGATTCTTATTTCTTGGAGTGGAATTAGAATTCTCTAGGTAAAGCTTTTGATTGATTTTGGTAGGCAGATTTGGGCCATCGTTACCTTCTAACCTTTTAGTTTTGTTCTGTCTTAGCAAGCCTTAGAAAACAGTGGGCTGTCTTCAATTCCAGCTGCAGCACATCCTAATGACTCCTGCCACGCCAAGACCTCCGCACCACACGCTCAAAACCCAGACGTTTCCAGCGTTTCAAATGAGCAGACGGACCCCACAGACGCAGAGCAAGAAAAAGAACAGGAAAGCCCAGAGAAACTGGATAAAAAAGAAAAAAAAATGATAAAGAAGAAATCGCCATTTCTACCTGGTAATTTTGCTAAACTTTAAAGTTTAGACATTTGGGATAGCGTATTGCTGGGTTTTAAGAAATATGCCCTTCTTTTTTCCTCTGAAGGTGATAGGTCATGTTTGTTGAATGTTTTGTAGCTAGCTGTAGTTGGGTGGTATTTAAAATTAAAAAGAATGACAGCCATAAAATGCCTGAAACTTATCTCTTTTCCTTAACCTGGCTTCTTTCCTGTATTCAGTTTCTCTGACTCCTCGCCAGGGCTTGAAAGCTTGTTGTCTCCGGCTGTTCTCTTGAAAGCTTGTTGTCTCCGGCTGTTCTCTTGAAAGCTTGTTGTCTCCGACTGTTCTCTTGAAAGTTTGTTGTCTCCGGCTGTTCTCTTGAAAGCTTGTTGTCTCCGACTGTTCTCTTGAAAGCTTGTCGTCTCCGACTGTTCTCTCTCTGCCCTACTTAGGTGCCTCCTCTCCACTCAGATCCATGGCTTTGCTTCAGTTCTTCTCGCCCTTGGTGCTTCTGGCATCCAGCCATGTGATTCTAGTAGCCTCTGACTAGTCCTTTCCTCTTCATCATCAAAGGACCCCTGCAGCACAGCTCCCTCCTCCACGCCTCACCATTTCCCATTATACCCAAGATCCATTTCTCAGCTCCTGAGTATCCTATCACCTGTCCAGCCTGCATTTCCATCCACCCTCCCTCTGTGCTTCTCGGCACAAACTTATTAGACATCATACTGAAACTGGATTCCTGCTGTTTCTAGGCGTCCCTGTGTTTCTGCACATCATGCTTTCTGCAGGCTTTCTGCAGCAAGGATGCCTTCCTTCTCCCTCTTCCTCTGGTCTCTGTCAAATCTTGGCCATCATTCAAGCATCTTCAGTGCTCCTCCTCGTGGACGGACTCTGAGGGGTGCTTTTCCTTGTCCTGCCTCCCACAGCATTTAGAGTGTTTAGGATTCCTGCATTCTCTCATGTTAATTGTGCACAGACGCAGTCTAATATCCCTTCTAGGTAATAAGCTCTTTCTGGCCGGGAATACAGCCTTTTCATTTCTGAACACCCCACAGTGCTCAATATGGCTCTTTCTACAGGAGCAGGAATTTACTGCATCTTTCTTGAAAAAGACAGATTCCTGTGTTTTTGGCAAAACTGTTCCTGTAAAAACCTTTCCCAGTTGTCTTGGGGAACAAGTGCATTCTTGCTACAAAGCATGGAATAACATTGCCATTTCTGTTAACACTTCTTTCCTAGAATACATTTTCTCATGTATAACATGATTGTGAAGTTCTTGTTTCTCAAACCACACAAGTCAGGCTCTTCTTCCTCTTGATCTGGCCTTCTTCTCCCCAAGTGAAAGACAGGATGCTGGAATCTAAGCAGTTTCTCCCGCACAGTTTCCTGGTATCTGGCAGGGCAAGAAAGGAAAACAGGAGCCATTTCCATGTATTTTGATTAGCTGTGTGGTAGTCTTCCAGGTTACATGTGTGTTATGTGTTCCTGATAATCTGATGCAGATTTATTACCTGTGTGCACGTGCCCGCCTGAGCCCCACGGGCCACTGTCTCTAGTTATTGTGCTAAATCAGATGCTTTCACATGGGCAGCAAGCCACTGAGGAGCCATGTCAGACCTTCTCTTCCTGAGAGTACCACATAGCCATGGTCCTTAGACCGAGAAGGTGAGCACCACCCCGTGCTGCTCCTTCCAGACCCTCACCCGCATGTGCTGGAAGCAGCTTTCTCCCTGCACCAAGTACTCGCCGGGGAATTCCACATGGAATTGCAGGAAACCTTCCTGGACGGTATTCTAGCTTGGGGTGCTGTGTTTACAGCGTTGGTAAAAATTAGGTAATTTCTGGACTACTTAATCAAATACACATGTAGAGTACTGAGCAAGTGCATGCAGTTCTAATAATTTCCCGTTACATTCGTGGGATCCCTAGTACAAGTTGGAGCCAGTGCTTTTTTTTTTTTTTAAGTGACCTCTCTAATATGGTGATGAGAAAACCACTGGGGACTTTTATTTTTTTTGAGACTGGGTCTTGCTGTGTTGTCCAGGCTAGAGTACAGTGGTGCAATTATAGCTCACTGTAGCCTTAACTCCTGGGCTCAAGCAATCCTCCTGCCTCGACCTCCTGAGTAGCTGGGACTGCAGGCATGTGCCACCACATATGGCTAGTGAAAAACACTTTTTTTTTGTAGAGCTGAGGTCTTGCTATGTTACCCAGGCTGGTCTTAAACTCCTGGCCTCAAGTGATCCTCTTGTCCCAGCCTCCCAAAATGCTGGGATTATAGGCATGAGCTACCACACTTAGCCTGGGGACATGTTTCTATATAAAGATGTTCCTTTTAATTAAAACTTTTCAATCACCAGTGCACTTTTAACATAGTGATTATATCTGAAAATACCTCTCCAAGGATGGAATATCCTTTGATATCTTAGAAAGACCATGAGGAAAACTATTCTTTTCTCGTAAGTCATAACATTAATTGCTTATAACTAACCTTCATTATGTTCCTAAGTTAAGCATACTCCACCATGTAAAATTATTGCTTTTGATTTATTCACTTTTATCAGAGTGAATGTTTTCGGCAGGATTTGCTTGGTTTGAAGAAGTTATATTAAAAATTTAACAAATGCTTTTATAGTTATCATGCAGCTTGTGACACATAAATCATTGTGAATTTTTAGTAAAGTTTGAAATTTATGACCAGGCGCAGTGGCTCATGCCTGTAATCCCAGCACTTTGGGAGGCCGAGGCGGGTGGATCACGAGGTCAGGAGTTTGAGACCAGCCTGGCCAACATAGTGAAACCCTGTCTCTATTAAAAATACAAAAAATTAGCTGGGTGTGGTAGCGGGCACCTGTAATCCCAGCTACTCAGGAGGCTGAGGCAGGATAATCGCTTGAACCCGGGAAGCGGAGTTTGCAGTGAGCCGAGATCATGCCACTGGACTCCAGCCCCGGCGACAGTGTGAGACTCCATCTCAAAAAAAAAAAAAAAAAAAAAAGAAATTTATCGTGGTGAAATATTGGCTATCTAGAAATCATAGTGAATGGTGTTTTGGAAAGCTGATGATTGACTCCTTTAAGGATGAAAATGGTATGGTATAGTGAAACTATTGTGTATGGAAACTTTTCTAAAAGTCGTTGCATACTTTACCTTCTTAGATCAGAGTGTGGTCTTGTTAACTTAGCCACTTCTTGATGACCTGGGGTCATTGCTGTGAACTTCGGTGTACTCTACTGGGCTGTAATTGGCTGGCATCCTACTATCCTGTTTCAGTCCATGGGCTCCAGGATGGTGTGGCTCTTAGACTCATCTGCTTTTTGAAATTATTATCTCTGCGAGTGTGCTTTTTAAACATTCCCTGTAACAAACCTTCTCCCACGTTCTTTTGTTGTTTGTGGTCTGCCAAGTTCTTACAGCTCAGATAAGTTTGATTTTTATAATTGCATAAAAGCTAAGTGCAGGTAGCCCTTCTCCTTCTCCTTGGGGTCTGCATCCATGAGTGCAACCGACCTCATATCAGAAAATCCTCAGTAAGTGTACTGAAGTAAGCCCAAAGCAGTGTTAAAAATACTAGTGTGAATGGCACACAAAAATTGCTTTTTTTCCCCTTAAATTATTAACTGGAATTCTCATTGTGAAGTAGACCCAGGGAGATGCAGTCCTTAGAGTTCCCTCCCTGGAAGAGTACCTTTAAATAATTCTTATAAAACTTTAGCCTCAGGCTGCTGAAGCACTTGACAAAAGTCCTAAATCATTCCTGGGGCAGCGTGCGAGGAGGGCAGGTTTCCTTGGTGAAGATGCTTAGTGCATCCTGGGCTGCATCTGAGATGCACTGTTCTCAGTGTCGCTATGTAACCACATAAGCCAGTACTGTTTGTGCATCTGCCAGGACAGAGATTTGTTTTCAAGGTTCTGGGAACCACATGGGGGCAATGCGCTTATAAACAGGAGCAAGAAATCCCACAGTCCCTCTGAACCTCCCTGAGGTTCTCAACTTTGAAGGACAAAACCCGTTTCTGTGCACTTGGATCTGGATATTCAGCTGCTCCTGCGAGATAGTAACCAGCACTCATTCTCTGTTCTCTGTACCTTCACTCATTCCACTGCCTGTGACTGACATAAGGGAGGCAAAGTAACTCCTCCGCAGCATCTGCCTTTCTCAGCAGCAGACTGGTTGTTTTCTTCTGCTGGTCAGAGCAATTCTTCAACAACTGCATGAGCAGAGGCATGAACATCTGTCGTAAAATGGGGATACCTGTGTCTTAGGCTTGGCTGTAAACTGCTTGATAAAAGGAATGAGTTCTTGGGGGTCTCTTCCTTCATAGTCTTTGAGCACATGTCTGAGAAGACAAGAGGAACAGAAGGGCGTCTTCCTCCAGGCAAGTAATCATGCAATGAGGAAGAACATGGGAACTCTGCTTCTGAGCATATCCTTCTGTAAGGCACAGCTGAGGGCCGATGAGAATATCTGTAAACAGTTCAGAGCCTCCGAACAGCCACGCCATTCCCCAGGCTGCTTGCTGCTCTGGCAAGTCCTGCAGCATGGTTGAAGCAGTCTGTTGTAGATGCCTGCCTTTCTTCCCCTGCGGTCAGCATCAATGTTCCTAACAGAAGTTTAAACTGTTCCATCAGTGGAGTCCACAGATTCCTCAATTAATGCTTGCTTCCTTTTTGATGGGTGTTTGCTATCAATAATCGGTACTCCGGCTGTCTCGTAAGCAAATAGTTGATTATTGTTCTTCAGTAAGGACTGCTATCCATTCTCAGTGGAGAAAGCCCTGATAAGTCTTCTATTCTATTCAGAATATCCTCAGTGAAAGGATTCATTGTTTCTTGAGACATCTGACAAATCTAAAGAACTGCTAAGCAGTTCCGCTGCTCGCTTTTGTGCTACAGTGTTGCAGACCCCCTGTGATCTAAGAAAGCCATTAATACCCATGGCATGTGTTGAGGTTCAGCTGTAAAGAACTTTTCTGTCTGACAAGTTCCGAAAAACTCATGTCACAGATACATGCTGATAAGAGCTAACTCCTGACATTACCAACGGCTGTGTCATATTTGCAGAGTACCAGCCATTGAACCAGCACCTGAGAAGGGGGCACCATGAGATCCTGGAAGAGCTTCTGCCAATTTCTATAGCAAGCTTGCTGCTCCTGCAGCTTTCATAAACCGTGTAGCCTACCAGTGCTGTGGTGTCGAAATATAAACTGCGCAGGAGCCAGCAGTAACTGGTGAGGCTTGAGCTAGCTGGTCCAACAGTAACTTCTGTTGTTTTTTATAGTTGACAAACATGGCTTCATCGTTACTCTCATTTTCAAAGATAGGGTCTTCATCATAAGTTCCTTTGTGACAACTAACATGATTGCCGCTGCGCCAGCTTTCTGCTGATCTGAGAGCACTCTAAGATGTTTCAAAATCTGAACATAATCACAGCAAAAGCCAGTATCTTAGAGGAGGTCCTGTCATCAAGAGCTGGTCACCGCAGCATCAGTGCCACTCTTGTTTCAGCAGCTCCTAGTGCCTCTTGAGCATTCTTGATATCCCCATTCTTAATTCACATAGTCCAGGTAACTATCAGTGACTGTCTCTTTCCTGTGACCAGCTGAGAAAACCTGGCCAGGAAATCAACATCATCTTCGTGGTCAATGCTGAAAAACCCAGCAGACTGTAGTACTTGTTAAAAAGATTCTACTGGCTGGGCGCGGTGGCTCACAACTGTAATCCCTGCACTTTGGGAGGCTGAGGTGGGTGGATCTCCTGAGGTCAGGAGTTCGAGACCAGCCTGACCAACATGGTGAAGCCTGTCTCTACTAAAAATACAAAAATTAGCTGGGCATGATGATGCGCACCTGTAATCCCACCTACTCAGGAAGCTGAGGAAGGAGAATGGCTTGAACCCAGGAGGCAGAGGTTGCAGTGAGCCGAGATCATACCACTGCACTCCAGCCTAGGTGACAGAGTGAGACTCCATGTCTAAATAAATAAATAAATAAATAAATAAATAAATAAAAAGATTCTACTAGCTCCATTTCATCAGCAGGGTCCGTTCCTCGATTTACAGTTTCAGATATCCAGCAGCATGCTTCTGTTAACCCAGTCCTAGCAGCATATCTATAAACCTATCACTGGTTGAGGGCCAGGTTTATGTAAGAGGCTGTATTAGTCTGTTCTCATGCTTGTAATAAAGACATACCAGAGACTGGGTAGTTTATAAAGGAAAGAGGTTTAATTGACTCATAGTTCCACATGGCTGGGGAGGCCTCACAATGACGGCAGAAGGTGAATAAGGAGCAAAGTCACATCTTACATGGCTACAGGCAAGAGAGGCATGTACAGGGCAACTGCCCTTTATAAAACCATCCGACACAGTGAGACTTATTCACTGTCAAGAGAACAGCACAGGAGAAACCCACCCACATGATTCAGTTACCTCCTACCAGGTCCCTCCCATGACACGTGGGGATTATTGGCATTCACGGTGAGATTTGGGTGGGGACACAGAGCCAAACCATATCAGAGGCTTTTGTGTGAAGCCCCTAGACCCAGCACTGACGTGTCACTTCTGATTTGTATAATGATTATTTGGTAAGATTTGCTGCCGTGGTTCCACCAGGTTTGAATGCACTGTTCCCAGTGTTCTAGTAGGTCTGCTATTGCGAGAGTGTTTAGAAAAAAAAAACAAACATAAAAAACAAACGCCAGGCGCGGTGGCTCACACCTGTAATCTGGCACTTTGGGAGGCCGAGGCAGGTGGTTCACAAGATCAGGAGATCGAGACCATCCTGGCTAACATGGTGTAACCCTGTCTCTACAAAAAAATTAGCCGAGTGTGGTGGCGGGTGCCTGTAGTCCCAGCTACTCAGGAGGCTGAGGCAGGAGAATGGCATGAACCCAGGAGGCGGAGCTTGCAGTGAGCCGAGATTGTGCCACTGCACTCCAGCCTGGGCGATAGAGCGAGACTCCATCTCAAAAAACAAACAAACAAACACTTAGGCTGTGCAGTGAGATATTCTGTAACAAAAGTCAAGAAGGTGACTCAAGCTGTTGTATTTCATGTAAAGGTCTCCTGTGGCTGAAGAGTCTGCATTTGTGCGTGACGCTGAGATATGAGTCCTTCTGTAATTAGATGTTGGACAGTAGTTACTTCTGAATATTTGATGTTCTGGTCCTTGAAAGACTTTGTGTCACCCTGACTGTCATCTGGGCTAGAACTTCTGTATGTACCTGTCAGGCGTCTGGGGGAATCTTTTGATGTTCCCAGCAGGCCAGGTCCTTTGTTGGAACCAGCATTTGGATTTTGCCCCAAAAGAGCAGGCTTATCCATCCCAGGTGCTCTACTTGGAGTTTTCTGATTACAGTAGGTGCTCTCCGATCCCACAGAAGAACCCACAGATGTTTTTCTGGTCACTCCATTCCCCCTGCCTGCCTACCCTACCCATGTCTGGCCAGTGGTCTTCCTCTTTGGTCATCCTCGTCCTCCTGATAGCCCAGCTAATGCTGGAGATAAAGCTGGCTGGATGGCCCATGGCACCTTCCCTTGCATGGGAGCTAATTGAAGACTGAAGAGAACATGTCTAGGCTTTTTTCCTCTCCTGCCAAGAAACTTTCTGCAGCATGTAAGGCTTTCTGTAATTTAGCTCTGCCTGCACTTCTGACTCTTGCTAGTCCCACCAGACATCTTGTACCCCAGCCGTATTGAACTGGACGTTTCTGGGACTCACCTTCACACCTGGCTTTTGCTGCTGCTTTTATCTGATAAATATACCTCAGGCCATGTCCTTCTTGGCAAATATCTGCCTTCGAAGCTCACCCGCAGGGCCACCTTATTTCTGCAGAAGTTTCTGAGCCTCCTCCTATGGAAGTAATCAGCCTTGTCTTTGCATTCCTGGTGTGCATCCATGCACACATCTGTCTTGGCACCTCTGATGCTCTGCCATACATACTTGGTTACACTGCCCTACCTGCTTCTCCCCTAGACCACAGTCCTTTCCAGGGCAGATACCTTTTGATGCCTGGCATGGTGCTTGGCATTTGTCATGCTGTGCTTAAAGTAGCACTGGGAAGACAGACCTCCTTGAGAAAACTGCACTTAGGCGCTAAGATCGCATGGACCTCACTGGCCATCTGGTCCTGGGCAAGTCAGTTAAGATGTCAACTTCTCATCTGTGAGGTGGGACTAAGGATAGAATAAATGGAAGAGAAGCGAATGGGAGGATCCATGTAAAGTAGATAGCATGGTGGTAGCTGACCAATAATAAGTGCTTAATGAATATATATGTTTTTAAATTATTTTTAAATAGGTGAAACATGCTCATGCCACACAATTCAAAAGACAGTGGTGTACACAGAACTTCTGTGAGGGGTCTTCTGCCACCCCTCCCCAGGGAAGCACACCACTACTGTCTTTTGTCTCTTTTAAACAAGCACAGGCATCTGTGTGATTGTTTTCTAGGAGGACGAGTGACTTCCTGCTAGAAGTATAATATAATGTGATGTTATTTTTTAGGTTACTTTTTTCCACTTGATATCTTATTTTTCAAAATGCTTGAATAGTGTTTCATTTTATGAATGTATCATAATTTAACCAATCTGCAGCCATTTGCTAACATGAATGATGCTGCAGTGGCCGTGTGTGTAGCTGCATCATTTCACACATGTACGTTTATCTGTAAGGACATTTCAGTTTTAAAATAATTTCAGTCTTAGCGGAAACGTTTCAAAACAATACAAGGAATTCCCATATACCCTTCATCCATATTCCCCCAAATGTTAACATTTTACTACATTTGATTTTGCTGTTTAGCTATTTTTTTCCTGAATTTTCTGAGAGTGACTTGTAGATATAAGGCCCTTGTAACTGTAAATACTTTAGTGTGTATTTCCTAAAATCGAGGACATCCTTGTACATAATCATAGTAAAATCATCAATATCAGGAAATTAAAATTGACCCAGTACTATTTATTGTCCACTGTACCCAACCTTATTGAAATTGTATCATTGGTGTCAGTAACGTACTTGATAACAAATGAAAAGGATTTTGTAAACAGTTACACTTTCCTTTTGGTAAGAAGGAATAAGTTTTGATAAACAGTTATACTTTCATGTAGTCATGTAGATTTACCCAATTATTGGAGCACCTGTTTCCTCACAGCCTTTTCAAGAAATTATCAAAATTTGGGGTTTTTTTAACTCATCCAATGGGTTAGAAAATGGTTCTTATTGTACGTTTAATTTGCATTTTTCTTACAGAGAGTAAAGTTGAAAGCTTTTCAAAAGAGTACCTATATTTTCCTATAAGACTAATTCTTGACTTCTTTTGTCCATATTGTATTAAAGATGATAGTATTTTGTGAGCTATATTTGTAGGATACAGTTTACTCCTAGACAACACAAATTTGAACTGCAAAGGTCCACTTAGATGCAGGTTTTATCCTGCCTCTGCCACCCCGAGAGAGCAAGACCCCCCACTTCCTCAGCCTACTCAACATGTAGACAAAGAGAGGAAAACCACTTCCACTTAATGAATAGGAGATATATTTTCCCTTCTTTATGCTTTTCTTAATATCATTTTTTCTCTAGCTTTATTGTAAGATTATAGTATATAATACATGTACAAAATATGTGTTATCTGTTGATGTTACTGGCAAGTCTTCTGGTCAACAGGTGGCTTTTTATAGTTAAGTTTTTGGGGTATCTTATAGGCAGATTTTTAACTGCATCGGGGGTCAGTGCCTCTAACCTCCGAGTTGTTCAAGGGTCAGTTGTACATTTTTTTCTAATTTGTTTGCCTTTTTGAGCTGAAAAACTTTTTTAACTGGGGAGATATTTATATATATGTATAGCTAAGTTTGTCAATGTTTAATGACTTTGGGCTTGGGTGATATTTAGACTTCATCACTGACATTATGGAAAGATAACCTCTTCTCTTATATCTGACTTTTATAATTTAATAGGTTTTTTTTTTGAGACAGGGTCTCACTCTGTTGCCCAGGCTGCAGTGCAGTGTCACGATCATAGCTCACTGCAGCCTTGACCTCCCAGGCTCAAGTGATCCTCCTGCCTCAGCCTCCTGAGTAGTTAGGACTATAGGTGTGCACCACCACACGTGGCTAATTTTGTTATTTTTATTTTTGTAGAGACAGAGTCTTGCTATGTTGCCCAGGCTGGTCTTGAACTCCTGGCCTGGAGCAGTCCTCCTGCCTTGGCTTCCCAAAGTGCTGGTATTAACAGTCATGAGCCACTGTGCTTGGCCATAATTTAATGTTTTAAACTAAATCTTTGATTTAATTTTTTTTTTCAGGTGGCCACCCAGATGTGCAAACATCATTTGTTAAATAAGTCATGTTTTCCCAATTGAAATGTAATGCCACCTTGATCACACTCCCAAATCTATATATGTCTTTTCTGGACTGTTCTACTCCACTAATCTGTCTTTTTATACAAGTATTCTGAGTGTACTTTGATAACTAGAAAGCCAGTCTTCTCTTGATACTCCTTTTTAAAAGTGTATTCTTCACTATTTTCACATATTTATTTTTCAGATGCACTTTAGAATCTTCTGCTAAAGTTCCAAAAACTTTAGTTCCAAAAAACAATCTTGTTGGTATTTGTATACAGATGATAAATTAAACCAGGGAGAATTGATGTCTTTGTAACTTACAGTCTTTGTCCGAAAGAATAGGGTATGCATTTCCATTAATTTATCTTTTTTTTTTTTCTTTTTGAAAAGTATCTCAGTAATGTTTTGAAATTTTCTTCTGGGTTTTTTTTTTTTTTTTTTTTTGTAAATAGGAAGGATATTGATTTTCTTGTATTAAAACTTGGGTATCTTTCTGAGTTCTAGGTTTGTTAGATTATATGGTAATATCATTTGAAAATAATGACTGACACTTCATTTCTAGTGTATACTGTATATTTCTTTATCTTGACTAATGTCATTGACTAGTATCTCTAGATCACTATAAATTAATGACAGTGATAGTGGACTTTTCTCCCTGACTTTAATATATTTTTCTATTAAGTTGAATGTTATATTGAGATATGTTTTATTCACCTTTTCCTGTTTTTAGACCTTTTTTAAGACTAGATGTTGAGTTTTAGCAAATGCCTTTTCATGTTGAAGATGAGTATATATCCTTTACTTTTCTATATTTACATATATATGTATATATACATATATATGTATATATATGTATATATATGTATATATATACGTATATATATACACATACACATACATATATATATATATAAACTTATTGAGATGGAGTTTTGCTCTTGTTGCCCAGGCTGGAGTGCAATGGTGCAGTCTTGGCTCACCATAACCTCTGCCTCCCGGGTTCAAGTGATTCTCCTGCCTCAGCCTCCTGAGTAGCTGGGATTACAGGCATGCACCACCACGCCCAGCAAATTTTGTATTTTTAGTAGAGACAGGGTTTCTCCATATTGGTCAGGCTGGTTTCGAACTGCTAACTTTAGGTGATCCGCCCGCCTCGGCCTCCCAAAGTGCTGGGATTACAGGCGTGAGCCACCGCACCTGGACTTACTATTTGAAGAGGAAAGCTACTGCCCAACTCCAGGAAAGCTTGCCATGTGGGATTGCAGATCTAGCTTTCCAGATCTTTCCATTTGTCAGAGTTGGAAATCTGGATTCCATTTTCTTTTTTAACATTGTGCGGGTGAAACAAAACATATGCAGGCCAGATTTGCAGACAGCCTCAGGACTTCCAGTTCGTAGTCGCTGTTCTAGTCTATTCACAGATATTAGAACCTGGTGGCAGATTTAGATTATGTCATCCTGTATAACTTGAGATACAGTTTTATTTTGGTTTGGAAAAAAATCTGATTTCTGAGGAATGGTGTCCTAATTTTCACTAGTAGATATTATAGTCTCTCATACCCTTTTATACCTTGCATTTTTGATTTGTCATGATAAAGCCTTTAGGTAATTATGCACATTTGTGAATTAATTTTTACCTATTAATTTTAAGCAGTCTTAAATTTTAGATGTCTTTATGCACTATCACCACAAAACAAATGTCTCACCTTTTAAAACCAGTTCCCTTATTTCCTTCTCCATTTTTACCCCCGTGATTTGTGTCTGCGCCTTTCTTTGTTTTTATTTACATTCTGTCACTGTGTTTAAAAAAGATATTATTTTTCATTCTTTTTTTCTACCTTTCTTTCCTTTTTTTCTTTTTGAGACAGGGTCTGGCTCTGTTGCCCAGGCTGGAGTGCGGTGGCACAATCATAGCCCACTGCACCTCTTACGTCCTGGGCTCAAGCCATCCTTCCATCTCAGCCTCCTGAGTAGCTGGGACCACAGGCATGCACCACCACACCCGGCTAATTGTTTTAAAATTTTTTCTCTAGAGACGGAATTTTGCCATGTTGCCCAGGCTGATCTCAAACTACTGAGCTCAAGCTATCTGTCCACCTTGGCCTCCCAGAGTGTTGGGATTACAGGCGTTAGCCACTGCGCTCGGCCCACCTTTCTTTTTTATGTGAATTATTCTTGCAAAGAATATTGTATTTGAGAAAATATGTTTTCTATCTTTACAGATTTACTTGCATATATGGAGAATTCCTTATATTTAGTGATAAGAGAGAAGGAAACAGAAGGGTTTCTTTTTCCCTAAGAAAACTATGTTGGTACAGACACAGTTAAATAAATTTTAGTTAAAAGTGTTCTGGTGAATTTCATTAATGTGGCCAAAATCTTTCTGATTTCCTGTGGATTCTTTATATGAGTTATCTGTATAGTCACTGTAGATGCTACCTTAATTTCAGATGAATAAATCTAATCAAAAATTTTAAAAATAAGATGATTCTAAGTTTTAGTTACTTGCATTCAACCAAATTCCCAAAAATATTAAATGGAAAATTCCAGAAATAATTCATAAGCTGTAAATTGCTTACCATTTCACCTTCCACTGTCCTGCTCCATCCTGAGAGGGGTGAGGGAGACACGGGTCATCCCTTTGTCCCATGCACTCACGCTGCTGCATTTGCCACTCAGTAGCTGGCTTGGTTTTCAGATGGAACCACTCGGGTCTTGGCACTATTTCCTGCTGAAAACAGAGGGACAGGTGTACTTACTATATTTCCATCAATTTGTGATTTTTTTTCTATTAGAAATAGTTTTAAACTTGATTCAAAATTGAGTAATAATATGAGACAGATCCACTTATATTTTATCACGAATTGATATATACTATTTATTTGTCTTAACTATTAACAAATTTCCTTTTATAGCATATGAATTTACTGTTTCTTAATTATTTGCGTTTTTTTTTTTTATTGGTGATATCCAGTAGGCCCAATAAATACTTATTCCAGCGTCATTCCTTCTCTTCTCGTTCCTTGCGTTAAGCATGAGGTCATTCGATCCCATCTGCTTTTGTTCTCATTGAGAGGGAGCCAGCTGTGTCCTGGTGCCATTGGACCTACAGAATCAATCACCTCAATGGGCGCTCTTTTTCAGAGACTGTGAATTGTGTTTTCCCCGACTGTTAGGGGTTTCAGCGAAATTAACTCCTAGCCCTCGATAATGTCAGTGATCCTGGGAATTCCAAGCTTTCCCATAACTGATCATGCGTGCAGCTTTCCGTAGGGACCGCAGGGGGTCCTGGACCCGACACTGGGCGGGGTGTCCAGGCCAAGTGGGACGTGTCCTCTCCCTTCGCAGGCTCCATCCGCGAGGAGAACGGCGTGCGCTGGCATGTGTGTCCCTACTGCGCCAAGGAGTTCCGCAAGCCCAGCGACCTGGTGCGCCACATCCGCATCCACACCCACGAGAAGCCCTTCAAGTGCCCGCAGTGCTTCCGCGCCTTCGCCGTGAAGAGCACGCTGACAGCCCACATCAAGACGCACACCGGCATCAAGGCATTCAAGTGCCAGTACTGCATGAAGAGCTTCTCCACCTCGGGCAGCCTCAAGGTGCACATTCGCCTGCACACAGGTACGGCCTCAGGGCTGGGCCCACACGGGCACTGGCCACAGGGGCCACACACATTACTGCACGCATGTACCAAACACAGGTATGGCACACAGTAGGTGCACAGGTACTGCACACAAGTACTGCCCACAGGGACTGCACGAAGTATCACACACAGTACTGTGCATAGGTGTGGCCCGCAATGCGGCACCCGCACCGGTACTGCCCAGAGGGACTGCACACAGGTACCAAACAGAGATACCGCACACAGTACCCAGCACAGCATTGTGCACAGGTACTGCACACAAGTACTGCCCACAGGAACTGCACACAGTACTGCACACAGGTACTGCACACAGTACCCAACATGGCACTGTGCACAGGTACTGCACACAAGTACTGCCCACAGGGACTGCACACAGTACCGCACATAGTACTGAACACAGTACTGCTCACAGGTATGGCCCACAGTGCTGCACCCACACAGGCATTGCCCACAACTACAAAACACATAGTATTGCACATAGTACCCAGCACAGCACTTTGCACAGGTACTGCTCACAAGTACTGCCCTCAGGGACTGCACACAGTATCGCACACAGGTATGGCCCACAGTGCTGTACCCACACTGGTACTGCCCACAGAAACTGCACACAAGTATCAAAGGCAGGTACCAGACACAGTACCACACACAAGTATGGCTCACAGTGCTGCAGCCACGTGGGCACTGGCCACAGGGACCACACACAGTACCAAACACAGGTACTGCACATAGGTACTAAACGCAGTATCAAGCACAGTACCAAACACAGTACTAAATACAGGTACCGCACACAGTTACCAAACACAGTACCACACACAAGTACGGCTTGCAGTGCTGCACCCACACAGGCATTGCCCACAGGGACCACACACGGTACCAAACACAGGTACTGCACACAGGTACCAAATTCAGTATCAAACACAGTACTAAATACAGGTACTGCACACAGGTACCAAACACAGTACCACACACAGGTACAGTCTGCCATGCTGCACACACACAGGCATTGCCCACAGAGACTGCACGCAGTACCAAAGACAGGTACTGCACACAGGTACCAAACTCAGTATCAAACACAGTACCAAACACAGTAGTGCACACAAGTACCAAACACAATAGTAAATACAGGTACCGCACACAGGTACCACAGTACCACACACAAGTACAGCCTTCAGTGCTGTACCCACACAGGCACCGCCCACAGGGACCACACACAGTGCCAAACACAGGTACTGCACACAGGTATCAAGCACAGTACCAAACACAGTACTGCACACAAGTACCACACACAGTACCAAACAGCACTGCACACAGGCGTCATGCACAGTGCCAAACACAGTACTGCACACAGTACACAAACAGAGTACTGCACACAGGCGTCATGCACAGTGCCAAACACAGTACACAAACAGAGTACTGCGCATAGGTATAGCCTGCAGAGCTGCACTCACACAGGCACTGCCCACAGGGACCACACACAGTACCAAACACAGGTACCAAACACAGTACAGCACACAGGTACTGCACACAGGTATGGCCTGCAGTGCTGCACACAGGTACTGGCCACAGGGACCACACAGTACTGTGCATACGTACTGCACACAGCTACTGCACATAGTACCAAGCACAGTACTGCATACAGTACCCAACACAGTACTAAACACAGTACACACAAGTACTGCCCACAGGGACTGTATACAGTATCACATGCAGTACTGCACACAGTACCACATACACAGTACTGCACTTAGGCACCAAACACAGTACTGCACACAGGTACCAAACAGTACTGCCCACAGTTACTGCAAACAATACCCAACATGGTGCTGTAGACAGGTACTGCCCACAGGGACTGCACACAGTACTACACACAGTACTGCACTTAGGTTCCAAACACAGTACCAAACATAGTACTGCACACAGGTACCAAACAGTACTGCCCACTGGTACCGCATACAGTACCAAACACAGTACTGCACACAGGTACCACATACAGTACCAAACAGTACTGCACACAGGCATCGTGCACGGTACCAAACCCAGTACCACATACAGGCACCTCACACGGTAACAAACAGTACTGCACACAAATAGTACATAGAGTACCAAACACAGTACTGCACACAGGTACTGCATACAGTACTAAACACAGTACTACACACAAGTACTGCCCACAGGGACTGCATACAGTACCACACATAGTACTGCACATAGTACCACACACACAGTATTGCACTTAGGTACCAAACACAGTGCTGCACACAGGTACCAGTGCTGCCCACAGGTACTGCACGCAGATACCACACACAGTACCAAACAGTACTGCACACAGGCATCATGCACAGTACCAAACACAGTACTGTATACGGGCACTGCCCACAGTACCAAACACAGTACTGCACACAAGTAGTGCATATAGTACCAAACACAGTACTAAACACAGTACCACACATGGTACCAAACAGTGCACACACAGGAACTGCCAATAGGTACTGCACACAGTACTGCACACAGGTGCTGAGAAGGGATTGAGTCACAGCACTTGGGGGAGCAATAATTGACTACTTGGAGGGTGTGTTTCTGTCTTTTTATCAGCACTTGTTGAGTCTCTTCTATAGGCTGGGCATGAAGTATCTACAGGTAAAGAAAACAGATGCAACCGTGGTCTCCATGGAGCTAAGGATATGCTGGGGGAGGCATTGAAAACAAGTAACACTTACAAATGAACGTAGAATTGCAGAGGGTGAAAAGAGACTTCTGTCCGGATCAGATTTGGATTTAGACTGAGTGAGCCTTTCTGAGGACACAACATGTAATCTGCATTTGATCTGGGAAGACCTGAAGGCTTTAGCTGGGCCAGGAGGAGGACCGGGGACCTGTTTGTACTGAGGCGTGAAATCTTTCATTATGGAGCTCCGTTTTTTTAATGACATATTTATTGAAATGTAATTTACATATAATATTTACCATTTTAATGTGTACAATTCTGAATTGTGCACTCTACACCACTGTCTGATTTTGGAACATTTTTATCACCCCGCAAAGAAACCCTGTACTCATTGGCAATATCTCCCAAATTCCCTCAGGGATCCTCCTCTGGGCTGACAATGTGGATGAGTATTTGACAAAGCTGAAGTTACTGAATTTTGTTGTATGTGTTTCTTTGGAATTTACATTTTCATTTGCTAATAAAATTGTAAAACAAGGAAATATTCTTTAGAAGTGGGGTACAGTAGTAAGAGGATCATTAAGAAGATATTAGTACTATTATCATCATTTACAATCAGTGACAACTACTATTTACTGTTTATTTGCAGAATGTGAGACATTGCTAAGTGCTGTTTAAACGTTAGCTTACTTAATCTCAGCAGCAGCCCTGGAGGCAGGTGTCTTTAAGCCACTTTACAGGTGATGACTTAAGAGAGAGAGCATCCTTACATACTGTAAAGTTCTTAAGAACTACGATCCGTATTTTACGATGTAAGACTTTGTCCTAAAAATACTAAATGTTCTTTTTTTACTTAAAATACTCTTATAACATGCCTTAATATCTATGATATGCACTGTATACAAACAAGGGAAAATAATTTACAGTATCCATTAAATTATAAGCATGGCCTAAAATTGAAGATTCAAATCAGTATTGGAAATACTAACATTTTATGTTGGCATTTGCTGTTGAGATGTAATTTCTGGAAATAATTCTAAAATGTGATTTCATTTTTATTAGGAGTTAGACCTTTTGCTTGTCCTCACTGTGACAAAAAATTTCGAACCTCAGGCCATAGGAAGACTCACATTGCTTCCCACTTTAAACATACGGAATTAAGGAAAATGAGGCACCAGCGTAAACCTGCAAAGGTTCGTGTTGGCAAGACGAATGTTCCAGTCCCTGATATTCCTTTGCAGGAACCAATCCTCATAACTGACTTAGGTAAGATGGATTGTAGGGCGTCTTTACAATTTATCGAGTACTATTTTCTTTGGCATTTTGTGAATTGTGTATGCACATTATGGTCTGTGTAGTTAAATGGTTTTTAGGCATAGTATTAATGAAGTCTGTGTTAAGCCTTGTTTTGCTTTATGGACTAGTATGTTTTACAGTCAAGATTAAAATCTAAGTTGTATCCAAACTACTGCTCAAATTTTTTCTTGGATTAGAGACAAATAATGTGTAAGTGAAAACAGTAGCGTATAAGTCCTCATTGAAGAAACATTGCTACCTCAGTGGAACCATCAAAAGTGACAAGTGGTTTTCATGTGAAACACACAGCGCACGTTGTTGTTTTCATCTTTAGGTTCTTTGTGCTGTGTTACAGATTATTTGGGCTACTTTAATCTTTGGATTAAAAAGGAAAAGAAAAATCTGCTTGCTTTTCTTTTTAGGTTCAGTGTTATTATAACCAACCCAAACTATGATTTTGTTAACGATCTAGAAAGAAAACACTGCTTGTTAGAATCTTTAGAAAAATTACATTTGTCAGTACTAGAACAAAATTTAAGAAACCTCATTGTCTTAGTTTGTTTGAGCTCCTGAATCAAAAATACCACTAACTGTGTAGCTTATAAATACTAGAAGTTTACTTCTCACAGTTCTAGAGGCTGGGATGTCCAAGATCATGGTGCTGGCAGATTGAGTGTCTAGTGAGGTCTCTCTTCCTCATAGATGGTGCCTTCTGGCTATGTCCTCCCAAAGGTCCTACCTCTTACTACATGAATTTTGGAGGACCACAAACATTTAGACCACAGCACTTATTAATGTGTGAATTTACATTTTTATGCAGTTTCTGTATTTCACTACTTTCCTAGGAAAGATAATTCAATCTATAAGCAAAATTAATATTAAACAAAATATAATTCCTTTATTCCAAAGCATAACCTCTATTTACAATAATTGTAAATTATTGTATAGAGAGATTTTAGATTGTTATAAATTGGGGGCCACCAATAAGATGATCAACAGCCATAAACTTGTGTGAATCTAAGAGTTTAACATCAAAATATTTAAACTAAAAAAATTCAAAGAAAGGAAATACTCAAATTCTCAAGTGCAGTGAAAGATCCTCAGTTAGACAGGTCAACTTAAACACCGAAAACTGAAGATTTGAGCACACAAATAAAAAGAGTTACTTAATAGCTTTATAGAATCTTTTGCCTTAAGTTACATACTTTTAAATAAGCATGAAACGGAAGTTGATCACATTCTAGGATACAGAAAAATTTCAGTAAATTCTCAGAAGTTGATTTTGTATAGGATACAATCTCTGATTACAGTTCACTGAAAAACTTATAAAATAGCCATCCAAAATTTCGTTACATGAAAAGAAGCACTCAAAACAGATACTGCCTACTACACATGTGAGTATTATGTAAACAGATTGGATGGACCAAAGCCGTCCTAGGAAAAATTAAGACTTTTGAGTATTCTTAGAAAATAAGACAGATTGAAAATAAGTAAAATATTTAACTAAAAAACTAGGAAAATTAAAAGAAAATAGCAGAAAGGAATTAATACAGCAGTTCCCAACCTTTTTGTTATCAGGGATTGGTTTTGCAGAAGACAGATTTTCCCACAGATTGGGGGTCGGGTGGGAGGAATGGTTTCAGGGTAAAACTGTTCCACTCAGATCATCAGACATTAGATTCTCGGAAGGGGTGTGCAGCCTAGATCCCTCACATGCACAGTGCACAATAGGGTTCGCACTCCTGTGAGAATCTAACACGTCGCGGATCTGACAGGAGGCGGAGCTCAGATGGTAAAGCTTACTCATCTGCTATTCTCCTCCTGCTGCATGGCCCAGTTCCTAACAGGCAGCCTGGGGCTTGGGGACCCCTGAATTAATACATATAATGGAATTGGAGATAGAAGACAAAACTGTAGTGAACTGAAGTTTTACAAAACTTATAAAAATGAACAGAAAATATAGATGACTTGTCACTAATAAAGAAACATGAGAAAACATAGTATTAGGAATGAGAAAGAAGTTGTAAGCACAGATACAAATGAGGTAACAATTGTTTGCAAATACTGTACAACTATTTCCTAATATATTTGAAAATGTCGATGAAATGAATCTTTTCTAAAATAATATGCTTGGTAGAATTGACTGTAGAAGAAATAGAAAACTCCAAAATACACAACAAATTGACAAGATAGTAAAAGATCATCTTCTCCAAAACACCAGTCTGACTGGGCACAGTGGCTCATGCCTGTGACCCTAGCACTTTGGAAGGCCGAGGTGGGTGATCACTCGAGGTCAGGAGTTTGAGACCAGCCTGGCCAACATGGCAAAACCCCATCTCTACTACAAATACATAAATTAGCCGGGCGTGGTGGCAGGCACCAATAATCCCAGCTACTCAGGAGGCTGAGGCAGGAGAATGGCTTGAACCCAGGAGGCAGAGGTTGCAGTGAGCCAAGATTGCACCACTGGACTCCAACCTGGGGAACAACAGTGAAACTCTGTATCAAAAAAAAAAAAAAAAAAAAAAAAAGTCTGCTAATTTAATATATGAATTGTACTAAGCTTCCTAGGAACTATAATTATTATGGTATTTAACTGTTTTTGAGCATAGAATGGGATCAAAACCCCCATGGTAGCTTAGAATACTTTGATAACCTTGTCCAGTTTTGGTTGCTCACAAAATGAAACAACAGACCAGTTTCTTCTTTCAGATTGCCATAAATCAAGTTATACACTCATGGGTTTCTGGACTTCAAGTTTTTGAGTCTTCAGTTGAGTTAGGTTCTTGACTCTTCAGAAATTTTTCAGGGTTAAAATGGGATATATTTTTCTTGTTGGCTTCACATATGCCTGTATCTTAGACCAGATGGGGGAAGCTGAATTCTTTGGTTTAGGCTGAGGGGAGACACATGAGGGAAATGATCGCTAGAGGGAGCTTCACACTGTAAATTGTAAAATATTGTAACTATGTCTTATGCTTAATTTTGTTATTTATATTTGTGTTCATCTCTTCTCTCAGACTCTGGGCTCCTTAGAGGCTATAGAGAAGACTTGGCTGTCATAATCTTTGGGGGACAGAGTTTGATAAAAACATGGTAAGGAGTTAGCATAGAATAGTGTTATGAGAGTAAGTGAAAGTAGAATGCTCATTGAGGAAGCTAGCGGTAGTCCAGGAGAGTCCTTGACCAAGAGCAATGTGGAAGAGGAAACCTGCGTCCAGTGTTCTGCCATCACTGTTTTTGAGAACCAGGCATGGCATTCAGTCAGCATGTCACAGCATGTGTAGGGAAGGTGGTAGGCGTGGACTGGATGCCTGCATTTTTCTTTCTTTCTTCTTTCCTTTCTTGAGACAGAGCCTCACTCTGTCACCCAGGCTGGAGTGCAATGGTACGATCTCGGCTCACTGCAGCCTCTGCCTCCCGGGTTCAAGCGATTCTCCTGCCTCAGCTTCCTGAGTAGCTAGGACTACAGGCATGTGCCACCATGCCTGGTAATTTTTGTATTTTTTGTATTTTTTTGTTTTTTTTTAAGTAGAGACGGGGTTTCTCCATGTTGGCCAGGCTGGTCTCAAACTCCTTACCTCAGGTGATCCACCCACCTTGGCCTCCCAAAGTGCTGGGATTACAGGCCTGAGCCACTGCGCCCAGCCTGCATTTTTCTCTTTTGAGCAGGACGAGTTCTTAGGAAAAAGTGAGGCTGTGCTGTCAAGCACAGCGTGGTGTCAGAGCTGCCCGGAGAGAGGTCTTTGACACAGCTCTTGATCGTCCAGAAGGCTTGTGAGATGAGAAAAGGCTTGATAGTCTTAGGGGTTGTGCTGTGTGGATTATATCACAAGGGAGGGTTCTGAATACTTTTTGAAAAATAAGTAAGGTTCTGATGCAAGCTTCAGGAAGCATAAGTGAATTTCCTTAAATCTAATAATGAGCTAGGTGAAATTGGTTGGGCTGTCAAATTCCCTCCAGCTTTGTAATTGTTTCACTGTTATTTGAGATTGGTGGCAGTGGAAAAAGAAGAGAAGATGCAAGTTTAAGAGACATTGGAGTGGTGTTGATCATCAGGACTGGCAAATGCCGAGTACAGGACAGGGAAGGGAACTCTCTTCCCTAAGGTCCCAGCCTTAGGGACCAGGAGAAGACTGTTCCAGGCATGCAACTAGGAAAGCTGGGAGAAGTGGGCTTTAGGGGAAGAAATTGAAACGGAATCTGTATTTTTATGGAAAGTCAGGAAAAACAGAGTGTGTTCAGAGGTGCATCATGCTAATCATTGCATAGCAGTTAAGGTACAACTGAGGGAGGAGAGAGGACCGGGAATGGAGAGCTGTGGGCAGAGGACAGAATCTTGGCCAATGCCTCTTTGTCTTGGCAGGAGGAGCAGCCCAAGGCTGATTAGAGGACTGACTGCGTGCGTCATTCTCTTAACGTTCCAAATGACTCTTAAGGAATTCAAAAGTTTACCCCTAAGCTTGTCCTGAATTCCTGAAATACTGCAGTAGCTTGATCAAGTCATATTTGTTAGATGGTCAACCTGAAGGAATTCTTTATTTAGTAAATGTATATAAAACGTGAAATATTTAAATTAGTAATTTTGTTATTTGTAGATATCCCTTTAGTGATATCTGTGAAAATGCTAACCTTTTTAGAACAAAAGATCATGTTAGAGTCACTTTTGCTTTCAGTTTATTATAGTATCTAGTGTGCAGTATTCATACTGAATAAACAAGGTATTAAAATCTTGCTTATCCTGAATTTTGGACATAGTTATGTAGACTCCATGTCAACAAATGCCCATACAGAAAGTAAATGTAGAAATTCATTAACAATTGGCTGTGGAATCAAGGGAAGTAATTGTGACTAGATATTTCTCATGTTGAAAAAAGGAGGAACATTAATATATAATAATTTATAATGTTTGTTAATTTATAAATTAATTTGTAATATTATATTATAAATATATTAATTTATAATGTTTCCCCATAGGTATTCTTTGAATAGCCAGTTCCTAACACAATTAAAATAACACAGTTGCAACCTTAGAATCTAACTTAGCAGAATTTTCATCTTCTAGGTAAAACATATGCCTTGTGACATTTAATTGTATTGCTAGCATTGACAGTGAATTACATCTGCTTTTCTTTTGCTTTGTAGGTCTTATCCAGCCCATTCCAAAAAACCAGTTTTTCCAAAGCTATTTCAATAATAATTTTGTCAATGAAGCAGATAGACCATACAAGTGTTTTTACTGTCATCGTGCATATAAAAAATCTTGCCACCTTAAACAACACATAAGGTAAGGTAATGGATTCATAGATGGAAATTTAGTATAATTAAACTGACTTAGTGACCAGATGACGTCTAGAAGTATTTAGGATGGTAGCATTAGCTTTTGGTATTTAAGATGTCACATTTGACTCCGAAACATTTATTGGTAATTAATATTTTTATTCTTTAATGTCTTGACTAAAATATTTTATCCAGAAATTGCTACTGGAGTTTATGTATATGCTCATTAAATTTCAATGTTTGCAATTTCCAAGAAATATCAAAGAAGTTTATTTTATTAGACTTCCTTTTACATTTTTCAGATGTATTTCTCAGAGTTTAGATTAATTCTTAGTGCTAGCCACAGTGAAAAGGAAGTCGAACCTTGATCATGAGAGACAGTATGATGTCATGAAAAAAGTACAGAACTTAGAAAAAGATTGGCTTCTAGCTTCATCTCAGTCGTGTGACTTGAGGCAGTTGGCTCAAGCACTCTGAGTCTCAGGCTTCCTCACTTGTAAAATGCGGGAGCTCCGGCATTGCTGCTTAGCTTTAAAAAATGTGATGAAGTGAAGCGAAATGCAAGAGTGCATTCTAGTCACAAAGCATTATAAAAGTATAAGAAACATATTCATTAAAATGTGTATTTTTTTTTTTAAGATCCCATACAGGTGAAAAACCTTTTAAATGTTCTCAGTGTGGAAGAGGCTTTGTTTCTGCAGGCGTGCTCAAAGCACACATCAGAACACACACAGGACTGAAATCTTTCAAGTGTCTGATATGTAATGGGGCTTTCACTACTGGTGGCAGCTTACGGCGACACATGGGTATCCACAACGACCTTCGTCCCTATATGTGTCCCTATTGCCAAAAAACATTTAAGACTTCACTAAATTGCAAAAAGCACATGAAAACCCACAGGTGGGTGTAATTCTGATGGTCACTTTTTATCATCTTTATAATTTCCAGTAGATGGTGGGGAGTGTTTTTAGGAAATAATTATCTTTGATTCTTACATTATTATTTCTAGCTCATACTATATGGGCTCAAGAAATGTAAGTATTAGTGTCTAAGGATCTAATGGGAGCCATAGACTGAAGTATTAGCATTT
Organism: Pongo pygmaeus; assembly: GCF_028885625.2. Classification (NCBI taxonomy): domain Eukaryota; kingdom Metazoa; phylum Chordata; class Mammalia; order Primates; family Hominidae; genus Pongo; species Pongo pygmaeus. The sequence goes on from NC_072390.2 coordinate 92,157,384, forward strand.
TCATTTTTAATTTAATAATGAAGTAGTTTATATTCTGTAAGCTGTCTTTTAAAGCTGTTAGTTGGTAATTAGATGAAATGCTGGACTGTGTCTAGTATAGTCAGATAGTGAATATTTCAGAAAACAGAATCTTAAAGACCCTGTGATTTCTAGGCCTGTCATCAGCAAATCTGAATGGCAATTATTCTATGTTGTTGACTTTAAAGAATACATGTTTTAGATATTCCATAAACTTTTCATTCAGCCTAGCTTATATTTTCACATGATTGGAAGGCTAGCTCATCTCTATGTGGATGTAATCCGGAAGAGATGCATTTCTGACTAGTGCTGGGGCCTATTCGATGAGTATTTCTGTGAAGCTACAGAATTCTGTGTGGTACCGTAACACCTGGGTAGGGTGACCACAGCTTAGGAGATGTGAAAGGGAGAGTCACTAGACCTAAAGCTGCTGCCCTGGAACATTTGCTTTGAGACAGCATTTTAACCCAGATATGTCTGCCTGGATGTGGTCTACAAAGCAAAACCTTAAATATTAGAATAAGTTAACTGTGATAGTGTTTTTTGATATTATTGATCTGAATGCCTAAGCACCCTCAACAGAATTGACGTTTTTGATTTCAGCATCGTTGATTGCTTAGCTGAGAAATTTACCTACTGCTTGAGACCACCCAGGGAGTGTGGTATTGGCGGTGTTATATGTGGACTCCTGTCAATTACATATCCACTTATATTTCACTGCATTTTGTGGAGGGAATCCTGTGCAGGGCACTGCATGTGTTTGGGAGCTGGGGAACTCGGGGGCACATGGATGTTGAGGATGCTTGTGTTTCTGCTCGCTGTAGCAGGATGACGGGTCCCCAGTTGGCCGGAGAGCTTACCATGCTAAGAAGAGTGGAGCTTGGGCGCTTGCTTGCTCAGTGGAATGTTAAATCAAATCTTTTTCAGTCAGGAAGCCAGCCTTTTCCAGGGTACTTTTTGTAGCAGTATTGGGAATATGGGTGTTCAGGCCCTTGTTTCCGGACCCAGTGACCAATGGTGTAATTGCGGGGTCACCTTTATTAAGTGGTATGTTACGTGACCATTGTTTGTCATCAGTTTCGAGGGACACATGTAGGGGTTCAATGTAGAGCTTTGAGAGGACACTAAGCAGATCAGCCTGTCGTTGCAGAGCTGCAGTGCTTTCCTTTTACAGATTGTGTGCACTTGGAATCTGCCTACAAGGAGAGTATCCAGCCAGGGTTTCATTCCTTTGTTTGAATTGTTGGAAATTCCCAAAATACCACATATACTCATGCTAAAGATAGGTAAAGAAGGTTACTATAGTAAAATTTATGGGAAAAAACAACCAACGAAACAAACAGAAAACAAGCCTCCATCAGTTAGCGTGAGACACACATGTGCTTAGGTTAGAGTGGCTTTTACAGACCCCTGCGTGCCATTGCGCTGCTGTGTGGAAGCATCACAGTGGAGGTGCAGGCGTGCATTTTCTAACTCTTCTCTATTATGCGACACGTTTTTGTTCTCCCTTCCACAGTAAAAGTAGTTATGAGTTGTCTATTTTGGATATTAGAAAACGAAGAGGGAAAATTTTGTTTGGAACTGAGAATGAAATTCTGAGTAGGCAGATTCCTAAGACACTGGAATAGAGCCCGTGATGCAGCTTGTATGGTCAGTGTGTGCAGAGGCAGAAGAGGGGACCAGGCGGCTCTTTTTTATGTGTGTGGGTGTTTTTGTTTGTTTGTTTGAGACGAAGTCTCGCTCTGTTGCCCAGGCTGGAGTGCCGTGGTGCAATTTTGGCTCACTGCAACCTCCTGCCTCAGCCTCCCAAGTAGCTGGGATTATAGGTGTGCACCCCTGCACCTGCCTAATTTTTGTATTTGTAGTAGAGATGGGGTTTCACCATGTTGGCCAGGCTGGCCTTGAACTCCTGACCTCAAGTGATCCTGCAGCCTCGGCCTCCCAAAGTGCTAGGATTACAGGTGTGAGCCGCACGCCTGGCTGGCTCTTTGTCTTAGATATTCTTAGTACTAGCCAGCCTGTTAGTCAGATAATTGTGTGAGATTTTTTCTTTTTTTTTTTTTCAAGTTCTCAGTTCATTGCTGAATTCATTGTTCATCTTTTCCTTTGAAAGAGAAATCGTTGACTTTCATGAATATATGCTGGATACGCTTTGTGTACGTAAATGTTGCTGAAAGCAACATTTGGATCGTTGGTCCAGTAAGGCGCCTGAGGCCCAGGCTGTGAGACAGTAGGTGATGAGGCTGGAGGCTCTCTGTCTGTGCACCACATGTGTTGTCAGATTTAGATCAGTCTATAAAGGTGTCGTCTCATTTAGTACAATTATTTTTCTGAATACTTAGACTCATTGCAGAACTTGAGTTGGGAGAGTTTTACTTTTAAACACGAGACATCTTTTTAAAGTTTTTAAACTATTAGGCATTCGGGTGTGTGTTGTCCTTCATCCTCCGTTCATGCCTTGTGTCGGTGGAAGCACTTAAAGATAAGGCAAACGAGCTCTCTTCAGAGTTACTAATGTGTTCAGTTTTTACCTGAATTGCCATCATGACTTCAAAATGAAATCATTAATAAAAAATGTTATTTAATCAATGACAACTTTTTCACTGTAGTATCCCACACAAGTAACCTTTGACAGCATCTAATCTGATGAACTGTTGTTAATTTTTCTGAAGATATGAGCTTGCCCAGCAGCTCCAGCAGCATCAGCAGGCAGCCTCGATAGACGACAGCACCGTAGACCAGCAGAGCATACAGGCCTCCACTCAGATGCAGGTGGAGATCGAGAGCGACGAGCTGCCGCAGACGGCGGAGGTGGTCGCAGCGAACCCCGAGGCCATGCTGGACCTGGAGCCTCAGCACGTGGTGGGCGCAGAAGAAGCAGGGCTGGGCCAGCAGTTGGCAGATCAGCCCCTGGAAGCAGATGAAGGTAAATGTTTCAGGATATTTAACTTTGAGTGATCCCAACAGAGTTTTGCAGCCTTTCCCACTCATTGCAGTCCTTTGGTGTCTCCCATCACTGACTTTTAAAACAATTTGTGCTGTATGTGAAAGAGATTGAATTGAGTATTTGATATCATTCCATGTCCTCTTAAATTAGATTTTTACTTTTCAATTTTATTAGATTTCTTAGGGGAAGTTCTTTTTCAAAAAAACAAAAACAAAGTGATCAGACTTCTTCTTAGGAAATATTCGAAATCTTGTTAGGAAGTAGTTGAAATTTTAGGGCTACAGCAAAATCTACCGTCCTTATTTTGATATAGGTGCTTCCAATTTTTTTCCATACAAATATGCAGGGGTGTGTGTGTATGTATGTGTCTGTGTGCGTGTGTGTGTGTGTTTGGTATGCATATAGAATCATACAAATAAGGCTGGGTGTGGTGGCTCCTGCCTGTAATCCCAGCACTTTGGGAGGCTGAGGCAGGTGGATCACTTGAGGTCAGCAGTTCAAGACCAGCCTGGCCATGGTGAAACCGTATCTCTACTAAAAATACGAAACTTAGCAGGGTGTGGTGGTGCATACCTGTAATCCCAGCTACGTAGGACGCTGAGGCAGGAGAATTGCTTGAACATGCGAGGCGGAGGTTGCAGTGAGCCGAGATGGCACCATTGCACTCCAGCCTGGACAATGGAGTAAGTGAGACTCTGTCTCAAAAAAAAAAAAATATATACAAATAGGATCTTGCAGTGCATACTATTTTGTGACCTTTTATCCCCAGTATATTGAGAACATCTTTCAAGTGTACACCTGTATGATCTTTAGTATTCTATAAAGTACACTCAGTGTAGATTCAAAGATGAGTGTAGGTCAGTGAACTGTTGGTGACTGGTCTGCAGTGAGATTAGGCTCCTGAACCGGAATATAAAGCAGCACATTGCTTCCTTCATCAGTAAAGTTTGGCTACAACACACAATGTCAGGTCAACTGTAGACTGTGTGATTAGTGACATAGCTGGCTGCGTCTGGCACAGGCTTCTTATCTCACACAGGCATGTCAGCAAACAGTGTGCTGACCAGTTTACTGTTTTGTTTTATGGATGTCTGAAATGTATTCCGTCTTTGGGGAGGATTATACACTTACCCCATCGTGCCTGCAACGATGCACACCCAGAAAGGTTTTAAACAATTATGGAATGTAATAGCATTTTAGAATATTGTTTAATGGAACAATGTCTAAGTTTTCAGACAGACGCTAAAGGCTTTCCAGGATGATATTCTAGAAATGCAAAGGGAATGCTTTAAGCATATGTATGTATATAAATTATCTCCCTGTTTTCTTTTCAAGATAAGGTGTCTGATATTTGAAAACTCGCCGAAGTGTGCTTTTGGACAGATTTGCAGATGTGAAATAACTTCCAAATGTATGAGTCCCCCTTTTTTACATCTCATCCTTAGATGGGTTTGTGGCTCCACAGGACCCTCTGCGAGGGCACATAGACCAGTTTGAAGAGCAGACCCCTGCGCAACAGTCCTTCCAACCGGCAGGGCTACCCCAAGGTCAGTGGTGGGTTTTCAATGAAATTTGTAAGTGAGCTGTACCTCAGTTGAATTTAATTTCATGACAACCTTATGTGTTTTCTTTTAAGGCCCTTCTAAAATGTATGGTTTCAAACCAAATAACTTTTTGCATGCATTGTAGATTTTTTTTTTTTATTGATGCATACTATTTTGTGGTCTGCTTAGGTCGTCTGGAAAGTGACCTTTGCAGCCATTCTACATGTAGTTTCCAGTCAAGAAAAGGTGGCTGAGTAGAAATTGGAACTTCGTGGTGGCTGGTCCTGTAAAGCCTCCGGTGCTGTAATGTCTGCTGAGCACAGCCTCCTGCCTGTTAGCAAACAGTGTTAAAGCTTGCTAATAGCAACTAGTCCTAATTCTAATTCAGAAAATAGAAATGCCCCTTTAGACATTTTAAATTTATAAACCCTTTTTTTAGAACATTTTAATGTAACTTTAATATTTTTGTAGAACTCCTCTTTTCTAATTTATTTTAGGTTTTACAGTGACTGATACGTACCATCAGCAGCCTCAGTTTCCACCTGTCCAACAGCTACAGGATTCCAGCACACTTGAGTCTCAGGCTCTCTCCACAAGCTTCCACCAGCAGAGCTTGCTGCAGGCTCCCAGCTCTGATGGGATGAATGTAGTGAGTATGGACAGAGGGGTGCATACATGGCAGTATTTAGCAGGTGCTATTTTATTCTTCACTGTGATTATTTAAAATTTCCTTAAGGGAAATTTTAAGAGGTGTGCTCACTTCTTGTAGCATTAAGGTTAGTGCATTACCTGGGAAATCCTCAGTGTTTAGTACATAGGGCTTTCTTTTTCCTTAAAACATTTTAATTTTACTTAAAGGTTTCAGTGCCATGGTGTGGCCTTGCATTTGTGATTAAAAACCAAGAATTTACTAGAGTGTTATGTAATAACACATTGAAAGATACTATGTTGCTTTAGGCACAAAGCCTCAACATTTTTATTTGTGGACTTCTAAACATGTTAGAAGGAAAATATAATGAATGCTAGCATGAAAAAATATTTAAATGCATCATTTAAAATTTTATCTCTTTCTCCTTGTTGGAGACATTTTAATTTTGGTTTTGGTTTTAATTTTTCTGCTTTTGGATATTTCTTAATAGTGATGAGAGATGATTGACCAACTGTTATCCCTCTTTAAAATCCACTACTGGTAGCTTTGCCCAAGTGGTAGGGCTGGACCCTCCTGTGAAAATTTCAGAACATTTTTTCTCATAGCTAGAAACTACATAATTGGCAGCAGATGCTGAATCTGGGAAGTGGAGAACGTACTTCTTAGCAGCTGACTTTACTCCAGAGCGCTCTAAATAAAACTATGCAAACCCAGTTCTGTTGTTGTGGTTTATCTAAATTGGTTTTGGAAGTCAGGTAAACAAATGCCACACAGGCCCTTGCTTATAGCAACATGCAGCTGCTGCACAGGGGTGGATGACTCCACTGTTCGCAGTCCTGTGGCTCCAGGCCTTCTGAAGGTCAGTGGAGCTTACCCTCTGCTCAGTGTGAGCATGGATCTATTATAGAGTGGTTAGAAAACAGTGACCAGATTTTTGTTTTGTCCTTGCTGTGGTAGCGTGGGTTGTAATGCCGCTGTCAGGAAGGGATGGGGTCAGTGTGACTGCTCTATGTATGCGTGGTACCGTTCTTGGGGATGGAGAGCACCCTCTGGTTTGTGTGACAAGAGGAGACATAATATTATACTCTCTGAAGGTGGGGTTTTATTCACTGTCAGTAAGAGTAGAGCAGATGAAAGAGGAATCTCTTATTAAGATATATAAAATAATCAGTTTTATGGTTGATTAAGCTTTGTATTAAGGTAGAGTAATAGAAAATAAATAGGTCTTCATTTAATAAAATCTGTATAAGTGATCTTTATTATTGCTCTGGCCTAAATGATTGCAATGAACTGTTTGGGGTTTCTCCCTTTAAATCTACATTTTATGAATGTTCTTATCCTTAGTTCTTAGCTGCTGAGTTGTTTTATGTTTATTCACAGATATTCAAGTAGTTTGCTTTATACTTCTCTTAAATTTTAGACAACTCGCTTGATTCAGGAGTCATCCCAAGAGGAACTGGACCTGCAGGCGCAAGGTTCCCAGTTTCTGGAGGACAACGAGGACCAGAGCAGGCGCTCTTACAGGTAGTTGTCTGCACAGACCAGCTCATGGTACTGCCGGCTCCCAGGAACGGATGCTGCTGTGTGCTTGCCCTGCTCCAAGGGCTCTGTGATTTCATTCTCTCAAAACTGTTCAAAACAGTTCCGTTGTCATCCATATTCTGTAAATAAAGGATCTGAGACAAAAGAGATTAACTTGCTAAACTTTTTACAGCAAATAAGTGAGCGGGCCAGGATTTGGATACGGCAGTCTTCAGTTTGTCTGTTTGAAGTACTCTGCTGTAGCTTCCCGTCACTATTTTAAGTCATTATTATTCCATTTTCAGAAATTACTTAAATTTATATTATGCCCTTTAGTTCAAGACTCTTCATGTGCTTTACATATTGTGTACCAGGATACAGCACAATTAGAAAGACAGCTTTTTAGATGTGTCCATCCACTGGCTCAGCAGTACATAACGAGCACCCTCTGTGCACAGTGTACAAGTAATTTTTGTATTTTTGGTAGAGACGGGGTTTCACCACATTGGCCAGGCTGATCTCGAACTCCTGACCTCAGGTGATCCACCTGCATCGGCCACCCCAAGTGCTGGGATTACAGGCGTGAGCCACCGCCAAACCAAATTTACAAGGGTGAATTTTCAAAATGTATTCAGACACTTCCAGCTTTTAGTTTAATTTGGACTTCAGAGGAAAGTTAGTTGCCTCTGTGGGCACCCAGTCTTGACTTAGGTTATAGTGTAGGGATGTCACTAATCTCTTACAGGAGATTAAAACTTGAGAATGGACAAAAGAGTTACTAATGGAATAAGCTTTTAATAATATGTGAGTAAGAGTTTTAAAATTTATAATTATTTTAATCCTTAAGATAACATTAGTTTTTTCAGTAGCAACTCAAGGGGAAATAATACTGCATATTTATATATTATTCAGCATAACTCCAGTAAACTCTGTTTTGTATTTTATAAACCAAAGGAGTACATGGATTGGCATTTCCAAGTGACTAGATGCAAGAGTGATTCTGCCTCTGAGGCAGTGGAAGGATTCACAGTGTCTAATGACTTAATATTAAGAAAAGAGTACATACATTTTCTTCCTGTTATGCTTAGAGAGAGTTTCTAATTAATCAAATATTATGTCTGCTGGGGAGTTATAGGATTTACTATTTTTTAAGTAATACATTTAAGACTATAAATACTCTAAGCAGAATTTGGTCTAACAAATGATTGTTGGCAGTATTTTATAGTTTATAATTTCTTCAGTGTTGGAGAGCACACCTAGGTTCTATAACAGTTGCGCCTAAATGTTTCATGGTTGTTGGTGAAGCTTGTTTGCTTTTCTTCCCTTTTCAGTTGCTGTATTTGTAATTGTGCTATGAATTAACGTGGTCTGAGTTCTGTATGTTTGCTTTGTAGGTGTGACTATTGCAACAAAGGCTTTAAGAAGTCCAGCCACCTGAAGCAGCATGTGCGGTCGCACACCGGGGAAAAGCCCTACAAGTGCAAGCTCTGTGGACGCGGCTTTGTTTCCTCTGGGGTCCTCAAGTCTCACGAGAAGACACACACAGGTCACTGTCTGCCTTGTACTTGGAGATTAGTCCCTTAAAGAAAAAAGCTTTATTGAGATGTAATCCATATACCATTCAATTCACCCACTTAAAGTGTACAATTCAGTGATTTTTAGTATGTTCATAGAGTTCCACAACCATCAAAACTGTAATTTTAGGACATTTTTATTACACACAAAAGAAACTCTGTACCCATTAGCAGTTACTCCCCATTTCCCCTCAATGCCCAGAACCTCAGGCACCCAGTATTTACCTCTGTCTTTATAGATTTGCCTGTCCTGGGTATCTTATAGAAATACGTGACATTTTGTGTCTGCTGCTTTCACAGCACAGTGTGCTCAAGTTTCACCTGTGCTGTATGGGTGGATCAGAACCTCATTCCTTTCCATTGTAGGATATGCCACGTCTTATTGATCCATTCATCAAGTGATGGGCATTGGGGTTATTTCCATATTTTGTTTATTATGAGTAATCCTGCTATGCACATTTGTATATAAGTTTTTGTGTGGACATGGGCTCATTGCTCTACCTAGGAGTGGAATTGTTTGGTCATATGTTAACTCTGTTAAAACATTTGTTTTCCATTGTGGCTGTGGGATTTGACAGCCCGCGGTAGCGTGGGAGGGCTCTGGTTTCCCCACATCCTTGCCAATGGCTATTATTGCTTCTCTTATGACCGGCCTTGTTGGATGGTCATGAGCCTTCCGACGTGCCATTGTGGTTTTGCTTTGATTTGCATTTCTTCGATGGCTAATCATGTTAAACATCTTTCACAGACACTGAGAAATGTCTTTTCTAATCCTATGCCCATTTTAAAATTGGATTGTTTGCCTTATTGAGTTGTAAGAGGTTTTTATATTCTGGCTACTGGACCTTTATCAGATACATGGTGTACAGTTAAAAATATTTTTAACATATTCTGTTATCTGTTTAATATATTCAGTATATTCATTATAAGGTTAATATCAATGTATATTTTGTATAAGGCTTTATTTGAAAATGAAGATATACTGCTTAGAAACATATAGCCAAGCAAAATAAGGAAAAGTTTTATTGACTGGTCCATAGGCTGATGATTGAGGAGTGGTTTTAGTGGATATTGGAAAGATTGCTGGGAGTAGTTTATATGGTACTTTGAAGGACCTGCTACGGAGGCGGAGAGCAGCGATATATGACTTTTATAAGGAACGGTGGAAGAAAGACAGAAACAGGAAGAAAATAGCTAGTTACTTGGTTCCGTGTCATTGGTCCAGAGGAGAGAGGGCCTTCTATATGGGACTTTATTTGAAAGTAAAACTGTATAGAAGATTTATAGACTAGTTCTTAATGCCTAATCTACCTCATGTGCTGTGGGAGTGATGAAAAGATGGATTGGAGAAAACATTTCTGGGATAGAATCCACATGTTGCCAGTTTAAATGTAAAAGACCGAGGACAGAGAGGACTTGATTTGGAGACTGTGACTTCACAGAGCCTGCTGATTTCAGTAGAGAAGGCAGTAAGATGTCCTATGTCAACTTCCATGTTCTTAAAACAATCCCGTTTCTAAAAATTGGAAACCCACACCAAATAAACTGTCTGTAATTTTGTAATTTACTTTTTTTTTTTTTTTAACTCTGCTAAGCCTCAGGATAATGTTGTGACTTATTAAACATATCTTTGTTTGGTTTTGACTGCTTCTGGTTTTAAGGTAATGAAATAGGATTGGTTTCAGCCATTTTTTCTCTGTTTCTGTGCTTGTAGGAGTGAAGGCGTTCAGCTGCAGTGTGTGCAATGCTTCCTTCACCACCAATGGCAGCCTCACCCGGCACATGGCCACACATATGAGCATGAAGCCTTATAAGTGTCCGTTTTGTGAGGAGGGTTTCCGAACTACAGTGCATTGTAAAAAGCACATGAAGAGACACCAGACAGTCCCCTCTGCTGTGTCAGCCACTGGGGAGGCAGATGGAGCAGGTATTTTCCATTTGTTGATTCAAGGGGTATAAATCCATTCACAAATCACCGGGAGTATTCTGACCTGGCTATGTACAGATTAAGTGCCGTAGCACCCTGAGTTTTTAATAATTTTATTTTCTGATTATGAAAGCCATACATGCTCTTGGAAGAAAAATTCAGAGGTGCAGTGAAGAAAACATCTGCTCTTACAAATCACCACGTGCTGAATTCACATTCACTCTCACAGTGTGTTCTTCCTTTCATGCTTACACGCACATGTTGCTAGAGACTTTAATGTTTCTTAACAAATATGGTATCTTGCTCTATATAGTGTTGTATGCTTAATTTTTCATCTACTGAAGTTTATTATAGGCATATTTAATTTATTGAACACAGGTCTACATCAGTTCAGATGACTCCATGGAATTCCATCATATTTTATTATATAATTTTCTGTCGATGGATTGATGGATGTGTAGCTAGTATCTGGTCTTTCACTGAAATGGTAATGGTAGCATTTACGGAGTACCGTAACCCTTGGTAAAACCTGTGCTTACCATTACATTGTCTCATGTAATAGACACAAAACACTGCATAGTTGGAGGGATTAATCTCATTTTGTACACTAGCCAGCTAAACATTAGACAAGTTAATTCACCCAAGTCCCATACCAAGTGGAAAAATCCTGAGTATTATTTTTGTGCTTATACTTTTTGTACTTATAAGACAACTTCTTTTTAGGAAGTTCCACAATGAAATTATACAGTTAAGAATAGAGCACATTTTATATTTTGACACATTGTGCCAGCACACAGATTGCAGTTTTAAAATCTGTGTTAGTTCTGACACTCTTGGAGGTCACGGCTGGTCTGAGTGTATGTGTTGGCCTGGGCTCTTGCCTGTGCCGCAGCCATCCTGTCCTGGCACAGTTGGTGCGCAACGTTGTCAGTGAATCTTGTGTCAGTGGCTGTGTGGAGACGGGTGCTAAATGGGGACTGTCATCAGAGGTCAGACCTGCTGGTGGCCCATTATACTCTCTCAGGGTACTGCCCCTCTGTCTGCTTTGCCACCAACCATCTGACCGAAAGACCACAGTGAGACCATCCGGGGTCCCCGGTGGGTTACGGCAGTCTACCTTTCTCTGCTGTTTTGAGGAATAAGTCTGTAAAACTTGCCTAAACTCCCTCAAAGTAACAAAAACTGCGACTTAACCATTGCCAGAACCATTGTGCACCTCATTTTTTTAGTAGATAATTCTGGAATAAAAGTTTCTGACCTGTTATACTGAGATAGTTCAAACTCTTTAATCTGATGATACTTAGTAAAGCCTTTATTTCCATTTTTAAAATGCTGTCATGAGATTTCTTAAAGTATAAAAAGAAAATGACCCTTTCCTTCAAATGAGTTAAAGGCTATAGGACACCCAGGCATTATTTCTAGAACCCTGTCATTTGGAGAGTGTTAATTTATCAGCCAAATACAAATAATCTCTAAGCCTCTTTACATATTCCTTCCCGTCAATTAATAAAGCTTCTAATGCTACTGAATTCTAGCATCGATTTGGGGGTTCTGTTTGGGCTTCATCTCACTGCTACATATTTATTTAGATTCACCTTGTATGTCTTGTTTTCCTTGGATCATTGTGGGGGAAACTGCAGATGAACTCTGTCCGTAGGAGGAAAGTCACGTGTTAAATTGCGTTGTTTTGCCCAAACCTAGAGACTTGGATAGGGGTTAAATTCCCTCACATTTATTGCGACGTTAGCCTGCTTGGCCTAACACTTGCCGTCTGTTTCATGCTGTCTGTCTGTCGTGATTAATTTTGTTGTTCTCTGTCTCCAGCCTGTGCTATACTGATTGTGTTCTCAGTTCCTTAAAGAATGTTAACAGAGTTACCTCCTTATTTCCTCATGTGTGTTGGTGGGGCCGCTATCTATAAGCTGCCCTCAAATCATTCCAAGCTTTATTGGTGTAATGTGGACTTTTAGTTTGCTGTATCTTCTTCTGGAATTTCTATGAGATGGACATTGAGTCCACTGGCTTTATCCTCCATGACTTTTTCCCTCAACCAACACCCTTGCTGTCCTTTGCTTTCCTCTCTTTCTTCTCCCCTCCCCACTCCCCTCCCATCTCTCATCTTTTTTCCCTTTTATGTGCTAATAAAAATGATCCAGTTGGTTTTTAAATTTACTTATTTGGTGAATTAATCACTGTCCACTTTGCAATTTAGTGTTTCTGTGGAGTTGTAAGTTTTTTTCAGTCAGTCGTACAATAATGACCTCCCTGCTCCCAGCCAAATTTTTTTTCCTTCTCTATTATTCTTTTTTAATCAATTGGAATGCGTCCTTATTTTTCATTTAGGAATGAATACTTATGCATATAGTTCTCTCTCAGTATCAGCTGAGGATTGGTTCCTGGACTCCTGAGGACACCAAAATCTGCAGATGCTGAAGTTCCTGATATCAAACAGCATAGTGTCTGCATGTAACCTACACGCATCCGCTTGTATACTTCACACCATCTCTAGATCACTTATAATACCTAATATAATATAAATGCTGTGTAAATAGTTTGGGGTTCTTTTGAGAGACAGTCTCTGTCACTCAGGCACGAGTACAATGGCACAATCATAATTCACTGTAGCCTTGAACTCCTGGGTTCAAGCCATCCTCCCACCTCAGGCTCCTGAGTAGCTGGGGCTACAGGCTCATCACCATGCCTGGCTGATTAAAAAAATTTTTTTTTGTAGAGACGGGGTCTTGCTCTGTTGCCTAGGCAGTCTTGAACTTCAGTGCCAAGCCCCACCTTGGCCTCCCAATATGCTGGGACTACAGGAGCATGCCCCCATGCCTGGTTAATTTTTAAATTTTTGGTAAAGATGGAGTCTTGCTGTGTGGCCCAGGCTGGTCTCACACTCCTGGCCTGAAGCAATCTTTCCATCTCAGCTTCCCAAAGCAGTGGGATTACAGGTGTGAGCCACTACAGCTGGTTGTAAATAGCCAGTATAGTGTATCGTTTATTGAATAATAACAAGAGAAAAAATATCTGTATTTTCTAACTGCAGTTGGTTGAATCTATGGATGTGGAAGGCACAGATACAGAGGGCCAACCGTATATATTTTTAAAGTTTTATTTTCTTCTTTGTAGTAATTGTTTTTAGTTGGGGGCTGTTTGCTAATTTATTAATTTGTCTCCCATTTTTGGGCTTCTGGTTTTTAAAAATCTGATGGTAATTCATTTTTTGCCCTTATTAATAAATGAATATCTATATTTATGAATACTGGTAGCTTGTGTGGACACTGTCAGCCTCAAAGCTTACTCCTGAATTTTCAGGGAGGGGTAGAAGCAGGTCTTTAATCTGAGCATCTTCCTCATGTTGGTTATCACTCTCCTAAAGGATGCCCTTCACTTGGCTTTTTTTTGGTTACATAATATTTGTACATATTTATGACGCACATGTGATATTTTGTTTCATGTATAGAATGTGGAATGATCAAATCAGAGTACTTGGGGTATTCATCACCTTAAGTATTTAGCAGTTTCTAGGTATGGGAACATTTCAAGTTCTCTCCTGTAGCTACTTTGAAGTATACATTGTTGTTAACTGTATCACCCTACTCTGCTATCAAACATTAGAACTTATTCCTTCTATCTAAGCAGATGTTTTCACCCCTTCACCAACCTCTGTTCATCCCCCATCCCCCACTTTCCAGTACACTTGGCTGTTTTCTTTCCATGACCTAAGTTTCTCAATGGAGGTGGGAAAATATAGCAACTCTCTACCATCATAAAAATAGCTTGGTTGAGTTATTTTCATTACATACATACCTATTTAGTTTTAATTGTTTTGCTAAAAACCTAATTTTTCTTCATTAGGATTTTGATCCCTTTTCCTTGATTTTGTTTAGACATTTGTATGGAGGAAGAAGAAGAACATTCTGACAGAAATGCATCACGGAAGTCTCGTCCTGAGGTCATCACTTTCACAGAGGAGGAGACAGCCCAGTTAGCCAAGATCCGGCCGCAGGAGAGCGCCACGGTGTCGGAGAAGGTCCTGGTGCAGTCCGCGGCAGAAAAGGACCGCATCAGCGAGCTGAGGGACAAGCAGGCGGAGCTGCAGGATGAGCCCAAGCACGCCAACTGCTGCACATACTGCCCCAAGAGCTTCAAGAAGCCCAGCGACCTGGTGAGGTGAGGGCATGGCTACGCCGCGAGGGTTCCGCTCTGAAGACTGGAGGTGCAGGCAGCTGCTCCTTCGGTGACTTTCACTGCAGCAGGGCCATTAGTTTCTGAACCTGGTGTCACCTGAGTGATGGCGGCTTACTTACTTGAATGTATGGTTTTAAGCTTGAATTAGTTCCCTGTAGTAAACTCATTCAGAATATTAATTAGACAGTCTGTTTTCGGCTGTGCGTGGTGGCTCACACCTGTAATCCCAGCAATTTGGGAGGCCGAGGCGGGAGGATCACCTGAGGTTGGGAGTTTGAGACCAGCCTGACCAACATGGAGAAACCTGGTCTCTACTAAAAAGTACAAAATTAGGTGGGCGTAGTGATGGGTGCCTGTAATCCCAGCTACTCGGGAGCCTAAGACAGAAGAATTGCTTGAACCTGAGAGGTGGAGGTTGTGGTGAGCTGAGATCATGCCATTGCACTCCAGCCTGGGCAACAAGAATGAAACTCCGTCTCAAAAAAAAAAAAAAAAAAAAAAAAAAAAAAAAAAAAAAAAAAAGTCTGTTTTCTCTGTAGATTGCTTATGCTTATTTCTGTATGGTTGTCATAGTAGTAAACAATGAAAACAAATGTATCCGTTGAGGAAGGCAGGGCTCTAAGCTTTGTGGACAGGCAGAAGAGCAGCAGGCGCTCTCCCGCCTGAGGCCTGCCAGTCAGTGTGAAGAGCAGGACGCAAGCGCGTGACAGGAGGGAGACTAATTGGCAATTGGCCAAACAGCAGTGGCTGATACATGAGATTGAGTTGAGCAGAACCATGAAGAATCTGGAAACCAAGACCCATGGTACAGAAGGGGCTCTCAGAATGTCCTTCCTTTCTGGAGAAAGGAAGACCAAAGTATCAGCGTTCTCCTGAAGAATCAGAAGAGTTTCTGTATATAAGGGGGATGCTTATGTTTTTCTCTAGGAGATAGAACTAATTATTCAGCAACTTAATAAAACAAACTGTGAAGATTTTAATATTGCAGGATGTTTCAGAAAACCAAAGGGTGTGTTCCTTGTACTCTGTTCTACAGAGGGCAGCAGCAGGTGCTGCAGTCAGAGTAGGTGGTTTCAAGGAGCTGCTGGGTTGGCAGTGCCACCCTAGTGAGCACACACCTTGACTGCTGGCCTTCATGTTTCGACCACAGCAGGAAGGGGAGGTGTGTTCAGCTAGAGAGTGACAATGAGGGAGGTGACTGGAGAAGAGAGAGAGCCCAGGTCCCATTGGGTGGTGTGGCCACAGGACCCTCGAACAGCGAGCTCTCGTTGAGCCATGCAGTGAAGTTCTGGGGTAGGATCTAAATTGATGGTGTGATCTGAGGTTGGGCATAAGACATAGAAAGTTAAACTAAGGAGAAGAGGAGCTAAGGGGTTGTGATGGAAAACTTGGGATGTTTATAAGAAGGAGTCCAGTCTGGCTAGCAGTTGTGTGTGGCCTGGAGGAGCTCATGAACTAACTGATAGGGAGAGGTAGTTTTCCAGTAGGGGTTAGTGGTGGAGTCATAGATGAGAAAGTCAGGCCTGGCAAGGATGTCACGTGGAGGTGTTGAGACAGCACTTTGTGACCTGCCTGTGGGTGGGGCGTGCCAGCCAATTAGCAGAGACAAAATGCTACCAAGGCGACATAAAGTGCTAAACGTGTCTCCATCAACTGTACCTGAAGACCAGAAGAGTGGGACATTCTTTTTTTTTTTTTGAGATGGAGTCTCGCTCTGTCGCCCAGGCTGGAGTGCAGTGGCGTGGTCTTGGCTCACTGCAAACTCCGAGAACGGGACATTCTTATAGCTGCGTTTTCTTCTTCTTGTCCTATCCTTCATTTTAAAAAAGTTCAAGGTTCAGACTCCCAGTGGGTAAATGTGATGAGAAACAAAAAATGGTACTGAAGGGTGTCCTGCTCCCCAGAGATAACCACTGTTAACAGTTTTTTGGGTATTTTTTTTCGGAAATGTCTGGACATATACCAATGTTAAGTTGTACGATTCTGGTTTTTAAATTTTTATATATCAATGAGTCATAGATATTTTTCTTTGTCAGTATCTATAAACCTATTTTATTCTTTTTAATGGCAATGTAGGGTTCTGTTGCATGGGCATACCAAATTAATTTTACCAGACCCCTCCCGACGAACACTGAGTTTCCACGTTTGATGACTGGCAGGGCGCTGCGGTGACTGTCTTCCATGAGCCTGTGGGCCTCTGATGGCTCAGTGAGGGTAGAGTCTGGCAAAGACCACCAGAGGGCCGTGTGCCTCTGTCTTTCAGACTCCGAGTGCCTGTTTTACAGCTCCAGCCAACAGGATGGGGGAAACGATATCTCGTCGTTTTCATCTGCTCTTCTTTGATTCTAAGTGTGGTTGAACAGCTTTGCATATATTTTTTGGCTGTTTGT
Source organism: Pongo pygmaeus (assembly GCF_028885625.2). Taxonomy (NCBI): domain Eukaryota; kingdom Metazoa; phylum Chordata; class Mammalia; order Primates; family Hominidae; genus Pongo; species Pongo pygmaeus. The sequence continues at coordinate 92,174,145 of NC_072390.2, forward strand.
ATTTCTTCTGTCAACTCTCTGTGCATTGCCTACTTTTCTACTCTGATATTGTTTGGGTTTTCCTGCTGATTTGATTTGTCAGAGTTCTTGGGTTTTTAAGGAAATTGTCTTTTTTTTTTTTTTTGAGACAGAGTCTCACTTTGTCACCCAGGCTGGAGTGCAGTGGCGTGATCACAGCTCCCTGCAACCTCTGCCTCCTGGGTTCAAGCGATTCTCCTGTCTCAGCCTCCTGAGTAGCTGGGATTACAAGTGCCTGCCACAAAACGCCCCATTAATTTTTGTATTTTCAGTAGAGACAGGATTTTACCATGTTGGCCAGACTGGTCTCGAACTCCTGACCTCAGGTGATCTGCCCGCCTCGGCCTCCCACAGTGCTGGAATTACAGGCGTGAGCCACCGCTCCCGGCCCTAAGGAAATTATCTCTATTATTATTTGTCTTGCAAATATTTTCGTTGTTATTTGGATTTGTTTATGGTATTTTTTGTATGGAGTGAAGCTTAAAGCTTTTCTTGGCCAAACTTAATCAGAACGTAGTAACACCTAATTTTAATTTATATAGTTATAAATTTCAAATCATGAAGTCGTTTGTCAATGTGTCTATAATTAATGCTTTTTGGATAGGCATGTTCGAATCCATACTGGAGAAAAGCCATACAAATGTGATGAATGTGGAAAGAGTTTTACTGTGAAATCCACTCTCGATTGTCATGTGAAGACTCACACAGGTAAGGAAAACATGCCTGCGTCATTGGTAGAGGTCGTAGGCTAGCATTTCATATGTTTTGTTCCTATATATTTTGTGTACATAAATACTTTCCAAATTATAGAAAGCTTAAAAATGAGGCACCATGAAGAAAGTAATATAAAAGATTTTTTTATTCCTGACACAGGGAAAACTGTCCAAATGACACTAAGAAAAAAAAGGATTAGGTCTCAAAAGTTGAATTTTTCTTAAAAATTGTCACGTATTCTTACTCATGCTTAAATAACTTTGTTAAAAAGATTACCTCTTAGTCTTATTTAAACCAAAGAGATTTAGTTTGTTGAGGTTTTGTAAAAACTGGCACTTAGCAAATCTGATGGCAGTTATCATTTCATAATTATTTTTATATGGGGAGAAACTCTTGCAAAGGCAGAAATGAATCTCCAATTTTCCTGGCCTTTTTCTCATCTTCATCTTGTCTGCGCCTTTGCTTCTGGAATTCTGCACAGTGCCTCCTAGCGGTGGGGAGGCTACCTCTGCCTCTGCCCGCTTGGGAATCCTGTAGTCCTCCTGTGACCTCTGTGGTCAGCCCCAAGTTTCTCCTGCAGAAGATGGGGCTAATAGTTTTACCTCCGTCTTTGGGAGTTCACACATGTAAATAGCTTTAAGCATTAAGACATTCAAATAGCTTGGAAAAGTGTTTGGCCTTTGGTAAACACTCAGGAATGGATTGGCCTGTGGTAAATGCACAGTGAATGCAGAGCTATTGTTATAATGATTCATAGAATGAAGATTATGAGACTAATTTACATTCTTCATTGTTGGTTATAAGCAGAATTCAACAGACAAGAACAAATGGACTTTCACACATTTACCTGAAGCCCTGTGATTCTTTTCTGATGGGTTAATATTTGTAACTAGATAAACAGATCCCTGAGCTTATTTATATGACTGTCCTGTGTGCAGTTTTTCTGTTGTTTCATTAGGCTCCCTGTATTTGTCTCTTTTGTGTAATGCAATGAACTTTTTGTGGATATGGAGGGCCCGGCCTCACTTATCTTTGTGCCCCCAGGCCTAGGGCACGGCCTCTCATGCAGCAGGTGCCCAGTGACATCCACGATGACTTGGTGCACGCTGCTTCATCATTTCCTTGGTTTTGGAGTTCAGCATAGGCTACGTAGATAAGGACTAGAACTGGAAGTCTCTGGATAAATACCTTTTGGTGCCTCTTTCTCCATTCTGAAGTAGAGTGTGAGTTCTGAGGAACCCAGGGTGGTGTTGGGATAGCAGGTTGCACTAGTCCCTTTGTGGATCCTAGTGTGCACCATCCTGTAAAAATTAGCATTTGTTCCTGGACAGTAGAGAGGAAAAGCCAGCCAGGAAGTTTTTCAGCTCCCAGAGGCTCTTGGAGGATGGAGCCTATGCTCATGGTGCTCCGAGCCTTCATGGCCTTCGATATACCTAGTAATCATGAAAAGAGCCTAAGGAACTAGGTACATGATACTAGGCGCACAGCCCTTTGACCCTAGAATAGAACTTTCCTTTGCGTATTCTTCCAGTGTGATGCCTACCTGTGCTGGCATTTTGGTTGCCCCTGTTTGGCAGAAGAGAAGATAGAGAGATGCTGAGATGTTAAAGTACCATTTGTAAAATTAAAGAAAAGTGACAGTAATTCAGAGCTGGGCTGTTAAGTCATACCACCCATTAGCTTCTGATAAATATAAATCAAATACTCCAATCAAGGTTCAGAATAATGCAGTGGTTCAGAAACACTGTAAACCTCAAAGGCTTGTGAAAATGCTAAATTCAAATTGTAAACAATATACTGTTAAATTTATGCAGCAATTGCCTGTGACATCCATAACATCTTATAGGTGAAAAGGATTCTCATTAAAGTACTTGCATCACTGATTCAACATATTTACATCCATATTGACAGCTGAGTGGGGTGGGTGTGAGTGTCACGACTGCCATCGCCTCTGCTGATTCTTGGCTGGGCTTTTCACAGGTCAGAAGCTCTTCAGCTGTCACGTCTGCAGCAACGCCTTCTCCACGAAGGGAAGTCTGAAGGTCCACATGCGTCTGCACACCGGAGCCAAGCCCTTCAAATGCCCGCACTGCGAGCTGCGTTTCCGTACCTCGGGTAGAAGAAAGACACACATGCAGTTTCATTATAAACCAGACCCAAAGAAGGCCAGAAAGCCTATGACTCGAAGCTCGTCGGAAGGACTGCAGCCCGTAAACCTCCTCAACTCCTCCTCTACCGACCCTAACGTGTTTATCATGAACAACTCTGTTCTAACAGGACAGTTTGATCAGAATCTGCTGCAACCGGGACTGGTGGGCCAAGCTATTCTCCCTGCCTCTGTGTCAGGTAAACGCCGAGCTGGGGGAATGAAAGCGGCACAGTGATCGAACTGTTCTGCGCTGCTTCTGTCTATTCCCACGATAGAAGAGGTGTTGTTTACTGTAGCACCATGTTTGCCTTCTTTGAGTCTTTTTCTTGTAAGGCATTCGAAAAAATTGAAATTCCATCTTGCAGACATTGCTCCTTTCCATTTCCCATTCTGTCTTCCATGACAGCTGCTTTTTTACACTAAGCACTTTGTTTAGCTTTTGTTTTTAGTGGGTGTCAACTTGTTTTTACTCAGTTGGCATTCTCATAAATTCAGTAGTGAGAAGTGTAATTTATAAATACTCATTAGCATTGTTTTTGATATAGTGCAGTTTTCCAGTTGTTCTTGGGTCTCATAGTGCTTGAGAAGTGTTACATTTTAGATAGTTGTGTTGATTTGTGTACCTGCGAGTAAATGCAGCAGTTGTACGTGGCAGTCAGATGTCCTGTGTGCCCTTCTTTCTGTTTCTGTGACTTGTGGCATGATCGCAGCCTGACCACCACTCAGTAGTAGTGGTTGTTTTGAACCTTCGGCTAATCAGTAGAATCTTTTTGAGCTACTTTTCTGATATGTTTAAAGTGGGCAATATGAGTATCTGTTTCACAGAGTTGTTCTGGGGTGATTAGACAGTGTATGTATATGTGGTATAAAGTAGGTTTCTGGGGTGATGAGACAGTGTATGTGTATATGGTATAAAGGAGATTTCTCAGGTGATTAGACAGTGTATGCGTATGGCATAAAGGAGTATCTGTTTTACAGAGTTGTTCTGGGGTGATTAGACAGTGTATTTGTATATGGTATAAAGTAGGTTTCTGGGGTGGTGAGACAGTGTGTGTATATATGGTATAATGGGTGATTAGACAGTGTATGTGTGTATATGGTAGAAAGTAGGTTTCTGGGGTGATTAGTGTGTGTGTATATGGTGTAAAGTAGGTTTCTGGAGTGATTAGACAGTGTGTATATGGTATAAAGAGTGATTAGACTGTGTATGGTATAAAGGGTGATTAGACAGTGTGAGGGTATATGGTATAAAGGATGATTAGACAGTGTGCGTGTATATGGTATAAAGGGTGATTAGACTGTGTGTGTGTGGTATAAAGGGTGATTAGACAGTGTGTGTGTATATGGTATAAAGGGTGATTAGACAGTGTGTGTGTGTGTGTGTGTGTGTGTGTGTGTGTGTGTGTGTGTGTATGGTATAAAGGGTGATTAGACTGTATGGTATAAAGGGTGATTAGACAGTGTGTGTGTGTATGTGTGTATGGTATAAAGGGTGATTAGACTGTATGGTATAAAGGGTGATTAGACAGTGTGTGTGTATATGGTATAAAGGGTGATTAGACAGTGTGTATATATGGTATAAAGGATGATTAGACTGTGTGTGTGTATATGGTATAAAGGATGATTAGACAGTGTGCATGTATATGGTATAAAGGATGATTAGACAGTGTGCGTGTATATGGTATAAAGGGTGATTAGACAGTGTGCGTGTATATGATATAAAGGGTGATTAGACTGTGTGTATATGGTATAAAGGATGATTAGACAGTGTGCGTGTATATGGTATAAAGGGTGATTAGACTGTGTGTATATGGTATAAAGGGTGATTAGACAGTGTGTGTGTGTGTGTGTGTGTGTGTGTGTGTGTGTGGTATAAAGGGTCATTAGACTGTATGGTATAAAGGGTGATTAGACTGTGTGTATGGTATAAAGGGTGATTAGACAGTGTGTATATATGGTATAAAGGGTGATTAGACAGTGTGTGTATATGGTATAAAGGATGATTAGACAGTGTGCGTGTATATGGTATAAAGGGTGATTAGACTGTGTGTATATGGTATAAAGGGTGATTAGACTGTATGTGTATGGTATAAAGGGTGATTAGACAGTGTGTATGTATATGGTATAAAGGGTGATTAGACAGTGTGTGTGTGTGTGTGTGTGTGTGTGTGTGTGTATGGTATAAAGGGTGATTAGACAGTGTGTGTGTGTGTATATGGTATAAAGGGTGATTAGACTGTGTGTATGGTATAAAGGGTGATTAGACAGTGTGTGTGTATATGGTATAAAGGATGATTAGACAGTGTGTGTGATTAGACAGTGTGTGTATATTATAAAGGGTGATTAGACAGTGTGCGTGTATATGGTATAAAGGGTGATTAGACTGTGTGTATATGGTATAAAGGATGATTAGACAGTGTGTGTGTGTATGGTATAAAGGGTGACTAGACTGTGTGTGTGTGTGTGTATATGGTATAAAGGGTGATTAGACAGTGTATATGTGTGTGTGTATGGTATAAAGGGTGATTAGACTGTGTATGATATAAAGGGTGATTAGACAGCGTGTGTGTATATGGTATAAAGGGTGATTAGACAGTGTATGTGTGTATATGGTATAAAGGGTGATTAGACAGTGTGTGTGTGTGTATAGTATAAAGGGTGATTAGGGCTGGGTGCGGTGGCTCATGCCTGTAATCCCAGCACTTTGGGAGGCCGAGATAGGCGGATCACCAGGTCAGGAGATCGAGACCATCCTGGCTAACACAATGAAACCCGTCTCTACTAAAAATACAAAAAAAATTACCCAGGTGTGGTGATGGGCGCCTGTAGTCCCAGCTACTCAGGAGGCTGAGGGAGGAGAATGGTGTGAACCTGGGAGGCAGAGCTTGCAGTGAGCCGAGATGGCGCCACTGCACTCTAGCCTGGGCGACTGAGCGAGACTCTGTCTCAAAAAAAAAAAAGGGTGATTAGACAGTGTGTGTGTATGGTATAAAGGGTGATTAGACAGTATGTGTGTTTATATGGTATAAAGGGTGATTAGACAGTATGTGTGTGTATATGGTATAAAGGGTGATTAGACAGCATATATGTGTATATGGTATAAAGTAGGTGTTCCTATTCCACAACAACATTGTATTGACATAATGTGTACAACTTATGTGTTTAAAAATCCCTATGTAAAAAATGAATTACTTTAGTTTTAAGAAGTATTCATAATATTCGGTCATTCCATTTCTCTTTCTCTGGCCAGCTGGGGGTGACCTGACCGTGTCTCTGACAGATGGGAGCCTGGCTACCCTAGAAGGCATCCAGTTACAGTTGGCTGCTAACTTGGTTGGACCAAATGTACAGATTTCTGGAATCGACGCTGCCAGCATTAATAACATTACGTTGCAGGTATGACACCTTCCATGGTCTCCTGCGCTGTAGTTCTCTTGGATACAGAGACGCGTGAAGTTTTCATTACAAGTACCTGTGCTGGTTTTCAGATTGATCCGAGCATTCTGCAGCAGACGCTACAGCAGGGCAACCTACTGGCTCAGCAGCTCACTGGGGAGCCTGGCCTGGCCCCACAGAACAGCTCTCTCCAGACGTCGGACAGCACGGTCCCCGCCAGTGTTGTCATCCAGCCCATCTCAGGCCTGTCCTTACAGCCCACAGTGACCTCTGCGAACCTGACCATAGGCCCGCTGTCTGAGCAGGATTCAGTGCTGACCACTAACAGCAGTGGTAAGAGCCACTCACTTTTGCTTATTTTGACAGCTGGAGTTTCGGTTTCTTGCTTGTGATCACATATTTGATTTTAGGATGTTATGATGTCATTTTCTTCTCTTTGTAGAAGAGAATAAATCAAATGTCCTGAGAATAAAATAAGCTTTTCTTACAATTAATGATATGTATTTAATATATGCTCTTAGATTATTACTACCTTCATTTAATTACTCTTTTCATCCTGGCTTCATTTCATTGCAAGGCTTTCTTCTTAGACGAAGGAATTAGAGGTGACTGATGCTTTGTTTTAAATCTTTGTCTTATTGAAATATTTAATAACAGTTTAATTAAAATATTTTTAATATAAAAACAGGGGAAATTGGTTTTTTTGAAACTCAACTTTGTTTTGCTTTGTAATAACAATCAGGGACCCAAGACCTCACTCAAGTGATGACTTCGCAAGGTCTGGTGTCCCCCTCCAGCGGTCCCCACGAGATCACCCTGACCATCAACAACTCCAGCCTGAGCCAGGTCCTGGCACAGGCCGCTGGGCCCACTGCCACGTCTTCCTCGGGGTCTCCACAGGAAATTACCCTGACTATCTCCGGTTAGTAAGTTATTATTTTAAACATCTTTTCACCCTGCAATTTAAGTACTGTATATCTTACTATCTCTTTTCCTACAATACTCTGCTGTGCATAAAGCCCGTGCTCAATATGTATTTGTAATTTATGGGAGAAGTTGAAGTTTAGTGAAAATAATGTATTCTAATTCAGATCTGGTACCAGAAATGAAAAATTATAGTTTCTCATGTCACTTCCAGTTTGAGTACAGTCAGTTATTTAATTCTTTCATTCATTGACTCATTTTTAGAGAATAAGTTATTTTTGTTTAGCTAAGAGCAGAATGCGTAGCTTTGTGGTTCTCACTCATGCTCCATGAAACTGGAATAAACTGTTTACATTTGGGCGTTTTAGATCCCCATGGCACTCTGTTTACCGTATGTCTTCAGAATTCTACTAGGATTATATAGAAAAATTGAAACATGGGAGAACATTGAAAAGTAGATAAACAGGTAGGAAATACCCTTTGGCAGTAAAGCCCACCTAAAATTGGCAATCTAATTATCTCCGCCAGTCACCAGGCTGACTCATTCCCTGTCTCAGGGCTATGCTGCTCGCATTCTTACTTTTCTCCTTGTGTGCCTTCCTTGGTCCTTATGTATCATTAATTCCCATAGTGTGTTCGGATCTCAGTGAGCATTGAATATATTTTCCTGGTGTGCTTCGCTCATGTAACTCTTAACTATATAAACTCTTCGTATTACTAAGAGTCATTTGTTAATTCAGCAATTTTTAGAGCCTTTACTATGTGCTAGATATTATTCTAGTAACTTCCACAGATATTAACTCATTCAATATTAGTTCATTTAAGACTCGTAACCTGACGATGATGTTAACAAAGACATTTTGCTAGGAATCAAAACACCCTCTGTGGAGATCTGACGTGACAGAGGGAAGCAGCCCCACTTCCCTGAAACACACCTATGGAGAAGGACAGCATTCTAGATGGACTCAACCATGAAGGGCAGGATTTCTGCTGTTTCAGAGATATTTCTGCAGAAATTAATTTCAGAACTGAAAGAAAAGGTATTCATAAGAAAACCAGAAGCTTTCTTTTTCAGGAAGGTGTCTTTATTTCTTTTAATATATTAGTGAGAAATTTGAGGAACTATTTTTAGGTACAGCTTTGCTTTTAAATGAGATGCAGTGGTTTTTAGATGCTGTTGGACAGCAAAAATTAACATTGAATTTTATATAATTCAGTAACCTTCCTCCTTTTAAAATTGTATTTATATCTGAATTTTAATGTTGGAAATACAGAAGAGTTATAATATTTTAGGAAAGCTATTTGGTTGATCCAATTAACTTTCTTGAGTACACTTAATATAAGAAGTATTGTGCTAGGTCCTATCAAAACCACATAGTGCATGGTTCTTGCTCAGAGTTAAGAAAATGTGTTCTTCAGTTTGTGGATTGTGCCTCTATTCTTCCTGTGTGTTATTATTGGCCATTTGGTTATTTTGTCAGTATATTTGAAAGTGTAGATGAATATAACTAATATTTTAAGAATTTGGCTTCAGCTGTTCTAGGAGAAAACCTTAAATGAGTTAATGAAATAAGTTTGGTTTCAACTTTGGGCTTAAGATTGTTTTTTCTCACTTATTATGATGGATAATGAAAATTGGCTATACAGTTCCTTATCCCATTTTGAAAGGGCTGCAAAAAGCTTTTAATTTATGGTAACCTGTTAAAAGCATCTAGATATTCCATAGAAATTTTCAAAGATTTCATAGTGTGTTCTTTTTTCCATTAACACATAGGATTATAAATGCATGCAAGTACTAGAGGATGCACAAATCACTTCAGCTAAGTTTTGCAGACTTTAGGCAGTTCATGAATCCTAGCATTCAGAAAAAGGTTACACGTTGAGTGAAAGGCAAAGACAGTCCTTTGCCTCCCGGAATTACCCTGTCCAGATACAATGAAAGTCCTTTTACCTGATGTTTTCAGCCCAGTTATTAATAAAAAGGTATATAAAATTGGGAACCAAACAAGTGACACCTGCATACTTTGGAGATTCCTCCACGGATCTTTTGAATATGGGTCTGCTCAGGTGATAATATGTTTTCTACTTTTTAAAATTTTTGCGTGTACTCATGTTCATCATGCAGTTTCATTTCCTGTTTCTATTTCTTTAGCGTTGCGTGAGAATGTAGGTCACTATAAAGCAATCATGGTGCAGCATACTTTCGTCTTTTGAATCTTTTTCTCTCTGATTTTGTGTAGTTGTCTTGCCTACACCTATTTTGACAGCAGAATGTTTAAAGTATCTTGTCTTTACCAAGTTTTTCCAAGGCATTCAGTTTGGTTTCCATTGGATGTCCAACAGGTTTTTTATTCTCATATTCATTTCTAGTTGCCATACTATTTGATTTCATTATATCATTACAGTAGCTGATGAAACTGGCATAAATGGGTTTTGAATCAAGCAAATGTGTTTTAGTAGGAATGTATTGCAGGCATGTTAGTGTGTACTTGAGAGCATTCAGAACACACATGATAGGAACACAGCACACGGGAAACCGCAGCATCGTGGGCTCGGCAAGCCTGCCCAGTGGAGGGCAGGGAGGGGAGGTTCTGTTATCGCCTGGTGATGCCCCTCAGATCCTTTTAACATGCTTTTGCTATACCTGGCAGTGCACTGTATTTGGAAATATTTTCAATTCATTGACAGTTTTATTTAACAAAGTGTGTGATTTTTAGGGCCTAAATACTGAGTTAAAGTAGAACTCATAAGAAGTATTTTTAAAATACTTCACAGCTTAAAAAGTGTGAACCAATACTGTCATTTAGGGAAATGCATTTCGTGGTCTCATTTTCATTTTTCCATAAATTTTACTGAAATGACCATGAAAGCTTTGAGGATACAATTATATGTTTAACACACTTGCCAATACGCATCTTAGAATGTTGTTTTCAGATACCACAATATTAATTTCCATTTAGGTCAAGAACTTATTCAACACAATCCTAATGGAAATAGTGAACTATTAATGAACGGGAGCATAAGATTGTTAGCGCCTGAAATCAATACTCAATCTACAGGTGCCACCCTAACAATAAGCAGTGATCAGCTTCTCTCCCAGAGCACAGCATTGAGCTCTTCAGGTACACAGCACACGAGTTAGCCAAGAAAGACATTATAAGAGGTCGGAGCTAAAGAGCTCTGCCCACAGTCAATGAGGAGTCAGACTGTCCTTAGCATGACAGGTGTGTCAGCATCATGCTTTGTCACATGGATTATCATTCTGTAAGCATTACTGGCTTATGTCTAATTCTAGGATACAAAATTCTCTCTAATATTACCAACCAATCGATGATGTTACTTTTTAATTCATGAAAGTAAATAATTTTATTCAACTGTACAAAGCATCGTATATTTATACAAGTTAGCATGTTAATAACTCCATGTACAAAGCTGTCCCTTTCTAACCCAGTGCTGGAAGACTCTTACTTAGCTCATTACTTCTGCCCTCCAGTGAGAATTTTCTGACACCAGCTGAAAATAGAATAGAAAAATGGAAAGGAGGCAGCTTTCTAAGATTTTAAAGCATAGAATTTTATGAAAAATAAACATATTAATATTGGCAAAAACTGCAGTTACTTTTGCACCAATATAATAAATGAGCTCATGTAAGATAAATGACAGTTTCATAAGTAACCATTAACAGTTTAGGATAACATACCTATCTCGTTCTCTTCACCTTGTAGAGATTTCATTCACTTCTTAGCCTTGTTATTTTCCAACTATGTATATCACTTTGTGAGGAAAAAAAACTAATCTTCAGATATGTTTGTACCCAAAAGCTAGACCTCTTTTCATGCTTAATTCTTAATTGAAACGACCTCTTGTCCCATAGTTCATTTATTCCATAAAAGATTATAGTGTCTGCTGTGTGGTAAGAATTGCGTAAAATCTGGAACTGTGACTCTGGGCAGGTCAGAGCTGGTCCTGCGTTCTGGATCTTAGAACAAATGGAGTGCAGACATTTTTTGAAGAATCCACAAGTGACTATAAAATTACAGCTGTAACCATATATAAAGGAGAGGTGATGGCACAGAGAGCACATGTCACAGGGGGTGGCCCTACGGCTTGTTTGAGGACATCCTGGCTGAGCTGAGAGAGGGGCTTGGGAGTGTGGCGGCTTTTCTCCCAACGCCAGCCGCTCAGCTTTGCATGGCCTGTGGTGGCCTTTAGCTGAAGCGAGGAGGTGTGGATATTTTAATGGGTGGAAGATCCAAAATACATGATGTATTGTTGAAGTTACATAGCAAATGTTTTTCTCCAAACGTTTTCTAAAACTCATAGTTTGTGGTTTTTAAAGGATCAGGCAGTGTGTTCTTCTCATCTCTAGAATTCTAATCTTAGGCTGTGAGTTCATCATCTTTCTCCTGCTGCACGGTTCATGTTGCAATGGGAAGACGTGCTGCTTGTGTGTGGGCTGAAGCGAGTGGTAGTCGCTCGTGGTGCAGGGCTCTGGGTGAGATGTCTGGATTCACGCCCTGCTGGCCGGCCTCACTGAGCAGGAAACTGGCCGTCAGCAGTGCAGCCTCATGTCTTCCTGGAAACTCTGCTCAACATCCTTAGTGAGCCCCTGGCACATTGATGGAGAGACAAGTCGGGTTGTAGAGGTTTCAGTTTGAGTGGAGTGGTGTTTGTGCCTCTTGGTGATCCTGGATGTTTGCAGGTGCAGCAGATTGCTTGATTCGAAATTGGGGATGTTCTGACCAAAAGGAGAAGTTGGATGGAATGAGGGTGCACGTACTCCAGGGCTATGCTCTGGCTGCCCACGTTTCTTTAAACTCCTGTGATCTGGCAAGTTCGGTAGTAAGTGCTGTACCTATAAATTCACCTCCACAGACGCATGTTGAAAGTGTCACACCAGCATCTCACACTCAGGTGAGGGTCCTCTCAGGGCAGGCAAGCTGTCCTCAGTCAGTGGGTGCAAGGCTCCCACATGTTATGCAGCCAACATTTCTGTACAAACAGCAACATACCCACTTTGCTGATTTGCATTTTTTTAATTATTATTCTTTTAGACCTTTTTTTAAAGAGCCAGCCGAGGCCGGGCATGGTGGCTCACGCCTGTAATCCCAGCACTTTGGGAGGCTGAGGCGGGCGGATCACCAGAGGTCAGGAGTTTGAGACCAGCCTGGCCATCATGGTGAAACCCCGTCTCCATTAAAAATACAACAAATTAGCTGGGCGTGGTGGCGGGTGCCTGTAATCCCAGCTACTCGGGAGGCTGAGGCAGGAGAATCGCCTGAACCTGGGAGGTGGAGGTTGCAGTGAGCCGAGATTGCGCCACTCCAGCCTGGGTGACAAGAGCAAAACTCCGTCTCAAGAAGAAAAAAAAAAGAGTCAGTTGAGAAAATCAGTCTCTCTCTCTCTCACTCTCTCTCTCTCTTAGGCTACTTTAGCTTATATCCCACTTGTTAAATTAAAAAAAAGAAAAGCTTTTCAAGGGATTGGGTGACATTATAAAATAAAAGATGAATGCATAATTAAAGAATATTTGTGTATTAATGTAATATTGGCTATTCTTAAATACAGGCTTAGTTTTATGTGATCAAGTAAGTTGTCTTATGTTCTTGAATACCTTTGGCATCTTTGAATAATCCTGGGTATAGGAAGCAATTGTTCATATATTGACCCACTCAATCCTTGATATTAAGCAGATGTTTTTAGAGTGGCTTGCACATCCCATTTGTCCTAGTTATAATTATGTAGTGGATCTCAACTGTGTAGTAGCAGTTAGGAGATTGCCTCTTAGTGAGCAATATTTATTTAGAGTCAAAGTCAGTTTCAGATCTAGCTTGAGGCCACACCACTAATAATTGAAATTAAAATGACATTATTTTGAAATTAAACATGACTCTTCTAAGGTAAACACTCAAAAACCTCTAATGCCCATACAAAACTTATGTTGAGCATAATGAATATGTATGTGGCTATTATTATTTTTTGATTCTCTATGCAAGCAAGGTTTGGTTAAGACTCATCAGCTTCTAGGTTAACTCTGGCTGTTTCATCTTAATCGAAGGCATTGAAAGAAGTGTATCACCACTTAGGGATTTGCGATAAATCCAAGTGAGACAATTAGTCAGAATTTCACATGCAGGACAAAAGCACATGCTTTTGTTGAGATTCGTGATGCAGGAGTTGAAGACTATTTCAGAGTTTCATCCCAACAACATCCATTCCCAAATCTGACACAAAGAGTTTTCCTTAAAAAATGATCCCATAGAATGTAAGTACTGTCTCAGAAGCAGATCGTAGTCTTGACAGAGGCTTGAGAAATTTAGCACAACTTTTTAAGGAATTCATCTCAAATGAGTATTATCTTTTTGTTCTTACCTTTGTCCACTTTTAAATTTAAGATAATTTTGATGAATAAATTGAGTTCTGCTTTCAATGAAAGAAGCAAAGACCAGTATTTGTTTTCTATTTATTTGTAAGGTTATTCTAGCCTTAGTTTCTTCTAGATTTAAGTATGATCACTTATTTTATGTTTAAATAGTTCAACAATTTAACATTTCCCATTCCCCGGTGTATATTAAAACCGAAGAGGACATTCTCATCCTCACGAGTTGTCCCTTTGAGTGACCTGGATGCTTGGGAACGAGGCGCTACCCCGATGCTTCTCTCCTGTTCTGCCACCCCCCACCTCCTGTCTTCCCACATTTCAGTTAATCGCAAGAAAAAACTGATATCATATCTTTTAAACTATTTTTAGAACCTTACAAAATTATGTTTTCTTAGAAGCTATGAGGCGATATCCCAAGAGATTTAAGACAATGTTGGGTTTGATGAGTGTACAGTTTATTAATCTTTTTAACTTATTTTTGAGTCAGAATCATAAAGTCAGACTTGTATTGCTCTATACATGCTGGTGGAACAGTGGCTTCAGAAAAATAAGTGAAGAATAAAAGTAAGAGTCTACAGTCTTCACTTCAGCATGGGATCTTCATTTTCATGCTAAGAGTATTTAATTTGAATATAAAATCGTAGCTTTTAACAAATAGATAGTTAAGAGCTATTTGTAGCTTGTAATTTAACTGCATGCTTAAGAAAATTTCAACTTTTTCTGCTCTAGTCACGTGTTCTTTTCAATCATATTGAGGACAGTTCTACTGGAACCGGTATCATCCTCTTTGTGGAAAATCCATTGAATTAGGACATTATTAAAGGTTCACTGTTTGAGTTGAAATACGAAATTTGGCCCTGTCTGAAGTTGTTTATTATTTTCATTGAACTTTGTGTCAGGTTTCACTTTAATCAAACGCAAGGCTTCTCTGTCTTTTTACATTTTTCATGCTGCACAGTCCCGGAACCTCTGATACCTTAATAATCACTAGAAAGTCAGGATTAGTTGACTGGTGGGAGTGGGGAGAAGACCTTTGGTTCCTTTATTTCAGCAGTTGGGGTGAGGTTTGAATTTTTGCTGTGCGCTGGCTTCGCCTTGGCTCTAAGTGTGATCCTGGGCGAGATTCACAGGCACGTGCATCTCTTCCCTCTGTGCAAGCTCATTGGCAGCTGCCACCTGCCCCCCCGCCCCAGTCTCTACGGTTTTGACCACTCATGTTAAAAATGTACCCTCAGGCTAGTGTGCGGTAAGGGTGTGTGGAGGGAATTTTAGGAGGACAGCTATTAGGTCAGCTGCTGTACTGGTCACTGGAACACGTAGCGCATGCAGACGTCCTCCACAAGGCCACACTCCTCGGGCTCCCACCAGCACTCTGTGCGGACGCTGGAGCAGGCGGGAGGGTCTGACCTAGCTATCTGTGGAGCCCCGGCGGCTGCTTCAGCGCTCGAGCCTCCCAGCCTGCTAATGGTTCTACTGCTTTTGAAGGTTCCAGGTCTGTGCAGCACAGTGTGGGACCCCAGGAGTGTGGATCTGTGGAGGCATTGTATTTGGAGAACTCCAGCGACAAGTAAGTAACCTAGTTTTCCTGTTGGCCCCTGACTCCTAGGAGAGCGCTGGACTGATGGGACCCAAGTCACAGCAAAGTACTGACAGGAGCGTGTTTCTTTTGTTTTGAAACCTGGTTAGGAAATAGCTTTTTGAACTTTCCTTTGGTCGTCATCTTGGCATCCTTACCACCTGGCACAGTGGCTGGCACAAGTGGATGAGGAATACGTGTTTCAGATGAATGGATGGCTCGACTGTGGGATAAAGTGGGCGTGCGTGTGTGTGCCTATGTGTTTATACTGTCAACGTTGTGTTCGCTGGTGCCCACTACAGGACTTTGATAATCCCATGCTGAACCTGTCTCATCTGCCAGCAAGTTGCATGAGTATCTGTTTTGTAAAAGAAAAGCCCTTTCTTCACTAGATACCTTCGTTTCTCTTAGTATCGGCTGCAAGGGGAGATATTTCAGTTTTGTTGTCTTTTCTGAAGAAAATTAAGATGTCATGCAGGATAAATGAATATTTAAAGGATTTATGAGATTTATTTTGACCTCCTGTCTTTTAGAATAAGAATCAGTCAGAGTGATGAAAGTGAGAAAATGAGCAGAGATGGTCAGATTTATCCCGTAAGCTCTGGAGCTAATTATTGCTCAGTGGATCACACTTGCTTCCTTTCTTCAGCTGGTCTCTTCAGTTGTGGATGGGGACAATGCCCTGGAAATTCTTGTCTGAGTTTTCATTCTACAGTAGTAGCTGTGACTGGGACTGTGGGGTCACATTTTCACTCTTTGTTTACTGGTTTTTCTCTGTGTGTGTTATACTTAAGAAGCACAGTATATTCATATGTAAAGATGTTTAAAAACTAAGAAAAGCCTTAACTTAAAATTAGAATTGAAGACCCTGTGATTTCTTTGGTGCAGCTTGGAGACCTCGGGCAGCATGAATGCTGCTTCCTGCAGGTGGGAGCATTGCTCTCCCTGTGTGCTTACACCTGGACTTGTCTGGTCTTCCCATTGATCTACTTACTTTGCCTCTTTTGTAGAACTTAACACTACAAGCGGAAGCCTTCCTTCAACAACACCGATGTCTCCATCTGCCATCTCGACTCAGAACCTGGTCATGTCCTCGTCGGGCGTGGGAGGTGACGCTAGTGTCACGCTGACGCTGGCCGATACTCAGGGTATGCTATCTGGAGGCCTGGACACTGTCACACTCAACATCACCTCTCAGGCAAGTGCTCCCCAGAGAGGGATGCGAAGGTCCTTTCAAAAAATGATCTTTGAAAACATTATTCATTGACTCCTTCCTAAATAAATAGTCTGAGCATTTTTTTTTCCAAAATCGAAGTATTTTTTTTTCTGATTAAAAAAGTAATACGGTAAATATAAAAAGGGGATAAAAATTCAGATAATGTAGAAGAACATAAAAAATAAGGTAAAACATAAAACCCACAGCTTTCATCCCACCACCCAAATGGAACTACAGTTAACATTTTAATGTATATATCCTTCTACACCTTTATGTGAATGTATAAGGTACATATTTATAAATTTCTGCAGCAATTTATAAAATGATGTACACATTATGTAGATGAGCTTTATTGAAGGGCATTATGTTGTATTCATGGTTTCAATAAGTAGTATGGAAATTTTCACGCCCTTAGTCGCTGAGATTCTTAGATGAATTCCTACCAGTAGAAGTGCTGTGCCAAAGGGGTGTACATTTTTACATGATTCCTTGAGCTAAGATGCTGAAAAACCTTTCAGACTTTAATTAGGAAAATCATAATGATACATTATGATTAGTTATAATGTAGGTGAATTATAACAAAGCTATGCCAGCATTTTGATAGTTGAAGACTAATTATAGCAAGGCTGTATCAGAATTTTCATAGTTGACTGTAAAAAAGTCTGTTCTTAGTTGATGTAAATTGTGATTTCTATGTTTCTGTTCCTGGCTGTAATAGAAGCAAAATACGCAGCAGAATTAGAAAGCTGAGGCTGGACACAGGTGGCTTCTGCCTGTAATCCCAGCACTTTGGGAGGCTGAGGTGGGAGGATTGTTTGAGCCCAGGAGTTTGAGACCAGTCTGGGCAACGTGGCAAAACTGTGTCTCTACAAAAAATAAAAAATTTGGCCAGGCATGGCAGTGCACACCTGTAGTACTAGGTACTCCGGAGGCTGAGGTGGGAGGATTGGGTGAGCCTGGGAAGTCGATGCTGCAGTGAGCCATGATTGCACCACTGCACTCCAACCTGAACGACAGAGTGAGACCTTCTCTCTCTCAAAAAAAAGCTGAGGTTGTTTTCACCAAAACACATTCCTTGATTGTCCTGTCTCTGCTTTTTAGGCTCACTGTACAAGAAAAACAGATTTTGGCATCTAGAGCAGGATTGGTCCTAACACTATTACAGCCACTTGCTGAAGAAATGACCTCTTCTAAGCTCTAGTCCCTCTCATTAGTGAAATAGCAGCATTTCCTCTGCATCGCTTCAAGGCAGCATTCAGTCAGTCTCCCTCGGTTGTGGGATGCTCACATGTTGTTGGCAAATAGGCTTTGCCTAGGGCTCCTCACTGAGGCCCCCTGCACAGCCACTACCCTCTTCTGAGGTGACCCAGGTGCACCGCACGCCAAGGTTCCGGCTCACTGGACACAGGGGCTCCCCTTTGGCTGACCTGCCTGTAGCCAAGCAGCCCTGCCTATGTCGTGCCCCCGGGGACCTGTCGGGCAGCCCCTGACAGCCACGTGTGGTGCCGGGAAGCAGACCGTGCATCTCACTCAGAGGCATTCCTCCTGAGCTGTGCGGAGCGCATGACTGCTTATGGAGTTTAACACACCTTCTTTACCTGCTCTTACGCACCATCAACTGCTTGTCACACAATTAACCTTCTAAATGTTAGCAATTCGTATCATGTTTTAAAATTGTGGTTGGAACAAAACTAAGTGACTGGCTGGGCGTGGTGGCTCACACTTGTAATCCCAGAACTTTGGGAGGCCGAGATGGGCTTGAGGTTAGGAGTTTGAGACCAGCCTGGCCAACATGGGGAAACTCCGTCTCTACTAAAAATACAAAAATTAGCCAGGCATGGTGGTGGGCGCCTGTGATTCCAGCTACTTGGGAGGCTGAGGCAAGAGAATCACTTGAACCCAGGAGGTAGAGATTGCTGTGAGCTGAGATCGCACCTCTGCACTCCAGCCTGGGCAACAGAGTGAGAGTCCATCTCAAAAACAAACACAAACAAACAAACAAAATACCCATCCTAAGATGTAAATGACTGGGGTGTGCTTTCCTAGATGCAAGAAGCATGATGATTATGGTGGACCAGCCAGGTCTCCTTTCCTACCTATGATCTTGGTCACTGTATCTCAGGGCCTAGTGAAGCCCCCTGAGGTCTGGGGCAGGCAGTGGGCAGGGGGAGGCTGGATGGGAGAGCACTTTTCCTTATTTACCATTCAAGGAACACACTTCAAATCCAGATACAGGAGTCTGTACACTAACTCAGAGTCATTTGTCTTTCCCGCGTTTTTATTTGCTGCTAAGATGTTGTTTTTATATTTAAATGATGACGGCTGTAAATATGACCTTACACTTCTCGTTGTCTTGTAAAGCCTTAAGGGTGTAACGTGCATTGGGCTTTGGGAACACGGTGGGCAACCCTAGCACTGCATTTGGGAACATGGTGGGCTACCCTAGCACTGCATTTGGGAACACGGTGGGCTACCCTAGCACTGCATTTGGGAACACGGTGGGCTACCCTAGCACTGCATTTGGGAACATGGTGGGCGACCCTAGCATTGCATTTGGGAACATGGTGGGCTACCCTAGCACTGCATTTGGGAACATGGTGGGCGACCCTAGCATTGCATTTGGGAACACAGTGACTGTCCTGTTATATGTGTGAGTCAGCTCCCAGGGTCCCTGGTGTGTTTCTTATTGTAGACTTTTAACTATCGTAATTGAAGACATAGTAAAGAAGTAAAAATTATTTAAAATATAAATTTTAATTAGTTAAATGCCTTTGAATAACTTTTGGGGAGAGTGGGGATTGAGTTTGATGAGAAAAACCCAGAAAGGCATTTATTTCAGTGATTATGAGAGTATATTTTCTGTATGTTAAGTTTTATCACTTTGATAATTATCCACTCCAGTTAAAGTTCAGTAAGTAGTTCTCAGTATTTTCTAGGTTGTATTTTTAAAGTCTGCAAATATTTGCCAGGATGTCCCATGCCTTTTTTGTAGAACAGGGGTCCCCAACTCCCAGGCTGTGGACTGGTACCTGTCCATGGTCTGTTAGCATTCGGGCCGCACAGCAGGGGTGAGCGTGGGCCAGAGAGCATTACCGCCTGAGCTCCACCTCCCGGCAGATGAACTGGGGCATTACATTCTCAAAGGAGCATGAATCCTATTGTGAACTGCACATGTGAGGGATCTAGGTTGTGTGATCCTTATGAGAATCTAGCTAATGCCTGATGATCTGATGTGGAAAAGTTTCATCCCGAAACCATCTCCCCAACATCCCCTACCTCAAATCCATGGAAAAATTTTCTTCCACGAAACCAGTCTGCCTGGTTCCAAAAAGGGTGGGGACTGCTGGTGTAGTGCACATGGGTCACCCAGGAGCCTTGTGAGCGGGCAGGTGGTTCTCCAAGCAGGTTCTTCAAGAAGGGCTGTAGAGTGAAGTTTCGGTGGCAGTGATGACCCTGGGATGCGCTGTGGCCCGTTTGTGGGCCTGCTGTCCTCACCAGCTGGCAACCCAGGCTCCCTGGCTTCACACCAGTGGGGTCACTTTCTCATTTAGGATGCTGCTTTTGGACAGAAGTCCTGTGGGTCCCCAGCGCCTCAGGACAGACTCCATCAGCTGCCCCTCTGGCTCCTGCCTGGCCCCTGCCACGCCACATGGACTTGGGCTCTGCCGGCTGAGCTGCCAGAAGCACCTCGTTTGCCACGCCCTCTCCCTCCCACCCACTGTACAGGTGGCTCCTGTGCCTGGCATCCAGGATGTGCCTGCAGCCACACACCCTGCCATTAGTGCTTCCCTGCTGCCCCCTCAGCCCTTCCACTCTGGCCTGTGGACATGGGAGCAGGAGGCTTTGTGAGCAGCAGGAGCCGGGTGGCTCTTCTGGAGCCTGTGTCTATCCAGATACATGAGTGTTTCTGTTAAGCTTTGGTGGGTTAAGTTCATGCTGTGTATTCTTTTCTGTACTTTAAAAAAAATTATCAAATACAAAATTTTTAAACCAAATTGATTAATTAGCATGCATTGTCCAACAAGTAATTTTAAAATATCCAGTAGAAACTGTGTAGCTTTATTTGAATCTTTTTTCTATTAGCTGGCAAACTTAGACTTATGCTGATTTAATACTCTGAAAACTTGCAAAAACCAGATGAAAACTTTCTTAGCTTTATGAATGGTATTTTTCTAAACATAATGAATCCTTGTAGCAATAAAACCACCATTTTATTGTCAAGAGATTAATGAACCTACAAGAAAATGGCTGTAAATATGTAAATTAAATTTGACCTGAAAATTAGGTGGTCAAGAGAAATTAACCAGTGTCTAATGATGATTGTTCAGTTAAGAGTTATTCACTAGGGGATAGATGTTGAATGATTTAATATTAGTTCCTTAAAATGACATGTGCTCCTTGAATTTAATGAGGAAACAGAATAATAGCACGGGGAAGAGATCCAATGTGAAGAAATCAAATTGTTCAGCATTATACCGCCCTGAACACTGCACTCTGTGCATGGAAAAATAAGAATCTCCCTAAGGGAACTGAAGGAAACAGTAATATAAACATAGAAATTACTGCACATATTTAAAAGATAGGAGAGTCATGTAAACTTATTATGTATTATTTTTTGTTTCTTTGTAAAATCCATGAAAGAAAGTGTTCCTAAAAACAGAGAAAGGTGGTCTTAGTTTACTTAAATAGTATTCTTTTTTTAATTTTAATTTTTTTAAATTTTTTTAATTTTTTAATTTTTAATTTTTTTTTTTGAGACAGAGTCTTGCTCTGTCGCCCAGGCTGGGGTGCAGTGGTGTGATCTCCGCTCACTGCAAGCTCCGCCTCCCGGGTTCACACCATTCTCCTGCCTCAGCCTCCCGAGTAGCTGGGACCACAGGCGCCCGCCACCACGCCTGGCTAACTTTTTTGTATTTTTTAATAGAGACGGGGTTTCACCGTGTCAGCCAGGATGGTCTGGATCTCCTGACCTCGTGATCCGCCCGCCTCGGTCTCCCAAAGTGCTGGGATTACAGGCGTGAGCCACCGCGCCCAGCCTAGTATTCTTAAATAATGGGCAAATTTGGCTGGGCGCGGTGGCTCACGCCTGTAAATCCTAGCACTTTGGGAGGCCGAGGCGGGCGGATCACGAGGTCAGGAGATCCAGACCATCCTGGCTGACACGGTGAAACCCCATCTCTACTAAAAATACAAACAATTAGCCGGGCATGGTGGCGGGCACCTGTGGTCCCAGCTACTCGGGAGGCTGAGGCAGGAGAATGGCGTAAACCCGGGAAGTGGAGGTTGTAGTAAGCCGAGATCGTGCCACTGTACTCCAGCCTGGGCGACAGAGTGAGACTCCGTCTCAAAAAGAAAAAAAAAAAAAGGCAAATTTGAGTTCATAATAGCAAAAAATTTGGAAATATATGTTTTTATAAGTCCATAATTAATCCTAATTTAAAACTTGAAAAGGGCCCAATTTTGGAAGAATATTGTGGGAGTAAATGATAATTTTAGTTCAGAGAAAACTGGCTAATTTTGAAATATAATTCTGATTTATTTGTTCCAAACTTCAGACTCTTCAGGGGTGAGGAGGAGCAGGCCGCTGGTAGTTGTGTGTCCTGCTTGCCCACTGAAGTCTGACAGTTTTATCAGGAGGTGTAAACGTGCATGCAGAAAATCTATTCAAGAAAGCAAAATGATTTTTAGTTCTTATTCTGAATACAAGAAGAAGTAATTTACTTATTCATGAAGGGAATTCTCTTTTATACTAATTCTTGTCATTAAAAAAAAAACAACTCATTATTACAGATAATTGGCCAGGTGCAAAAACATTTAAAACTTTGTATTTAGATATATAAATGTGGCTTTTTAAGTCTAAATTTGACTGTGGGGTGACCCAGAAATTGGCAAATCTTATTACAGACTCCTGATGGGAGAAGAAGCCAATTCCGAAGTAACAAGTTAGTTGTAAGTTTAACACCAAGAGTCATCTGGCCCATGCTGTTTAAAGCTTTCTTAATTTTGTGCCTTTCTTAGCCTTCATCTTCTACAAGTCGTTCATATTTACTCTTGTACTTGTAAATACCTTGACATTTTTATTGAGGCAGTGTTTTAAGTTTATTAAGAGTTGTGTGTAGGCCAATAAAATTATGAACTGCTAAGAAAAATATTTCTAATGAAATTGTAGTACATGCGAGCAGTAAGTGAGGTTGATTTATGGGTACTTGACGGTGGTATAGTGAAGTTTGTTATTGCGTGGAATGCCTTTCATCAGTATCCAGCCCTTGCTCATATTTTACAGCATTTCCCAGATTCAGTCGAACATTGACATTCCTGGGTCTCAGCAGGCCCAAGTTAGTTCAGTAGTCATGGGTGGGGCTGGCGTCTGTGCTGTTCATTACCCACCCTCCCTGTGACTGACGCAGCTGCCCCAGCTGCCAGGGCCAACAGCTGTTGCGCCGTTCCTCTCTGCTGGTGCTCAGTGCTTGCTGTTACATTCTCATGTTGCAAAGTTCATGTGCTCCAGGGGAATGCAAATTCCTGTAATCTTTACCTCAGTGTAAACCAAATATAGCAAAGAAACCAACTGCAAATAATAATACAAACTAAAAGTAAATAACCTTTAGATTATATTGTTTTAGCTGATTTGTGTATCACTTCCATAAGTATAGCTAACTGTTGAGTATAGATTTTATTGGACACTCATTTTTAAATCAGGGAATTTGCATTAAGAATACTTAAGGTTGGCTGGGGGTGTGGTGGCTCATGCCTGTAATCGCAGGCCGAGGCGGGTGGATCATCTGAGGTCAGGAGTTCGAGACCAGCTTGGCCAACATGGTGAAACCCCGTCTCTACTAAAAACACAACAAATTAGCTGGGTGTGGTGGCATGTGCCTGTAATCCCAGCTACTCGGGAGGCTGAGGCAGGAGAGTCGCTTGAACTCAGGAGGTGGAGGTTGCAGTGAGCCGAGATCATGCCATTGCACTCTAGCCTGGGTAACAGAGCACGACTCTGTCTCAAAAAAAAAAAGAATACTTAAGGTTTGCAATTGAAACACAAATGATAAGCTAATAATTTACATTGTATTCAAGTTTTTTTAATTAAAGTTTTTATTTTGAGATCATTGTAGACTCATGGGCAATTTTAAAAAAATAGTACAGAGAGATTCCATATACACTTACCCAGTTTTGCCCAACAGGAGCATGTTGCAGAACTGTAGTATAATATCACAAACAGTTATTATCATTGATAAGCCAAGATACAGAATATTTCCATCAGTATAATATCACAAACAGTTATTATCATTGATAAGCCAAGATACAGAATATTTCCATCATCTCAAAGACCCCTCGTGTTGCTTTTTATAATGACTTCAAGACCCTCTTAACCCTGACATCTGCCACTCTGTTCTTTATTTCTGTAATTTTGCTATTTCAAAACAACAAGAAGTTGTAATTTTTCCCTTGATATACCTATATAAGCTAAGACTCTCAAATATCTTACCTTTAGTTTGGGAATATATTAATTTATTGAGCAATTGGTTCTTATGTGCATCAGAATTTCTGACCAGCAGTTTTTTTGGTCTTTGATTAATAAAACAAATGTGAATTAATAAGTCCAGGTTGATTAATACAGTTTTTCAAATTGGGTAGTCTGATAAGGGTGGTGGCAGTAGCTGTCAACAGACATGTCACAAAAAAGTATAGCATTCACCAGTATTTGAAAATAGCAATATTCAATCAGCTTCTCTATGTAGGGAGGTAGGGACCATGAAGCTTTATTAGTATAGATAGGAACTTCAGGTGCAGTGGCTCACACCTGTAATCCCAGCACTTTGGGAGGCCAAGGTGGGTGGATCTCCTGAGGTCAGGAGTTTGAGACCAGCCTGGCGAACATAGTGAAACCCCCATCTGTACTGAAAATACAAAAATTAGCCACACATGTGGCGCATGCCTGTAATCCCAGCTACTTGGGAGGCTGAGGCACAAGAATCACTTGAACCCGGGAGGCAGAGTTTGCAGTGATCTGAGATCAAGTCACTGCACTCCAGCCTGGGTGACAGCGCAAGACTTTATCTCTAAAAAAAGAAAAAGGACTTTTCAATTTAGATCATGTTTATGTAAAAAATTAGGCTGATATATGGAGATACCTAAAATAGCCTCGTTTTGCTTTTTTAAAAAGCTGCATATGGGAAGTAAGGAACCCAAATCAAGTTAGAAGCTCTCTTTTTCTGGAATCCCTGATGATGACTGTATGTTTTTGGCTTCTTTTTGCCACCTGCCACTCTTTCCCTTAAGAAGTGAACCTAAAATTCTCTGATGGAGGAAGTTTTTAAAAATGCCACCTCAGTCCTATTTTTCCTCTGCTGTGTCTGATATAGTCTGGCCGTGTCCCCACCCAGATCTCATCTTGAATTCCCACGTGTTGTGGGAGAAACCTGGTAGGAGGTAATCATTCATGGGGGCAGGTCTTTCCCTTGCTGTTCTCATGATAGTGAATAAGTCTCATGAGATCTGATGGTTATAAAAAGGGGAGTTTCCCTGCACAAGCTCTCCTCTCTTTGCTGCCATCCATGTAAGATGTGACTTGCTCCTCCATGCCTTCCACCATGATCGTGAGACTTCCCCAGCCACATGGAACTGTCAGTCCAATTAAACCTCTTTCTTTTGTAAATTGCCCAGTCAAGGGCATGTCTTTATCAGCAGCGTGAAAACGGACTAATATAGCATCCCCTTCTCAATTCTTAATTTCCTTTTGGGGGCTCAGCTTGTGTAGTTCCCTAAGACATTGAGAAACACCCCTCACCTTGAAGCACAGGAGCCAAGAACATCAGCCATGCTTCCTGTGGTCAGCCACGGTTTTAACTGTGTGTAAAATATGTTTAGAATCAGTGCTGATTGCAGCAGTTCAAGTTGCATGCTGAATTATTTCTATAAATTCAGCATTTGCAGTAGATATTCAGACCCTTTAAACTGCAGCTTCCTCTCTGCTCTTGTGCCCCATACCATCCTACCTTTCTCATTCTCTCTTATTCTCTCAGATCCGCTCTCATAGCTAGAGGTGTGCTGGGCTGGGAAGAAGACTTACAGTAGTTTTCTATAGCATAGCAAAATTGTATATGCGTTTCTAAGCAAATAAGTGTTTTTTAAATATACACACATGTAGAGACTCTGAGATGTAATTTATATAAGTTCACCTAATTATTTAAAGTATACAATTGAATGGTTTTCAGTGTATTTACAGAGTTGTACAACCATCACCATGGTCTAATTTTAGAACATTTCATTACCCCTTAAAGAAACGTGGAGCCATGAGCCATCACTCCATGTTCCCCCAACCCCCGGCCCACCCTCACCTCTGCCCCTGGCAACTGTCAGTCTACTTTCTGTCTCCGTAGATGCATCCATTCTGGGTATTTCATAGAAATGTGATCATCCGTGTGGTCTTTTGTGACTGGCTTTTTTCATTCCTTAGAGTATTTCCAAGGCTATTACTGAACAATATTCCCTTATACCACATTTCATTTGTGCATTTATCGGTTGATGGGCATTTGGGCTGTTTCCATTTTTTGGCTATGGGTAATTCTCCTGTGGACATTTCTGTACAAGGCTTTGAGCGGACTCTGTTTTCACTTCTCTTGGGTTGCTGGGTTACATGGTGACTCCACGGTTCACTTTTTGAGGAGCTATCAGCTTGTTTTCCAAGGTAGCTGCACCATAAAAGATCTTTTAAATTATTGCTTGTTTTGCTAATGTTACAACTTCTGAAATAGTACTAATCTTTTGCCAGGGTCAGCAGTTCCCAGCACTCCTCACGGATCCCTCTCTCTCGGGCCAGGGTGGAGCAGGCTCGCCGCAAGTCATACTAGTGAGCCACACGCCACAGTCAGCGTCTGCTGCTTGTGAAGAAATAGCCTACCAGGTACAGGATATTCCTTCATTCACAGAGCTTTTGTCGCTTTTAAAAACATACAGATTCAGAAGGGATGGTGGTAGAGGGTCATGGGGGTGCTGTGTGGCCCAGGTAGCTGGGGCTGACTTCTGAGGTGTCCCCAGCTGAATCCTGAGTGGACATAGGCTCTGTGGGGGCGTGTGTTGAATGACGGGTACGATATCTCATTTGTTTTGTGACTTGTTTCCTAGGGAGTGAGGTTTTAGTACCACAAAATTAGATGTAGCCACCAGTTACATGTAAAGCTAATTTTAAATTTATTAATATCTTATTATATTTGCCTACTGATCAGACTTCACATATCCAGCCACTTGTACTTAGTTCTTTCTGCAGATTTTCTACTAACACCTTTGCAGATTCTGTTAAGTGTCATATACATTTTCATATACGTGTGTGTGTGCGCGCGCGTGCGTTCAAGATCTATTTGTCATTTGGCTAGTCTTTTTTCTTAAAATACATGTTTTTGGGAGCCAAAATATTTAGTAAGCAATAGTCTAAATATAGAAGAGTCTAAAAACTCTTTCCTTAAAAGTTTCCAGGGTCAGAATTAAAGTACAGATGATGAATAATCTCTGAATTTAGGAAGCATTAAACATTTTTAGCAAATGAGTTTTCAAAATAATGACTTAACCGGTTTTTCTGTAGAACAAGGGCTTTTTCACAAAGAGATGAGATATAAAGAGCACTGGGGATGTCCTGCAGTTTGACCTGAGTAACCAGAGCTGTCTCACTGAATTTCAGTTTGTATAACTTTAACACATTTGTGTCTAGGGTCCCCAAGACTGCCCTCAGGTTTGACGATTCACTACAAGGTCTCACTGGATTCAGAGAAATCTGATCTACTGATGGTTGTGGTTTATACTTGTGGTTACAATGGAAGGGTGCAGGTGAGAACCAGCGGAAGGAAAAGGCACGTGGGGTGGAGTCCAGAGAACCCAGGCACGAGCTTCCCAGTGTCCGCTCCAGTGAGGTCACACGGACACTGCTGATTCTCCCAGGAAAGTTGTGTGACACCGCCTGCCAAGTGTCGCCAACTTGGGAAGCTCAGCTAAGCTCTGGTATCCAGAATTGTATTACAATCAGTCATGTGGCCATGGAGTGCCCGTGTGGCTGGGCTTAGCTATGCGGTCTCCAGGCCCCTGCCCCTCCAGGTCAAACTGATGCAGTGGTCCAGGTCCCCAGATGAAACAAAAACAGGCCTTCACCATAAGTCACATCATCAGCACAAACTATGTGGCATTGCCCAAGGTTCTGGGTATGAAATACAGTCTTACCTACTAATAGCAGGATGTTCCAGGGGCTTATGGGTGATGCTCGGGAGCTGATCAAGGGCACTGTGGAGTGTGCAGGGTTTGAGCACCTCAGGCCTGGTGAGGTAACTGTTGATCACACACATTCATTGAGACAGAAAAAGCATTGGCAGCTTGGTCATATTTTTAAGCTCTCTTGCTCATGATGCTTTTGTAGTGAAACCTTATTAGTCTGGTATGTTTCAGAGAGTTCCTAAATCAGTTCCAAGGCACACCTTACCTAATTCCTATATTTTATGTGACTAGTAAACGAAACTACTTTGCTATTTTTTAACATTATGATTTTAGCATTTGGTTTAATATAGCTAGAAGAATAATGTTTGTAGAGTAATCCTATGTTAATATTAGTTTGAAATGTCCCCACTGAAGTGATATATTCCATTTTAACTTCCATATTCCATTAGATGGAAATGAGAGAAACCAAATATTAAAACTTTGTCTAGCTTGTAGTTTTTTTTCAAAATTTGACAGATTAAATATAAAAATGAGGTAGATAACCAATCTGTATGAGTGAATACAGGCATACCTCAGAGATAACGTGCATTCAGTTCCAGACCACTACAATAAAGCGATTATCACAACAAAGTCATACATTAACATTATGATTTAGTTTTCTGGTTTCCCAGGGCATATGATGTTTATACTATACCATAATAATAGTGTTCAGCAGCATTATTTCTTTTTTTTTTTTTTTTTTTTTTGAGACAGAGTCTTGCTCCTGTTGCCCAGGCTAGAGTGCAGTGGTGCAATCTCAGCTCACTGCAACCTCCGCCTCCTGGGTTCAAGTGATTCTCCTGCCTCAGCCTCCCAAGTAGCTGGAATCACAGGTGTGCACCACCACACCCGGCTAATTTTTGTCTTTTTAGTAGAGATGGGATTTTGCCACATTGCCAGGCTGGTCTCAAACTCCTGAGCTCAAGTGATCACCCACCTTAGCCTCCCACAGTGCTGGGATTACAGGCGTGAGCCACTGTACCTGACCAGCATTATGTTTTTTTTAAATGCACATACCTTAATTTAAAAATACCTTATTGCTAAAAATGCTAACGATCACCTGAGCCTTCAGCGAGTTGTAATCTTTTTGCTGGTTGAGGGTCTTGCCTTGATGTTGATGGCTGCTGACTGATCAAGGTGGTGGTTGTTAAAGGTTGGGGTGGCTGTGACAATTTCTTAAAATAAGACAACAGTGAAGTTTGCTGCGTTGATTCTTCCCTTCATGAAAGATTTCCCCATAGCATGCGATGATGTTTGATAGCATTTTACCCAAAGTAGAACCTCTTTCAAAATTGGAGTCCATCTGTCAAAGCCCACTGCTGCTTTACTAAGTTTCCGTAATCTTTTAAATCTTTTGTTGTAATTTCAACAATGTTCACAGCATCATCACCAGGAGTAGATTCCGTCTCAAGTAACTGCTTTCTTTGCTCATCCATAAGAAGCAACTCCTTATCTGCTCAAGTTATATATACCATGAGATCCTTATCTGCTGAGTTATATATACCATGAGATCCTTATCTGCTGAGTTATGTATACCATGAGATCCTTATCTGCTGAGTTATATATACCATGAGATCCTTATCTGCTGAGTTATATATACCATGAGATCCTTATCTGCTGAGTTATATATACCATGAGATCCTTATCTGCTGAGTTATATATACCATGAGATCCTTATCTGCTGAGTTATATATACCATGAGATTGCAGCAATTCAGTCATCTTCAGGCTCCACTTCTAATTCTCTTGCCCATTCCTCCACATCTGTAGTTACTACTTCTGCTGAAGTCTTGAACCTCTCAAAGTCATCCATGAGGGCTGGAATCAACTTCTTCCAAACTCCTGTTAATGTTGATATTTTGACTTCCTCCCATGAATCACCAGTGTTCTTATTGGCATATAGAGTGGTGAATCCTTTCCACAGATTTTCACTTTACTTTGCCCAGATCCATCACAGGAATCACTATCTATGTCAGCTACAGCCTTATGAGATGTATTTCTTAGAAAGACTTGAAAGTTGAAATTACTTCTTGATCCATGGGCTACAGAGTGGATGTCATGTTAGCAGGCATGAAAGCAACATTCGTCTCTTTGTATATCTCCATCACAGCTCTTGGGTGACCAGGTGCATTGTCAGTGAGCAGGAATATTTTGAAAGGAATCATTTTTTCTGACCAGTAGGTCTCAGCAGTGGGCTTAAAATATTCAGTAAATCATGCTGTAAACAGATGTGCTGTCATTCAGGCTTTATTGTTTCATTTGTAGAGCACAGAAAGAATGGATTTAGCATCATTCTTAAGGGCCTTAGGATTTTTGGAATGGTAAATGAGCATTGGCTTCAACTTAAAGTCACTAGCTGCACTAGCCCCTCACAAGAGAGTCAGCCTGTCCTTTGAAGCCAGACACTGACTTTTCTGTAGCTATGAAAGTCCTAGAGGCATCTTCTTCCACTATAAAGCTGTTCTGTTTACACTGAAAATCTGTTGTTTAATGGAGTGACCTTCATCGATGCTCTTGGCTAGATGTTCTGGAGAACTTGCTGCAGCTTCTCCATCAACACTTGCTGCTTCACCTTGCATTGCTGTGTTATGGAGGTGGCTTCTTTCCTTAGTTCTCATGGACCGACCTCTGCTAGTTTCCAACTTTTCTTCTGCAGTTTCCTCACCTCTCAGCCTTCATAACATGGAAGAGAGTTAGAGTCTTGCTCTGGATTAGGCTTTGGCTTAAGCGAGGGTTGTGGCTGTTTTGATCTGTCTAGGCCATTAAAACTTTCTGCTTATCAGTAGTAGTGCAGTTTCACTTTCTTATCATTCATGGGCTCACTGGGTGACACTTTTAATTTCCTTCAAGAACCTTTCCTTCATTTCACAACTTGGCTAATAGTTTGACACAAGAGTCTGAGCTTTCAGCCTGTCTCAGCTCTCTACATGTCTTCCTCATTAAGCTTAATCATTTCTAGCTTTTGAAGTGAGGGATGTGTGACTCCTCCTTTCACTTGAACACTTACAGGCCATTGTGGGGTCGTTAATTGGCCTCATTTTAGTATTGTTGTGTCTCAGAGAATAGGGAGGCCCAAGGAGAGGGCCAGTTGGTGAAGCAGTCAGACACAAACATTTATAGGTTAAGTTTGCCATTTTATGTGGGCGGGGTTTGTGGTGCCTCAACACAATTACAATAGTAGCATCAAAGATCGCTAATCACAGATCACTGTAATAGATACGCTGTAATGAAAAAGTTTAAAATATTGCGAGAATTACCAAAATGTGACACAGACACACGAAGTGAGCATGTGCCGTTGGAAAAATGGCACCAGTAGACCTGCTCGAAGCAGCCTCGCCACAAACTTTCAATTTGTAAAAATGACAGGATATCTATGGAGGGCAAAAAAAGCAAAGTTCAATGAAAACAAGGTATGCCTATAATTAGCAAGAGAAATTCTCTTAGATGTTTTCTGTAAATTTCCCTTGTTAGGTTGTAGCACTGTTTGCCAACATTAATTGGTTTTAATCACGGTCTAATTTCATCCTAATGCTCTCTTGACACAGATAGAATGCACATTGATGCTTCCAGGCTCTGACCTGGGCCCTGACCAGGGACTTGAGACACATGCCTGGGTCTGCCTCTGGCCTGTGCTTCTGGGAGGAAGCTGGGACCACTTGAAGCACGCTGGGTTTATCTGAACCCACGACAGAGCGGCTGGGAGTGCTGGCTGTAGCCTCTGGTGATGTCTGTACATCCCTGCTCCCGTGCTTTCTGGCCAGGAGCCCTCAGGCAATCCTACATCTGTGTGATGGCCTGTTTTTAAGACAGAGGTGGCCAGGCACGGTAGCTCACACCTGTAATCCCAGCACTTTGGGAGGCTGAGGCAGGAGGACTGCTTGAGCCCAGGAGTTCGAGACTGCAGTGAGCTATGATCACCACTGTACTCCAACCTGGGTAACAGAGCAAGTCCGTGTTTCAAACAAAACAAAACCCAAACCCCCAAACAGGAGTGTAGTTAGGACTACCTCATAGTGGTCAGAGATTGGGCATGTAATGTTCCCTGGCACGGAGCACAGGTCCTGGCCCAAAGTAAGTGCTCAGGTGAGGACCCTGCTGGTGGCGTTGGAGCAGCTACTATGGCCTGGGGCTCACTTCGCTCTCTGGTGAAGTCCCTAGAGCAACAACCTTTGCTTTTTAAAAATCTTTTTCTTCATGGTTCATCTGAAGAGAAATCCATACTGATCTGACAAGATGTGTACTCACAATGTAAAAACGTCTTTATCCTAAGAGAGCCATTGACAGACTGCCCCCTTACTCAGCCTGTCTTTACAAAAACGAATGAACTAATTTCTGCCTGACCCTTCCCATAAGGATCAAGAGACCTGACCTAACTTTGTTAGCAACTTCAAGCTATTAAATCAGAGGGGAGCCGCTGCAGCAAACTGCCTTTCTTCCTTCACTTACTGCTTAAGGGGCCATGGCCTTCTTTTGAAACTGGTTTTGCAGGAGAAAAGAGCCGACACTTGCTGGCCAGGTGCCTAAGGCCAGGCTCCCACTAGGCATGTGGTCTTATGTAGCCGAGCCCTTCCCACAGCCTGTGAGGTGTCTAAGTGTCACGGCCCCGTTTTACTCACAAGGATTCTATCATTTAAGGGTAGCTTTGAATAACTTAAAGTCACCCTGCCAATAGAGACAGAGCTGGCGTTTGAACCCGGATCTGTCTTATCTCACTCTTCATGTCTGAATAGAAGAATATCGTTTTGAGCATTTACAGCTGGATTTCCTGTTACTTGAGATCAGCTGGTCTCAGCTGGGAACTTTTTAGTAAGGGGCAGGTTTTTAGAGGGAGGTTTGGGGTCAGAAGGGTGATCATGTGCCCAGGTGTGTGTTGTGGGCAGCATTTCTTTGAAATATTGACCTTGTTTCAGTTCAGCAAACATTTAAGTTCCTGCCAGTGCCGGCCGCTGGACGCAGAGGATGTTGGATCCGCGCCAGAGGAGGTGGATGGAGAGGCCGCTTTCCTCCCTCTTCTGCTTCCCAACAGCCACACTCCTCATGCTTGGGAGGGGGTGGACATACACGCTTCTACCTTCCCACCCCATGCAGAATAACCTGCTGTGGGAAGCACATTATTTCTAGCTGTGGCCAAGTTCATGCCTCAGGCTTAAAAATCATCTCACTCATTCTGTAACCGATTTCCCCTTCTCCTTTGGGCAAGTATGATTTTAGCAAAATTCTATTAATATAATTCAGTTTCTAGATGTATATATACATGTAGTTATGAAATTCAGAACATTGGAGATTCGTTTCACAGTAGTAGCAATGATTCAGAAGCTTTGCTTCTGATGCGATTATGCTGAAAAATATTTTGCAGAAATAGTTTTTAAAGTTTAGTGTGTTTGTTTGTCTTTCCTTGAATGATGTGGACCAGATATTGAATTTTCACATCTCATGAGTAAAATGTTTGGTTCAGAAACAATTTTCTGTGTGTGTTCATTGCCATGACTACTGGTAGATGCTTCGTAATACTGATGGAGGACATTAGGTCGCTCCATAACTACAGGTTTTTGTTTGAGTTGATGTTCTTCAGCATGCATTTATCTGCAGTTACACAACCAGCCTTTAGTATCATTTATTCCTGTGCTTTTCAGACTTTTTTGACTCACATGGAATATATTTTATGCAGTGACCTCAACACACGTGTTTCTGTCATTTTTCTTTACACTCACAGATATTCACATGTAGACACACACCCGACACAGGTGTCATTTTCTAGAATAACACCTGCAGATACTCACGTGTAGACACACACACCTGACACAGGTATCATATTATAGAATAACACCTACAGATATGTGTAGACTCACACCTGACACACAGGTGTCATATTCTAGAATGACACCAGTCCCTGCACATCTCACGTGGCTGCAATGTCTTTTCTGATCTTTTCCTTTGTTCCTTTTTTTCCCCATTCCATTTTTTTAATTACAGCACAGATTAATAATAATATAGCACCCTGTATAAATCTTTTTTGTTAAGTATTTTTCTTTAATGTTTACTTATTTCTTATATTCCAGAATTAATGAAAAAGTATTTGATAAATTAGGAATAATAAAAATGTGGACAGATCTCATTAATTTTCATTAGAATTGTTTTGTTAATCCATCACATAGAAATTTGCAAAACTGGAATCTGTTTATAAAAGCTGAGTCAGCCAGGTACAGTGTCTCACACCTGTAATCCCAGCACTTGGGAGACTGAGGCAGGAGGATCCCTTGAGGTCAGGAGTTTTAAGACCAACCTACGCAACATAGGGAGACACTGTCTCTACAAAAAATAAAAAAGTTAGCTGGGCATGATGGTGAAGTGGTGTGTACCTGTGGACCCAGGCATGCGGGAGGGCTGGGGTGGGAGGATTGCTTGAGCCCAGGAGTTTAAGGCTGTCATGAGCTGCGACTGTGCCACTGAACTCCAGCCTGGGCAAGAGAGCAAGACCCCATCTCAAAAATTTTTTTCAAAAATTTTGAAAATGATTTTTTCAAGTGGTGGTGGCATCCCATTAAGATGATTTGAAAACCTAATTGATTGTGATCCACAGTTTGGAAAAAATGGTTTAATTCCATTAAAAGCTAAAAACACTTTTTGTTGTTAAGAATTGTTTATCTAAAGCTACTACCAGTAGCGAGCATTTAGTGAATGCTTGCCATATGCAGCCCTTGGTAAGCAGGTGTTCTCCCACGAGGATGCAAGCACGGACTGGTTAAGTACTTAGCCCAGAGTAGCCCGGACAGGCACGTTGGAGCTGGAATTTGCACCTGGTCAGTGCGGCGCCAGAGCTCATTCCTTAGCTGCTGTTGTGCGGTCTCAATCTTGCAGGACACAGTGTGCATTCTGGTCTCATATTGTATGGAAGGCGCCTCTGGCTGAATTATCCTGATGATAGGACATGCAGTGTGGGCTTGGCGTGTTCCTCTTATCACCGTGGTGTGTGTCACAAACTGCACAAATCCAGCCAAGTGAGTGGAAAGTCACAGAAGTTCTGGCTCTTTCCAGGTAGCTGGCGTCTCTGGGAACCTGGCCCCGGGCAACCAGCCGGAGAAGGAGGGCCGGGCGCACCAGTGCCTGGAGTGTGACCGCGCCTTCTCATCGGCGGCGGTGCTGATGCATCACAGCAAGGAGGTGCATGGCCGGGAGCGCATCCACGGCTGCCCCGTGTGCAGGAAGGCCTTCAAGCGCGCCACGCACCTCAAGGTAGGCCCACTGTGCCGCGGCACAGCCCCCAGGCGGCTAGAGATGCAGAGTCCAAGATTTAACACCGGCCGGGAATCCGGCATGTGTTTTTGAGGAAAAGGCTGGTTTTTGAGGAAAAGGTCACTAGATGTAGATGTATTGTTCCAGTTGTAAGAGGTCCGCTTGCTGTACAGAAGAATTGCATGTTCACCTGCAACTCACAATCAGTTTGCAATAGAAATTGAAATAACATTGAAATGCCCTCTCTCCCTTGTCAGACTGGCAAAAATGTAAAAGTCTGTAGGCACCCGTTGTCGAGGCTGCGGGGAAACAGAGGCTCGCTCACGTAATTGCTAGTGAGACTGTGACTTGGTAGGTCTTTCTGTAGGGGCATTGGGCGGCCCTAACAAATGCATGTGTGCTCACCCTGGGGACCAGCCCTGAAGATGCCCCTTCAGCCTCCCAAGGTTTAGCTGCCCACGCTTTCCACTGCAACAGAGCTGTCATTGCACACTGGAGACCTGAGTGCCCGCATGTGGGAAGCAGAGGATGAGTTCTGGGACATCCCCACAGAGGGTGCTGTGCTACAGTGGGCAGGAGGCAGAATTCCAGCAGGGTGCTCTGATGTCCAGCCCAGGGCGCTGTCTTCCGTGTGAAGGGAATGGGGCGTGGAAGGGGTGGAACACAGAGGAGCGTGCAGCGCGGATGCCTAGCCAGCACCACTCCAGCCCAGCGGCCGTGGCCAGCATCAGCACCCACACATCAAGACTGCATCTGTCCTTGGCAGTGTGGGATGAAAATGGCACTTTTCCCAAAAACCCCGTAACATGAGAAAAACAGACAAATTCCATGAGGGATAGCCTGCGAAATTTCTGACCAGCCGTGGCCAGGCCACGCAGAGGGCAGAGGCATGCCACGCTGGCCGGGAAGGAAAGCTACACTAAGATGGCTGGACCCTTGGGGTTCCTGTGTATGTTGCGGGGGCAGGGATTGTTTTTGGCCTTCGTGTGTCTGTTGTCTTTTAATGAGTGTAGGACTAGAAGAAAGGAGAGTCCTATTCAGGGAGAAATTCCTGTCCCAGGAACTGGAATCCTTGGATCCCTGTGACCAGGATGGCATTTTTGGAGTGTGGAGTAGAGCACATGGGCTTTGGGTGTATTGCAGGCCAGTGGTGTCAGCAGTGACAGCCCTGTCCGGGCTGGGAAGCCCAGGGCCCACCTGTGGTGCTTGCTGTGGCTCCTCTCCCAGGTCCCTCCAGGGGCTGATGAGCCCGGAGACCCTCAATCCTCCCTCTCTGTCCTGAAGGGAGCCTGTCGCTTTGCTGCTTGGGTTCTTTTTTATTTTTAAATTTTTTTACTTTCACTTTAGGTTCGGAGGTGCATGTGCAGGGTTTGTTATACAGGTAAACTCAGGTCACAGGGGATTGTTGTACAGATTATTTCATCACCCTGGTACTAAGCTAAGTAGCCAGTAATTTTTCCTGCTCCTCTCCCTCCTCCCTCAAGGAGGCCCCAGTGTGTGTGATTTGCTCCTCTCTGTGGGTCCATGTGTTCTCACCATTTAGCTCCCACTTATCAGTGAGAACATGTGGTATTTGGTTTTCTGTTTCAAGATAGATTGAAGACTGAAATGTAAAACCCACACCTCTAAAAACCCTGGAAGACAACCTAGACAATACCATTCTGGACAGAGGAACAGGCAAAGATGTCATGACGAAGTGCCAAAAGCAATTGCAACACAAGCCAAAGTTGATAAATGGGATCCAGTTAAACTTAAGAGCTTCTGCACAGCAAAATAAACTATCAGCAGGATTCTTTCTTTTGAAACCTTCTGATGAATCTCCCTGCCCCAGGGCTGCATTAGCGTCCTCTGGTGCAGTGAGCTGATGGCCATGTTGGGGGACTCTGCTGAGTTCCCACCAACTTCAGGGCACAACACCGCCCCTTCTTTACGTTTCTTTTAAAGTCATCAGCATAGAGTGGCAGCCGCATGTACTGTTACCACCGCAGGAAATTTCTCTCTCTGGAGGTCAGAGAGACAGAAGCCAAGGTTATAAAAGCTTTCCTTTCCAGCCCACCAGACAGTCTGTTTTCCCATGGGCTCTCTGTCCTCCTTTCAGTTTAGCAGTGAGTGCCTGCTGTATGCACAGAAGGTGGTCCCAGAAACAGGCGGCTCCATCCTCAGGAAGCTTAGCGCTCAGTGTGACTGCAGTTACGTCCAACACAGACCGGGTGGGAACCCCAGACGGAGTGGGGGAGGAATGCACTCTAGCTGTTGATGGTGATTGGTATCATCAGGGGTGGTGTTGTCACTGGTCAGGCCTTACCTGCAGTCCTGGCTCTGCCTGGTCTGCGGTGCTGGGAAGGCTCCCCCACTCACCTCCCGAGTTTGTTTTTCCCACCCTGCTGCTTTCATTACACCCACCTCCCAGACTGTGCTGTGCCTTGAGCAATGTGATGTATGCAACTGGAACACAGGCAGTCACATTGAACACACACAGGAAACGTGTTCTTTTCCCTGACTCCTGCCTTACAGGGTAGAGGTTAGCTCTAAAGACTGGGATTCTATCAGGATAATTATTATGCTTGTGCAATTTTGGAAAATAAC
The DNA here is from genome assembly GCF_028885625.2 of Pongo pygmaeus. Lineage (NCBI taxonomy): Eukaryota > Metazoa > Chordata > Mammalia > Primates > Hominidae > Pongo > Pongo pygmaeus. The sequence continues at coordinate 92,211,576 of NC_072390.2, forward strand.
CACATTGCCCATCCTCAGGTGCCTGCAAGGGCAGCAGCTATCAGATCTTTGAGAAATTTGCAGTCACGTGAATGCAGTATCTCTGGCAAGTTGCCAATCACAACATGAGAAGGGAACAGTTTCCTCTTGGCTTTAGAAGCCTCTGTCGTATCACCGGGAGAATGCACTTTGGAATCACGGGCATTCCGTGAGGACTCGTGGGTGAGAGTGACTGAACGCGTCCCAGCTGGGTGCCGCAGGGCCTCAGGCCACAACCTATGGGTGGCCACAGGCCACGACATATGGGTGGACTCGTATGTGAAATGGGGACAGGATCCCCCACAGCCAACGGAGAGAGCTCACCTGGACTCCTGCACTAGGCTCATGGCTTGGCGCCATTGGTCTCGGTTAAAGCTGATGAAGGAGATATTTCTACCCCTATTTGGGACACAGATGTGGCCAAGCCCTGCAGGTGCACATAGCTAGCAGGTGGTAAAGCTCAGATGGGGACTGGAGTCTCCCCGAGAAGCCCCAATGTTGTCACTCTGTTGTCACTACCATCACTGTTGTCACTACCGATACATTAAAGTCCTTAAGAACACAAATCACAGATTAGCCTTTGATTTTGTCCTTGCCACTGACTTGACCTTTGCAGTGATTTGCTTCCTCTTGTTTCTAGTCTCGAAAGCTCTGTTTTGATCTCGTTTCTTGGTTTCTGTGTGTTGTCTCCCAGGAGCACATGCAGACACACCAGGCGGGCCCCTCTTTGAGCTCCCAGAAGCCAAGAGTGTTTAAATGTGACACTTGTGAGAAGGCGTTTGCCAAACCAAGCCAGCTGGAGCGCCACAGCCGCATACACACAGGTAACGGGGAGGGACAGGCTTTTGTTTCCTTACTCTTTGAAGTAGACATCATGGGTGAGAAAACAATTCCACCTATGCAATATTCACGAGCGATGGAATGCTTTATTTATAAAGCAAGGTCCACATGTTCCATTTCCCCTGAGTTTTGACCTGTTTATCATCATAACTAACTTTTCACGTGGAAGATTTTGCTGCTTACATTATGACCATATGAAAGAGAAGCATCAGGCAAGCCTCCCATGCCGTGTCTGGGATGTTGACCACGTCACGTCCCTCCTTCCCTTCTGCTGGAGCAAACAGGCGGCCCCCAGTGCCTGGGTCCCATGTCCTCAATGTCACCGGGGAACTTAATTTTTAATCTTCCTCTTCTGCCTTAAAACTTTTTTCTCTACTGGCTTTTCCTACACCACCTAAATCTGCTCAAATCTCTTGTCTTAGAGAAAAAAAAAAAACACACAGAACAAAGAAACAAGCTCTTCCATCTCTCTGCCTCTTGACTGGTACATGATAGCTCGTGTCAGCCCTTCTGTCCCCGCCCTGCCCTTAACAGGATATCATCCCGGGCTCATTTCTGTTGTGATCATCTGACCACTCACCGTGGGCCTGGGGTTCCACAGGCTGCATCCACGGTGGCCCTTCCATGGCTCTCTGATCCCTCCGCCCCATCTGCTGGGGGTTGTTAGGACCTGGCCAGGCTCCCTCTGGTCTCCCCATGGCTCCTCCAGCCCTTTGTTCAGATGACAGCCAGGCTGAAAGCCTAAGAGAAAAGAGGAACATTCAGTCCCTCTTGTTCATACCTCAGGGTAGAGCCCAGGCCTCCACTATACTCTTCTTAGAGATATTGACGTGCCATTTTCTGTACAGGGGAGCGGCCGTTCCATTGCACGCTTTGTGAGAAAGCTTTCAACCAGAAGAGTGCGCTGCAGGTGCACATGAAGAAGCACACCGGGGAGCGGCCCTACAAGTGTGCCTACTGCGTCATGGGCTTCACGCAGAAGAGCAACATGAAGCTGCACATGAAGCGGGCGCACAGCTATGCTGGTGAGAACGCTGCACCTGGGAGTGCGTGCTGTCCGGTGGCCTGCGAGGCACCGTGTGTTTCGCATACATTGTTTCCTTTAGTTTACACAGTGATTTTGCATTGAACGTGGTACAGCCTCAGTTGTGTGGACTGGAAGCCTGTGCTTTATTTTTTTATTTCCATAGGTTATTGGGGAACAGGTAGTGTTTGGTTACATGAGTAAGTTCTGTAGTGGTGATTTGTGAGATTTTGGTGCACCCATCACCCGAGCAGTGTACACTGCACCCTATTTATAGTCTTTTATCCCTCACCCCCTTCCCATTCTTTCCCCCTGAGTCCCCAAAGTCCATTGTGTCATTCTTATGCCTTTGTATCCTCATAGCTTAGCTCGCACTTATGAGTGAGAACATGCGACGTTTGGTTTTCCATTCCTGTGTTACTTCACTTAGAATAATGGCCTCCAATTTCATCCAGGTCGTTGCAAATGCCATTAATTCATTCCTTTTTATGGCTGAGTAGTATTCCATTGTGTGTGTGTGTGTGTGTGTGTGTGTGTGTGTGTGTATATATATATATAAATACCACAGTTTCTTTATCCACTAGTTGATTTATGGACATTTGGTTTGGTTCCCTGTTTTTGCAGTTGCGAATTGTGCTGCTATAAACATGCGTGTGCAAGTGTCTTTTTCATACAATGAAAAAGATTCTACTTATTTTCCTCTGGGTAGAGATACCCAGTAGTGGGATTACTGGATCAAATGGTAGTTCTATTTTTAGTTCTTTAAGGAATCTCTGCACTGTTTTCCATAGTGGCTGTACTAGTTTACATTCCCACTAGCAGTGCAGAAGTGTTCCCTGTTCACCACATCCATGCTAGCATGTACTATTTTAAAAAATTTTTTGATTATGGCCATTCTTGCAGGAGTAAAGTGGTATCACATTGTGGTTTTGATTTGCATTTTCCCGATCCTTAGTGATGTTGAGCATTTTTCCATATGTTTGTTGGTCATTTGTATATCTTCTTTTGAGAGTTGTCTATTCATGTCCTTAGCCCACTTTTTGATGGGATTGTTTGTTTTTTTCTTACTGATTAGTTTGAATTCATTGTAGATTCTGGATATTTGTCCTTTGTCAGATGTATAGATAGTGAAGATTTTCTCCCACTCTGTGGATTGTCTGTTTAGTCTGCTGACTGTTCCTTTTGCCGTGCAAAAGCTCTTTAGTGTAATGAAGTCCCAGATATTTATCTTTGTTTTTATTGCATTCACTTTTCTGCTCTTGGTCCTTGCCTAAGCCGATGTCTAGAAGGGTTTTTCCAATTTTATCTTCTAGAATTTTTATAGTTTCAGGTGTTAGATTTTTTTTATCCATCTTGAGTTGATTTTTGTATAAGATGAGAGATGAAGATCCAGTTTCATTCTCCTACATGTGGCTAGCCAATTATCCCAGCACTGTTTGTTGAAAAGGGTGTCCTTTCCCCATTTTATGTTTTTGTTTTCCTTATCGAGGATCAGTTGGCTATAAGTATTTGGGTTTATTTCTGGGTTCTCTATTCCATTCCATTGGTCTGTATGCCTATTTTTATACCAGTACCATGCTGTTTTGTTGACTATGACCTTATAGTATAGTTTGAAATCAGGTAATGTGATGCCTCCAGATTTGTTCTTTTTGCTTAGTCTTACTTTGGCTATGTGAGCTCTTTTTTGATTCCATATCAATTTTAGAATTGTTTTTTCTAATTCTGTGAAGAATGATGTTGGTATTTTGATGGGAATTGAGATGAATTTGTAGATTGCTTTTGGCAGTATGGCCATTTTCACAATATTGATTCTACCCAACCACGAGCATGGGATGTGTTTCCATTTGTTTGGGTCATCTGTGATTTCTTTCAGCAGTGTTTTGTAGTTTTCCTTGTGGAGGTCTTTTACCTCCTTGGTTAGGTGTATTCCTAAGGTTTTTTTTGTTTGTTTGTTTGTTTTTGTTTTGTTTTTCCTAGCTATTGTAAAAGGGGTTGACTCCTTGATTTGATTCTCAGCTTGGTTGCTGTTGGTATATAGAAGAGCTACTGATGTCTGTACATTAATTTTTTATCTGGAAACTTTGCTGAATTCTTTTATCCGTTGTAGGAGCTTTCTGGAAGAGTCTTTTGGGTTTTCTAGGTAAGCAATCATATCATCAGCAAACAGTGATAGTTTGACTTCCTCTTTACTGATTTGGATGCTCTTGATTTCCCTCTCTTTTCTGATTGCTCTGGCTAGGACTTCCACTGCTATGTTGAAGAGGAGTAGTGAGAGTGGGCATCCTTGTCTTGTTTCAGTTCTCAGAGGAAATGCTTTTAACTTTTCATCATTCAATATTATGTTGGCTGTGGGTTTGTCATAGGTGGCTTTTATTATTGAGGTATGTCCCTTGTATGCCGATTTTCCTGGGAGTTTTAATCATAAAGTGATGCTGGATTTTGTCTGATGCTTTTTCTGCATCTGTAGAAATGATCAAGTGATTTTTGTTTTTAATTCTGTTTATGTGGTGTATCACATTTACCGACTTGCATATGTTAAACCATTCCTGCATCCCTGGTATGAAACCCACTTGATCATATGGTGGAGTATCTTTTTGATATGTGTTGGATTCGGTTAGCTAGTATTTTGTTAAGGATTTTAGCATCTATGTTCATCAGGGATAATGGTCTGTAGTTTTCTTTTTGGTTATGTCCTGTCTTGGTTTTGGTATTCGGGTGATACTGGCTCCATAGAATGATTTAGGGAGGGTTCTCTTTTTCTCTGTCTTGTGGAATAGTGTCAAAAGGATTGGCACTAATTCTCCTTTGAGTGCCTGGTAGAATTCTGCTGTGAATCCATCTGGTCGTGGACTTTTTTTTGTTGGTAATTTTTTAGTTACCATTTCAATCTTGCTGCTTGTTATTGGTCTGATCAGGGTATCTAATTCTTCCTGATTTAAGCTAGGAGGGTTGTATCTTTCCAGGAATTTATCCATCTTTCTAGGTTTTCTAGTTTATATGTGTAAAGGTGTTCATAGTAGCCTTAAATGATCTTTTATGTTTCTATGGTGTCAGTTGTGATATCTCCCATTTCGCTTCTTATTGAGCTTATTTGGATTTCCTCTCTTCTTTTCTTGGTTAATCTTGCTAGTGGTCTATCAATTTTATTTATCTTTTCAGAGAACCAGCTTTTTGTTTCAGTTATCTTGTGTTTGTTTGTTTCAACTTCATTTAGTTCTGCTCTGATCTTGGTTATTTCCTTTCTTCTGGCTGAGTTTGGTTTTGGTTTGTTCTTGTTTCTCTAGTTCCTTGAGGTGTGACCTTAGATTGTCTGTGTGTGCTCTTTCAGGCTTGATGTAGACATTTAGGGCTACGAACTTTCCTCCTAGCACTGCCTTTGCTATATCCCAGAGGTTATGATAGGTTATGTCACTGTTGTTGTTCAGTTTGAATAATTTTTTAATTTCTATCTTGATTTCATTTTTCACCCAATGATCATTCAGGAGCAGGTTATTGAATTTTCGTGTATTTGCATGGTTTTGAAGGTTCCTTTTAGAATATATTTCCAGTTTTATTCCACTGTGGTCTGAGAGAGTGCTTGATATAATTTCAATTTTCTTAAATTTATTGAGGCTCATTTTGTGACCTATCATATGGTCTGTCTTGGAGAAAGTTCCATGTGCTGTTGAATATAATGTATATTCTGCAGTTGTTGGATGGAATGTTAGTTATATATCTATTAAGTCCGTTTGTTCCAAGGTATAGTTTAAATCCATTTTTTCTTTTTTGACCTTCTGTCTTGATGACCTGTCTAGTGCTGTCAGTGGAGTACTGAAGTCTCCCACTATTATTATGTTGCTGTCTATCTCATTTCTTAGATCTATTAGTAATTGTTTTATAAATTTGGGAGCTCCAGTGTTAGATGCATGCATGTTTAGGATTGTGGTATTTTCCTTTTATCATTATATAATGTCCCTCTGTCTTTTTTAGCTGCTGTTGCTGATGACAATGCAGCTAAGCAATGATATTTTTGCAGTGAATTTTCCAGGTGTTCTTTGTGCTTCTTGTATTTGGATGTCTAGGTCTCTAGCAAGGCTGGGGAAGTTTTCCTCGATTATTCCCCCAAATATGTTTTCCAAACTTTTAGATTTCTCTTCTTCCTCAGGAATGCCGATTATTCTTAGGTTTGGTCATTTAACGTAATCCCCAGACTTCTTGGAGGCTTTGTTCATATTTTCTTATTCTTTTTTCTTTGTCTTTGTTGGATTGGGTTAATTTGAAGACCTTGTCTTCGAGCTCTGAATTTCTTTCTTCTAGTTGTTCTATTCTATTGCTGAGACTTTTCAGAGCATTTTGCATTTCTATAAGTATGTCTGTTGTTTCCTGAGGTTTTCCTTGTTTTTTATTTATGCTATCAATTTCATTGAATATTTCTCCCTTCACTTCTTGTATCATTTTTTTTTGATTTCCTTACCTTTGGCTACACCTTCCTCTGCTACCTTCCTGATTAGCTTAATAACTTCCTCAATTCTTTTTCAGGTAAATCAGGGATTTCTTCTGGGTTTGGATCCATTGCTGGTGAGCTAGTGTGATTTTTGGGGGGTGGTAAAGAACCTTGTTTTGTTATATTACCAGAGTTGGTTTTCTGGTTCCTTTTCATTTGAGTAGGCTCTGTCAGAGGGAAGGTCTAGGGCTGAAGGCTGTTGTTCAGATTCTGCGGTCCTACGGGGTATTCTCTTGATCTAGTACTCTCCCCCTTTTCCTATGGCTGTGGCTCCCTGAGAACAGAGCTATAGTGACTGTTACCTTTCTTCTTGGTCTAGCCACCCAGCAAGTCCACCCGGCTCCGGGCTGGTACTAGGGGTTGTCTGCACAGAGTCCTGTCATGTGAACCATTCATGGTCTCTCAGCCGTGGATACCGGTGCCTGTTCCGGTGGAGGTGGCAGTGGGGTGAAATGGACTCTGTGAGGGTTCTTACCTTTGGTGGTTTAATGCTCTATTTTTGCACTGGTTGGCCTCCTGCCGGAAGGTGGTGCTTTCCAGAGAGCATCAACTGTGGTAGCATAGGGAGGAACAGGTGGTGGGCAGGGCCCTAGACCTCCCAAGAGTATATGCCCTTTGTCTTCTGCTTCCAGGGTGGGTAGAGAAGGAGCATTGGGTGGGGGCTGGGCTAGGCATGTCTGAGCTCAGACTCTCCTTGGGCGGATCTTGCTGTGGCTGAGTATTTGCGGTGTCTGCTGGGTCCTGCAGGAGTAATCCACTTCCTTCAGAGAGTCTGTGGGTCCTCTCAGGTTTCCTGATTTATTCCCCTAGTTGTTCGGGAGCAAAAATTCACAATGCGAGCCTCCACATGCTGCCCTGTCCCTCCGAGCTGGAGGTGCAGTCTAGTCCTGCCTCCCATCCGCCATGATCTCAGGAAGCCTGTGCTTTTGTTACTTTAATACTTAGTGTTTGCAGTTGTTGAAGTTGGCTATGGACTGCCCCCCTTCACATACACACACACACATACACACACACACACAGAATTTGATTAGATTAAATTTATGATATATTTTGGCAAGGACACAGAAATTTATTGGAGTAAAATGGCAGCCCAGAACCTGAGCAAGTGCAGCATTTCTGAGCAGCTCATTTCTCACTGGACAGAGCTTTCTGTAGGGGCCTTCAGCACCTGGGCAGTCAGAGGCCCAGAATAGCATCTCTGTCTTCACAGCATGTCTGGAAGCCCCTTTTCCTGGAGCATGCAGTTCAGGTGCTGTCTTGGTACTCAGGGGCACAGCGCAAACAGAATCTGCACCAACTGCTCCTGTCTGCATCCTGTTGACCTGGCACAGACAACACGTGGGCCTTGGTTTTTCTCTTGATTCGCTAACGTTCATGCCCTTCAGAGTATGGATATTTGGGTGTGATCCTACTGCTTGTCTGTCTCTTGTTCACCTTTGTTTCCTACACAGAATCTAGCAGTAGCATCCATCTCTGAGGAAGGAATGACAGTAAATGGCCTAGACTAGGTTTCAGAGAGTGGCAGTAGCTATGCAAGGAGCTAGAAATGTTAAAGTCTGAGTAGACCCCTTGGTGCGCTCCGTGCATTTTGTGGGTGTGATTTGATTGTTGGAGGTGGTATGCTCTGTGAGATGTGTGGTTTGGTTGTTGGAGGTGATGTGATTCGTGAGATATGTTATTTGGTTGTTGGAGGTGATGTGATTTGTGAGATGTGTTATTTGGTTGTTGGAGGTGATATGATTCGTGAGATGTGTTATTTGGTTGTTGGAGGTGATGTGATCTGTGAGATTTGTGATTTGGTTGTTGGGGGTGTTGTGATTCGTGAGATGTGTTATTTGGTTATTGGAGGTGGTGTGATCAGTGAAATTTGTTATTTGGTTGTTGGAAGTGGTAGTGTGATATGTGAGATTTGTGATTTGGTTGTTGGAGGTGGTGTGCTCCATGAGATTTGTCATCTGGTTGGTGAAGTTGATATGATCCGTGAGACTTATTTTTGGTTGTTGGAGGTGGTGTGATCTGTGACATTTGTGATTTGTTGTTGGAGGTGGTGTGATCTGTGAGATTTGTGATTTGGTTGTTGGAGGTGGTGTGATCTGTGAGATTCATGATTTGGTTGTTGGAGGTGATGTGATCTGTGAGATTTGTGATTTGTTGTTGGAGGTGGTGTGCTCCAAGTTATGTGACTTGGTTGTTGGAGGTGGTGTGCTCTGTGAGATTTGTGATTTGGTGGTTGGAAGTGGCGGTGTGCTCCGAGTTATGTGATTTGGTTGTTGGAGGTGGTGTGATCTGTGAGATTTGTGATTTGGTTGTTGGAGGTGTTGTGATCTGTGACATTTGTGATTTGTTGTTGGAGGTGGTGTGATCTGTGAGATTTGTGATTTGTTGTTGGAGGTGGTGTGCTCCGAGTTATGTGACTTGGTTGTTGGAGGTGGTGTGCTCTGTGAGATTTGTGATTTGGTGGTTGGAAGTGGTGGTGTGCTCCGAGTTATGTGATTTGGTTGTTGGAGGTGTTGTGATCTGTGAGATTTGTGATTTGGTGTTGGAGGTGGTGTGATCTGCGAGATTTGTGATTTCTTGTTGGAGGTGGTGTGCTCTGAGTTATGTGATTTGGTTGTTGGAGGTGATGTGATCTGTGAGATTTGTGATTTGGTTGTTGGAGGTGATATGATCTTTGAGATTTGTGATTTGATTGTTGAAGGTGATGTGATCCATGAGATTTGTGATTTGTTGTTGGAGGTGGTGTGCTCCGAGTTATGTGATTTGGTTGTTGCAGGTGGTGTGCTCTGTGAGATTTGTGATTTGCTTGTTGGAGGTGGTGTGCTCTGAGTTATGTGATTTGGTTGTTGGAAGCGGTGGTGTGATCTGTGAGATTTGTGATTTGTTGTTGGAGGTGGTGTGCTCCGAGTTATGTGATTTGGTTGTTGCAGGTGGTGTGCTCTGTGAGATTTGTGATTTGCTTGTTGGAGGTGGTGTGCTCTGAGTTATGTGATTTGGTTGTTGGAAGCGGTGGTGTGATCTGTGAAATTTGTGATTTAGTGTTGGAGGTGGCAGTGTGCCCTGAGTTAAATGATTTGGTGTTGGTGTTGGTGGTGTGCTCTGCGTTGTGTGATTTGGTTGTTGGAGGTGGTGGTGTGTTCTGAGTTATGTGATTTGGTGTTGGAGGTGGTGGTGTGATCTGTGAGATTTGTGATTTGGTGTTGGAAGTGGTGGTGTGCTCTGAGTTACATGATTTGGTTGTTGGAGGTGGTGGTGTGCTCTGAGTTATGTGATTTGGTGTTGGAGGTGGTGGTGTGATATGTGAGATTTGTGATTTGGTGTTGGAAGTGGTGGTGTGCTCTGAGTTACGTGATTTGGTGTTGGAGGTGGTGGTGTGATCTGTGAGATTTGTGATTTGGTTGTTGGAGGTGGTGGTGTGCTCTGTAAGATCTGTGATTTGGTGTTGGAGGTGGTGGTGTGCTCTGAGTTATGTGATTTGGTGTTGGAGGTGGTGGTGTGACCTGTGAGATTTGTGATTTGGTGTTGGAGGTGGTGGTGTGATCTGTAAGTTATGTGATTTGGTGTTGGAGGTGGTGGTGTGCTCTGAGTTATGTGATTTGGTGTTGGAGGTGGTGGTGTGACCTGTGAGATTTGTGATTTGGTGTTGGAGGTGGTGGTGTGATCTGTAAGTTATGTGATTTGGTGTTGGAGGTGGTGGTGTGCTCTGTGAGATTTGTGATTTGGTGGTGGAGGTGGTGGTGTGCTTTGTGAGATTTGTGATTTGGTGTTGGAGGTGGTGGTGTGATCTGTGAGATTTGTGATTTGGTTGTTGGAGGTTATGGTGTGATCTGTGAGATTTGTGATTTGGTGTTGGAGGTGGTGGTGTGATCTTTGAGATTTGTGATTTCGTGTTGGAGGTGGTGTGATCTGTGAGATTTGTGATTTGGTGTTGAAGGTGGTGTGATCTGTGAGATTTGTGATTTGGTGTTGGAGGTGGTGGTGTGCTCTGTGAGATTTGTGATTTGGTGTTGGAGGTGGTGGTGTGATCTGTGAGATTTGTGATTTGGTGTTGGAGGTGGTGGTGTGCTCTGTGAGATTTGTGATTTGGTGTTGGAGGTGGTGGTGTGCTCTGTGAGATTTGTGATTTGGTGTTGGAGGTGGTGGTGTGATCTGTGAGATTTGTGATTTGGTGTTGGAGGTGGTGGTGTGCTCTGTGAGATTTGTGATTTGGTGTTGGAGGTGGTGGTGTGCTCTGTGAGTTATGTGATTTGGTGTTGGAGGTGGTGTGATCTGTGAGATTTGTGATTTGGTGTTGGAGGTGGTGGTGTGCTCTGTGAGATTTGTGATTTGGTGTTGGAGGTGGTGGTGTGCTCTGTGAGATTTGTGATTTGGTGTTGGAGGTGGTGGTGTGATCTGTGAGATTTGTGATTTGGTGTTGGAGGTGGTGGTGTGCTCTGTGAGATTTGTGATTTGGTGTTGGAGGTGGTGGTGTGCTCTGTGAGGCCAGCAGGTGTTCTTCGGTTGTTTGAGGTGCTGTACTTTGTGAGGGGAGCTCGACAGCTTTCAGTGTAGGGAACCCAAGGGCAGAACACTATATTGTGGGGAGTTTTTGAGGAAGGAAAAAGGGGTAATTTTTTTCTTTAACGTCTACACTGTAGTGCTTCCTGCTTTCCTTTTTATTACAAAAATCATGTGTGTTGGTTATTAGTTGCTCATCCTGATGCTGTGTTAACGTGGCCGTCATGGGAGTGCACTCGTATCACGAGTGCTGTGTGTGCGTTCATACTCACGTAACAGGAACTACCGCCGGCAGACTCGTTTAACCCGCAGCTCAAATGACTCTTTTTTCATTGGAATGGAAAGCAGATTCCTTCAGAAATTCCTTGTCTCTTTTTACCAGAAAGTCTTTATTTAAATGGGAATAGTTTCGTGCTCTGGAAGGTCTGAGGCTGCTTGTGTTTTCTTTGTCTGCATGACAGGAGCTCTGCAGGAGTCCGCAGGTCACCCGGAGCAGGACGGGGAGGAGCTGAGCCGGACCCTCCACCTGGAGGAGGTGGTGCAGGAGGCCGCCGGCGAGTGGCAGACCCTCACCCACGTCTTCTGATGCGAGTCGGAAGTACACCTTTAAGAATGTTTCTGAAGTTACATTTTGTGAAGAGCAAAGCACTTGGAATCTCTGTTTTAAAGCTTCAAGTGTTTAAAATGTTACAATAGTTTTTTAGCTATAAAATTATCTAAAGAATCATTGTCTTTCAGAGACTCATAGGAAAAAAAACTGGGAAAAGTGTCACCGCGTTGTTCTCTTTTGTCTACAAATCACTGAACTCAGGTACTACGGTAGGCGGTTTCCTCCTCAGTCTCCTCCGCGGCTAGTGCGTCTAGTTCACGAAGCAATTAACTGGGTCTTACTATCATTGTAGTGTGATTTCTTTGTATTAGCAAAGACAAAAACGCTAACGTGGAAAAAGTATGTCAGATTTTCCTTCATGCTTCTGGTGATAAGAAGCATAGCTTACAAAGCAAGAGTAAGATTGGGGCGTGAAGTTCAGAAAAAAAATGTTACAACACACAGGGAAGTTTTTTCCACTGTTTTCTCTGTGCATTTTGAAAATTAGTCAAAATGGACTCTTTTTAGTCTACCGTAAGTTAATATAACTGATCCCTTGAGAGGTGGCTGGACCAATTCTCTCTCCGTGACAAATGTTTAATCATTAGTTACAAGAATGCAGTATCTGGGGCGTCAACACGGGGACTCGAGTAAACCTGACCCACCAATAAGGATTCAGCTGTCCACACGGGCTGACGACACACTTACCGCATCAATCTGTGTTCAGGTCCAGAGTTACATAATTGCAGAAGCACAAGCCATACATCGCAGGTAGGAAACCACAGAACCGTCTGCAAGGAGCAAGCAACCGTGGCCCTGTCCACCCCAGCAAATAAGAAGCATATCTGTAGCTTAAGGCCAAGAATCCGTAAAAACCCCATGACTTTCTCTTCGTGCATATAAACAGATGTATTTTTGATTTCAGGGAATTCTTTCGTATCGTCAATGGTGCCACATTAAACATGTCCCAAACCAAATCCCACCCGTGCTGGGCAGAGTGCGTGCACGCCATTCCTACAGCATTCCAAAGATGGAAGGTTCTTTACTTCATGTTAATTTTTCCTTTGAAATTATTTATATGTTCTATATATAAATACATATGTACATAGACAGATATATGGGCCTCTGTGTGGCTGAACAGTATATTTTGTAAATATAAGTACTAGTCCTAATTGCAGAAAGAGCGTCTGAGTTTCACCTCCCCACAAGCACTTCAGATCAGTATTGTATTCATTTTATTAATAAATGGATATCTTTTTCATTGTAATATAAAGCTGGGTTTTATTTTTTTTTCCTGAAAAATAATTGCCTTTATTTTCTCTCATTGCCTCCTTGGTTTCAGAAGAGAGTAGTTTTATTATAAATATTGTATGGACTTTGTATATTAAAAGAGGAGCTCATTTCAGATTCCTAAAGAAATAGACATTTTACTGTTATTTTGAAAGGGCATCTTTTGATTTTTTTGTTGTTGTTGTTCACTTTTGGCATATGTATATAAGTATTATTGATGGTGATATGAAAACTTTTGTTATGTGAAAATATTTAAGTCAGAAAATTGTTAAATAATATTACTTCTTTTCCAAACTGCTTTGTGTATTGTATATTTTTTTAAGAAAAAGAAAAGCCTTATTTGACTTATTCTTGTGATACTGGACTTCTTACCAATCCTGAGGTCTCCTTCCTTGAATCTGAGTGTGTAAACCTGGCTGTAGTCACATATTCAGAGTAACTGTAATTGTGCTAGAGTTTAAAGGTTCTGCTTTTAATGCACTTTTTATTTTATAATTTTGTATTGAAATATTTTAGAAATGTTGATTAATTTTGGTGAACAAATATCCCCAAAGTTGAAATTATTGGAATTTTAAACTTTTATTCTTGCTGGGTTATTTATTTTGATTTTAGCATTAAATGTCATCTCAGGACATCTCTAAAAGGGGTTGTTTAATTCCTAATTGTATAGAAAGCTAGTTTGGTGAATTGTATTCGTTAATTGACTGTTTAAGGCCTTAAGAGGTGAATCTAGAGCCTACTTTTATTTTGGTTAAAGAAAAAGAAAATATCAATAATTCAATTTTGTGTCTTTTCTCAATTTATTAGCAAACACAAGACATTTTATGTATTATTTTGATTTACTTCATAATTATAAAAGCTGCTTTTTTGCAGAACAGTCCTTGAAAATATAAGGTTTTGAAAAGACATAATTTTACTTGAATCTTTGTGGGGTACAGGTTGATCTTTATATTTTACTGGTTGTTTTAAAAATTCTAGAAAAGAGATTTCTAGCCTCATGTATAACCAGGGTTTTGAGGATAAAGAACTGTATTTTTAGAACTATCTCATCATAGCATATCTGCTTTGGAATAACTATAAATAAAAGATGAAGATAGGAAATGTGATTAATTTTTTTCGTTTGAAAATATTTAAGATAAAATAGTTTGGCATGTAAATTAATTTCAAGTTCAGATATTTTTAAGAGAAAACTTTAGTGGTATTTTCCTTTACCTCTGTGAAGTTCAGAGGCATTTACCCCTGCAGTGTCCACTGGAAAGGCTTCAGACTTTAAAAATCAGGGCATGGCTCCGCGACAGCGAGTCGTGGGCGTCAGCACAGTGCCCTGTGCATGTGCCAGAACTGTTTCTGTTCCCTTTCATTTGCTGCTTTATTCAACAGCACCCAGTCATTGAGGAACCTTTTGAAAGTTCCTAAGTGTTTTGATCCTGCTTGTGTGCTCAAGTAACCATGAAGCACTGAAGCTGAAAGAATGAATTGCCTTTGCAAAGATACCAAATGTGAAGCTGGGATGCAGCTATTGAGGAAGCAGGAGGCACGTAGCGTGTGTGGAGTCCCACCTGCCAGATAATGCCCAAGTGGCTGCGTTTCCATAGAATGGCAATAGATGAAAATGAAGACATGTTTTCAAACATGCAGATTCAAATGCTACCCCACCCCCATCAAGCTCTACTTTTTCCCCTTTTAAAAACTTGAGGCACTCAGAAAGTATCTAAATAGAAAAAATGCTATGACATGGCATCTGACAGCTTGCAGCCAGGTCAGTGGGAGGTCCATCAAACGCCGCTCTCCTCTTCCTGACAGTATTCTGCTGGTGGGACATGAAGTGTCAGTGCTTGTCCGGCACTTAACTAGGGGATGTTTCCTTTGTGCATATTTTCTACTCCCCTGTTGTAATATTTTAAGGAAACTTGATTTTTGAAATTATAGCTAGTGTTCTATGTCTTCCTTTGAACTCATATCACATTTATTACAAGAGACGCATGTGTTAGCACAGGTACAAGATTTTTAAAAGTAGAAGTGGATTTCTTGCTGTGGGTTTTCCTCATTTTAGAAGAATATTTGTAACTCGTTAAGATACACATTTTAACATGAAATGGCCATCACACAGATTTATGTTTGGAAATATTTAAGATAAAATAGTTCGGCATGTAAATCAATTTCAAGATTTATGTACATAAGATTTTTAAAGGAAATAGGTAAGATACATAGAACTGCTTTCTAGTGTATATTAAGGCTATCTCATGCCTGCTTCTTACATTTTTTTCTGAAGCTTATTTCAAAATTAATACTGTGCCCTTCCCTCACTAAAAAAAGTTAATCCAAGGATTGATCGTTGCGAATTTATCCCTTTTCCAAGACCTACTGCATAGGAAGTAAGTGAGGCAGAGATGAGATTATGTGGCGGATACTTCGAAGGAAGCGTTCTCTTTGTGTCACTTAATCTGTGTTCACGTAACTTAGGCACTTTGGATTTTTTAGAATAAAATTTCAAAAGTGCCTACACCCATAACCCAATTTAATGTCGTATCTGTACTTGGGGCCTCTACATCTTTCCCATATTCTAATGAAAAGACCATATGCCAAAGGCCACTGAGCTGGCATCTTCTTCATTGTGGAGAAAGTGGGAACCACAGAGCTTTTTGTGGGCCAGATGCCCACACATTCCTAGCCGAGACATGTTCTTTTTCATGGTGTGGCTTGCCACAGCATGTCCTGTTTGGTGGCTGGCCCTCTCCGAACGGATTCCCCTCCTCAGACCCCCACAGCATGTCCTGTTTGGTGGCTGGCCCTCTCCGAACAAATTCCTCTCCTCAGACCCCCATGCACGGATGAGCACATACTCACCCTCACACTCACCCTCACACTCACCCACACACTCACCCACACAACCTCACACTCACCCACACACCCACTCACCCACACACTCACCCTCACACTCACCCACACACCCTCACACTCACCCTCCCTACACAGAGGCATCGGGGCAGTTCTTTATATGGATGACTAACAACTAAGAAAAAATGAAGATTAGTATGAATGGCAGGAGCAACAGACAGTCAGAAGAGATTTTTCTATTTAATCTTTCATGTGTAACACTTTTTACGGCATGAAGATGTTGTATTCTATCAAGATTTGTATCATAATTGACAAATTCTCAAGTGACATAGGGATTCGTTCTTGATTCACCACTAAAGAAAATTTTTAAAGTTAATTTTTTTTAATTACAGAAGAATTCTCTTTTTATCTTCACAATTGTTTCATGATCTATTTATACATTGGATGATATTTATTTAATCCACTTTTGTATTAGAAATGGATAGTGATGCCAAAAGCCACCATGCTGGCTTTAAAAATAATAAAAATAGTTTTTGTATTATTTTTAAACTCCTGTATATTTACTTCTTTGGGTTTTGGGTGAATTTTCACTGTTTAAAGGCGGACACTTCCTCTAGGTCACGTTTGCCATGGCTTAACACAATAGAGCAATGCTGAGTTGGCAACATATTCAAGCCCAGGGCATTTAAACCCTGGAGGATGTCCCAGGTTCCTGCTCTCTGCTTTCTCTCATTTGAAAGGTATTAAAGAGTGACTTGAAATGCAGTGCGCATCCATCATAATATCAGTGTGTCTGTTTATGAGAGATGCCAGATCCTGGACTTCCCAGAAACATCCATGGAGTTATTTTATATCATCGGGCTCTTTGTAAAGATATATTCATCTATTTTACTATGCCTTACATTTCCAAACTGTTAGGGAAGTTGGTAATTGAGAGAGTCATCATCCTGTTGAAACAACAAATTTCAATATATGTTTTCTTGGCCCTGAGTAGGGACTCCAGATATTTTTGGACTGAAAAAATTAAAGTGATGTTGACTTCCTGGATGTGGCTAAGAGGGAATGGTAAGAAATTGCTTTACTGTTCTTTTTGCTTCTTTCTTTCTTTGTAGGAGGCATATTGCTCTGATAGATTTTGAAATAGAGTGGGTGAGGGAAGTGCTTTGGATCCCACTACGATGGATCGTCTCAACTATTGGCAGTGCTTTGCCAGGTGAGTTTTACCCAGAGGCTGGACTCCCTGTGATAGTGAATAGAGTGCTGTGCCTTAAGCACAAGCAAAGGCTTGTACCTCCAAGTGTGCTGTGCGCTCTCAATGCTGTGAGGGAGTAGGCGTGGGCCCCACTCAGACCAACTCTGCCTCTGACGGCTGCCTGTCCCTGGGCCAGCCAGTCACATTCTCTAGGCCTGGCTTCTCGTCCCTGGGGTTAGTTGATTGAATTTCTTTCTTTCCAGCTCTGCCTTCTACTTCTATTCTCAGTTAACCGACCCCATGGTATTGGGAATCACTCTGCGTGGGCCCCTCGCATTTCTGTGTGTTATCTCCACATGCTCTTGTTGGGCTGTTTGTACAGAGCGCAGCCTGGGGAGATGGAGATGGCCTCTTTCTCTAGCATGAAGGGGTGCTTGCTTACTGATCAGTGTAATCAAGACACTGTTGCCCACCGTGCCAAAGGCCAGGCAGGTGCACTTCAAGTGAGCCCCCGTCTTGGCCTCCTGAGCAGCTGAAAGTCCGCTCCTCAAGCTCAGGCCCCTCCGCCACCACACCACCCACTGTATGTGCTGGCGTCTCCTGGCCCACTTTGCTTCGCGCTTTGGGGCTGGGGGCTCAGATGTTCAAACAAATGCTGGCCCTCTGGCTACTACTCCTGTTACTGTGAGTGAAGTCCCCTTTGTCACCCAGGAGCCCACGTCTTCTGCCAGCAGCCAGGAGGCTGGCAGGCTGTCCTGAAAGGAAAGTGGGGAGAATCTGGGATGCTTCATGGCTGCTGACACTGTGGTCAGCCCTGGCTCAGCTTACAGTATGCCTGGAAGTTGTTAAAATAAATGTTACTGATTATTCCACACTGCCCACAGTGCTGCCCCCATCATTGAGGACCTTCTCTTGTGACCTGGCACCTTTGAAACATTCAATCCCTTAAGGCACTACAGAAAGAATGACAGATGACACAGTGCACACCCACGGAGACGCCTCACACACCCCTTCTACCAATTAACAGATGCTTCCCCAGTGTTATTATTCTGGGCCAATGAAGAGAGTTTTACGTTACTATTTTAGTAATTAGAACAAAGAGATCATTGGTTACCTTGGTAACCAAGCTCTATAAGAAAGAAATTCTTATATTTAACATGAGACAGCTCACTTTGATGTTATCTCAGCCAATTTTTTAGTAGTTCTTGGTAGAGATGGACAACAGCTGGCCATCTGCCTTGAGATGTTCCTTTATTTTTGAGGTAGGGTCTCACTTTGTCACCCAGGCTGGAGTGCAGGTCATGGCTTACTGCAGCCTCGACCTCCTGGATTCAGTGATCCTCCCACCTCAGCCTGCTGAGTAGCTGGGACTACCGGTGCACACCCCGCACCCAGCTAATTTTCATTATTTTGTTAGAGACAGGGTCTTGCTATGTTAGCCAGGCTGGTTTCAATGTCCTGGCTTCAGGTGATCTCCCCGCCTTGGCCTCCTGAGCAGCTGAAAGTACAGGTGGGAGCCACTGCCCCTGGCTCAAGATACTCTTCACCATGCGCATTTTCTAGTTACCTTTCAATCATGTCTCTCAACTTTAGTAACGCTAAGTCTTTGTCCTTTTTTTTTTTTCTTTTCTTTTTTTTCTTTTTTTTGAGACAGAGTCTTGCTCTATTGCCCAGGCTGGAGTGCAATGGTGTCCTCTCGGCTCACTGCAACCTCCACCTCCCAGGTTCAAGTGATTCTCCTGCCTCAGCCTCCCGAGTAGCTGGGATTACAGGCATGCATCACTGCACCTGGCTAATTTTTGTATTTTTAGTAGAGACGGGGTTTCACCATGTTGGCCAGGCTGGTCTTGAACTCCTGACCTCAAGTGATCTGCCCACCTTGGCCTTCCAAAGTGCTGGGATTACAGACGTGAGCCACTGCGCTCAGCCTGTCTTTTTTTTTTTTTTTTAAGCAGTTTCAAGCTTACAGAAAAGCTGCAAGAACTAAGAACTCCCCATGTGCAGGCCTCCATAGACCCCACTCACATGCTGCCCATATTTGAGTGACGGTGTCTTCCTAGCACACCGCACTTGCCATAGCCTGGTACTGCTTATAGCTCTGAAGTTTGCTTGCCACGGTACAGATGAAACTGTCTCCCAGGAGACCTGAAAGCTGCCCAACCTGTGTGGCAGGGACATGATCTTGAGGGCTTTTGCCACAACCTGTGGTCAGGCAGGCAGGCAGGCAGGCCGCTGGCCCCTGGTGAGCTAACAGCCTGGGCACCACATTGGGAGGTAGATTCCGACTCAGGATCATCTCTAGTTTTCACATGAACTTTAAATCAGAAGCGGGAACTCAGCTGAGAGGTGGAGGGGCCCTGGCTGGTGCTGGCGGTAGTGGAAGGAGTCACTGTTCTATTTATTTATTTATTTGTTTATTTATTTATTTATTATTATACTTTAGGTTTTAGGGTACATGTACGCAATGTGCAGGTTAGTTACATATGTATACATGTGCCATGCTGGTGTGCTGCACCCACTAACTCGTCATCTAGCATTAGGTATATCTCCTAATGCTATCCCTCCCCCCTCCCCTCACCCCACAACAGTCCCCAGAGTGTGATGTTCCCCTTCCTGTGTCCATGTGTTCTCATTGTTCAGTTCCCACCTATGAGTGAGATATGCGGTGTTTGGTTTTTTGTCCTTGCGATAGTTTACTGAGAATGATGATTTCCAATTTCATCCATGGCCCTACAAAGGACACGAACTCATCATTTTTTATGGCTGCATAGTATTCTGTGGTGTATATGAAATACCATTTGACCCAGCCATCCCATTGCTGGGTAATACCCAAAGGACTTTAAATCATGCTGCTATAAAGACACATGCACACGTATGTTTATTGCAGCATTATTCACAATAGCAAAGACTTGGAACCAACCCAAACGTCCAACAATGATAGACTGGATTAAGAAAATGTGGCACCTGTACACCATGGAATACTATGCAGGAGTCACTGTTTTATGGATGCCCTCGAGTCTTGACCTATTAGTGAGCTCCAGGAGCTTGTAAGATTCCGGAGCTGGATAAACAAGCCATTTCCTGGTAGTGGGAAGTCGAGGTAAGGGGCTGTAGAAGGAGGAGCCCTGGCCTGCCTCACTGAGATGAGGTTGGAGTTGCCTAGAAGGTGGATGAGAGTGCCGGTTGAAATCAGGCTATTTCTACAAAACCAGATTACTCATTTTCCTTCTATGGCAGGTGCGGTCACACGAAGTTGCTCCGGCGTCTTGTGCTGGAGTGAGCTGTGGTGGTTAACAAGCCACACAGCCTTGTCTGTGCTGTTGGGTCAGCCTTGCCTTCATATCCTATCATTTAGGATTTCAGTGACTATTTACTATTTACAATAGAGGAATCACAATAGAGAAATATGCCAGCGTGCTTCACTTTGTATTGTGTTTTTTTGGCAAAGAGGCAAGAGTACTGAAGAGTCTTGGATTTAATTATAACATCTTGCCAAATGGTGGCTTAGAAAATATTTGTTGTTGCATGAGGGAAAATATATTTCTGTTATGGATGGAACTGTGTCCTCCCACAATGTGTGTTTTGAAGCTCTCACTCCCAATGTCATTGTGTTTGGAGATGAGATAGATATAGATAGGGGCTTTAGGGAGGGAATTCAGGTTGGAGATAGGGGCTTTAAGGAGGGAATTCAGGTTCAATGAGGTCGTAAGGCCAGGGCTCTTATCCAGTAAGACTGGGGTCCTTAGATGAGAAAGAGACACCCGAGGTCGTTCTCTCTGCCACGTGAGGATGCAGCAAGAAGGCGGCCGTCTGCAGGCAAAGCAGAGAGGCCTCACCAGAAACCGGCACCTTGATCTTGGACTTGCAGCCTCTAGAACTGAGAAAATAACTGTCTGTTGTTTAAGCCACCCAGTTTGTAGTATTCTCTTGTGGCTTCCTAAGCAGACTAACAAACAAACACCCAAAATTAACTAATGGCTTCGCTCTCTTCTGTAAAAATTGCTATGAGAGAACTTTTCACTCACTGTTCTACAGTTTCTCCCTCAGTCCCTGGTTCTTTCTTCTCACATGATCCCAATTCCAATTTATAGTTCATGGCCCAGGCAGAGTCATTCATCACGGTGTCTCCTGAGCTAAACCAGCACCTGCTCTGCTCACTTCTTGACTGGCTGCTTGTCATCAGCCCTCTGTAGAGATTTCATTTCCTCCGTGCCAGGTACTTCACGCTCCAAGCTCAGAGGCTGCTCTATCAATTTCATATGCGTTCCCTGCCCCTACAGATGGGCAGGCCAGCACTGAAAGGCAAGGTGTGGCTGTGCAGATGGAAGGGTGATCACTACGGCTTTCTGTGTCCAGTTCCACAGACCCTCATGGCCCCTCTAGCCTCTACTGACCGTGGTCCTTACAACCTGCATGGGCCATGGGGAAGGTCCTGACAGCCTGTGCAGGTGGCGGGGAAGGGCATCTGTGTCCATGAGGCTGGGGCTCCAGCAGCCCCTCCTCTTGGCTCTCAGCCTGGTAAGTTAATTTCCAGTCACCTTCAGGAGAAAGTAGGTGGGCCACTTCAGGCAAGTGTTCAGTGAGCACACAAGCTCCCTGGCTCAGTTCCTATCTTGCTGTGTTTTATTTTAAAATACTCACCCAAGTATTGTACTGTCATGGTGAATGCTAGCTTATGATGTACCCTTGGTTTGCCTTTTAATGCATTTTCCACATATGTTACATTAATATAGACTTGCCAATGAAAAGAAGACAATTTTTAAAATGTAATTATCTTTGCATGATTTTCCAAATTCCTCAGTTGGAAGGGGTCTGGGCAGAGAAGTGTAGCCAGTGGACGTGGGCTTTCTGTCTGCCATGCCTGCCTGGCGAGCTCAGGTGGCCATGCCTCCAGCCCCGGCAGTTTTTCCTGCTATTGCAATGAATGCAGTCATATTCCCAAGCTTCTCACACTTGCTTATCATGCTGGAGTCTGAGGCTTTCTGAGCCCCGGGAAACAGGGGCATGTAATCCTACCCTCATTCAGCATGGAAGTTCCCCTTTGTAAAGGTCACAAATGCAGAGCATTTCTCACAGCTGCTGCTGAGACACAGAGGGGAACTGGTGGTTCCATTAAAAGCAAAACAAAGGCTGGGTGCGGTGGCTCATGCCTGTAATCCTAGCACTTTGGGAGGCTGAGGTGGGCAGATCTGCTTGAGGTCAGGATGAGACCAGCCTGGGCAACATGGCGAGATCCCGTCTCTACAAAAAATACAAAAATTAGCTGGGTGCGGTGGTGTGTACCTGTAGTCCCAGCTATGTGGAAGGCTTTGGCAGGAAGATAGCTTGAGCTTGCAGCACTGCACTCCAACCTGGGTGACAAAGTAAGATCCTGTCTCAGATCCTGTCTCAAAAAAAAAGAAAGAAAGAAAAAAGAAAGAAAAAGAAAAAACGAGAGACTTTCATCTATCTTTTTGAAGAAAAATTCTTGTAACCAAAGGCAACTATAAGTAAAACATCGCTTCACACTCTTTCATGCTTTCAGAGAAAATGGTAGCAAGGGGAAATCGTCCAAGACTCCCGGGTTCACATCTGCAGGGTGTGTACACTAGCCACACGGCAGAACACAGAGAGACTTGGAAGCTTGTCTTCAGAGACACTAAATATTTTTTTCCTGGTGAGAGAATCAGTGCCCTGACAACTACCTCTGTTCCACTTTCTTCGGTAGCCATCGACCCTCTGATAAGGATGCCCCCTCCAACAGGCACCGCCAGGCAGCCCTGCCTCGAGACTCAGAGGCACTGAGTCACATTAGCTCTGCACACTTGGCTCTCGCTTGATGTGGGCCTGTGTGCTACAGCCCGGAACACAAAAGAAGACACCCATGCAAATACCATTAAAAGTTTATTGTTTTATTTCAATATTCAGGAACAGTGTATACTTTCCATTCAGCCATCGTCACAGCACGTGCTGTGTGGGTGCGGCCACGTATGGATCGCAGAGCCGACCTCAGCTCAGCGACGCAGAGTGCTTCTGCTGAAAAATTTGGAGGTTTGTGTCTAGAGTTTTGTTCTTTGTAACCCTCTCATCATCGAGGCTATATATTAATAGACATGATATTAAGCCCACACGAAACATTCAGAATTAGAATTGGATTAAGAAGACGCGTTTTGGCATCACGCTGACCATTCCTCATCTTCGTCCTCGGGGAGGGCGATGCCAGCGTGGGACTCTTTGGAAGGCCTATCACGGGTGCGCTAAAATCAAAACGTGGGTCAGTAGGTTAGGGAGGGAGGAGCGAAAGGAGATGTCAGCGGGTGTTTGGAAGGATGCGGTCAGAAGAGCTCTTTGTCTCCATCCACGGGGCCATCTGCTCAGCCCGTGTGTCTTGGTGAGTAATTCGGGAGCAGGTGCACGCCTGTGCCTACTCGCTATGACGCGTCTTCTGGGAGGAGGTGGATGAGCCGGTTATCTTCTCAGGGAGGGTTAGTGCTGGCCACTGTGCACCGCCGCTGCCAGCACACCCGGTCACAGCCAGTGTCTATGGGCGACTGGAGCGGCTGCGAGGCTGTCCAGAGGACTCCTACCCTTCTGCTCTGAGTGCGCAAGTCTTCCTGGACTCTCCGGCTGTGGGCTGTGGTTTGGAAACGAGGTTTCATAGAGGCTGCTCTGGGGCCACCATGCAGGGCAACGGTGACGTCCAAAGGCCACCTGCTTGACATCTCCATCACCAAATCTCCAGGAAGACCCTGTTTCCTGTGTGAGGCCATTGCCCAGTCCACGTTTGCCTCCTTTTCCTCCCTCTGCCACACGCGAATTCAGCTAATTGGGGTGTGTGGGCAGCCACGGCCTGGGGACGTGCCCCCCTCTCTGTGCTGCCCCACGTTGGACTCTAACAGCTGCCCAGCCCGCATGTCACATACCAAAAGCTCCCACATGTAGTAAGCCACTCCTTGACTGTCTAATCCTGTTAGGAAAAATGAAGTCTACTTTAGGAGGTGAGAGAAGGACAGGAAAAAAAAACAAAGGAAGCTTGGATGTCAACAGTCCTCTCTGCCACCCACGTCCTCTGTCTCTGCAGCTGTGTGCCTCCATGGCAGTGACCAGCAAAAGCGCAAGGGTGCCGCAGCCACGGCGAAAAGAAAGTCCAAGGGTGGAGGGGTGAATGTGGAGGGACGTCTGTGCACCTGGCCCCCTGAAGACCCACGTGCGTCTGGGGGCACATTGCGGGGGAAGAAACGTGATCTTCACACAGAAAGGGACAGTTTTAACCATTTTCTGTTTTCATTTTTTCATTTAACTTTTGGCCAGAAATTGCTGGTAGGCTGCCGTGGCCTGACCCTACTACGTGCACAACTCCGCAGGCATTAGGGGAGGGGTCATCTGCTCTAATTAGGTAACGGGGGCAAGTGGGATTAAAGTTTTAAGGCAGTTATATTAAGAAGCTGAGGACAGGATTCCGGAACCAGTTGAGTTTTCAGCGTCTAGCCATGGGTGATCCAGAGCGACTATCTCTTCCCCCCTGAAAAGGAAGAGAGAGGAATTAGGACGAGAGTGCCGCGGAGTCCTCCCACACCAGCATCCCCTCTTCTGTGGTCCCGGGTGGATGCTGAGCCATTGGGTGTCTCTCTCATCTGCTAATAGAAATGGCACCCCGGAGAGCTGGTCTTTTCATTCCATTTCTCCCGACCTCCCTCAGCAAATGCTAATTGAATTTCCAGTTGTGTGAGAAAGAGTCCCTGGAATCTGATTCCCAGGCCCCAGGGAGTGGTGCCTGGCATAGCCACTGTTCTGCGTAACAACGCTGCACTTCTGTGGGCGAAAGTGCAGCCGCTCCATTGCTTTGCTTTGAATGAGCACTTTTTCTCTTCAGCTAGAGGTTACAGGGCAACTGAGGGGAACTGCCAGTGACAACAGGAGCAACTTCTTTTTCGGAGGGACCCTAGCACACCCCTTGCTACACGCGCCAGCAAAGAGCAAAGCCACGTGTCCATCCCTGGGGATGTCCCTCCTATGTGCCATCTCATCTGCCACACCAGACAAATCAAATGCACAGACAGGTTTGTCTGCAAACTTTGACTTGAAGGGGTCTTAAAATCATGCATTTACATGTTTGGGGGACAAACAATTTTGATGTTTAAAAGAGAGTTGGCAGCTAACTGAGATGGCGCACAGGTGTGCCATGGCCCACGGTGTGGAGGTAGCCAGGCGTGGCCATCCCTCTAGAAAGAGGCGCACGTTGGTCACTTAGATTGACAAAGCAGAACTGCACTTTTTTTGCATTCAAATTTTTATTCAAAGCTTAGTCTCTCTCCTTGGGTTTCCCCTCTTTTATGAAATGATCAATTTTGGCGAAGAGCCCCCAGAAAGCAAGATAGAAAAGAAATATGCTCTTTACCGTGGCTGATCAGCAACGAACCAACACTGTCCTCATCTAATTCTACATCTTTCACACTGCCCAGTAACACGAATAACCAGAGCGCGGATGCCAAGAATCCTTACAAATAACGCAGCTAACAGACCAAGGTGACAGTTCTGACTTCTTGGGGGGGTTTCCAAGTACATACGTAGCATTATAAACAAGCCTCTATGTTGTGGTTACACAACTCACTCAAGGGATTTTTGTTTTCACAAGTGAAAACGTTTATGAAATTCTAGCCTGTGAGGCCGCTTTAGGAACCATCTAGTGAGATTTTCCTCCCAAGACAGGCAGCTTTCTCACATACCGTGGAGGCCTCCTGCCGGCCTGGGGACTGACAGGTGCAGGGCCCTGCCCCTCGAGGGCCAGCCTCTCCCTCGGGAGCATGGGTTTTTCCTGTTTCATCCTGGCTTAACTTGAACATCCTTGGCATTGGAGCTGCCCTCTGGAGTAGCCCAGAAGTTGGCACTCACCTCACCTTTTGCTGCATTTCCAAGAGATCAGCCTTTGGACTTCCTGGAAAGTGGTAGAACAACTGTCCTATGAAACAAAGTGCTTCTGTGCTGAAATGGAGTAAGTTCCCTGCAGCCTCTGGCAAGGTAACTTACCGAGATACAATCTTAACTTTCTTGATGCCCCCTTTTGACATTGAAAATGGTGGGTGTATTGGTTTTACTTTTTATCATTGAAACTACAATTTGTTGAGCACAGACCATGCAGGAAACCCGTTTTTCCCCGTTTTCTCTTTTGTGCTCCCAGCACCCCCTGGAGTGGGTGTTCCTATCATCCTTTCTTTATAGCCCAGGAGCCAAAGCTCAGCCAGCCCAAAGGAGCCAGGATTAGAGCCTGCATGGATGCAACAGTCACGCTTCTCTCTATTATGTGTCTTGCAACTTGGAGTCACATGATCTAAGCATCTGATCCACCCTGGGCTCAGGTCAGTATAAGGCTGAACTCACAAGGTGAGGGTTAGACTGACCTCCTCTCTCACGACAGGAAAAGAACAGAGCCTACTGCAAGAGGCAGATACTCTTGCCTCCACTTTGACACCTCACAACTCCACAGCAACACTACAGGTGGGAAAACGTTCACATGTATGTTCGTGGAAATTAATGCACATGGAAACAGGATGCTCCTATGATGTTCTGATGTGGTTTCCGAGTGATGGGGGGACATGTATAGTTTTTTCTACCCAGTTCCTACCAACAGCGCTAGACTTCCAGATTTGAGTCTTTTCCTCTCACTACTGATTTCCAACAGCACCAAAAAGAACAGAAAGATGGTAAAATGATGTTAAATGCTATGAAGTCCCTGTCCTCTCCATCTGCCTGCCTCTAAACCCCCTCATTTCTGGGGGAGCTGATTTATTAATCTATTGGAACTGCTCCAAGTCAACTCATTCAGCCATACGGCCATAGTAGGCCAGTTATGAACTTTTTATGCAGTAAAATTTAATTACAACCATATGATTTGAAATTTGCTTTGATACATTGAAGCTTCCCTTGAACTCCACAGAAATTAAATAATTTTTTAAAGCTTCATACAAAAAAGTTCAGGGAAAATACTGAACTTATTTAAGAAAACACGTGTCTAGTACACTGGTTATATTTGCACACAGTAAATGTGCAGATCTAAATGCAGCTTTCTGTTCCTCAGGCTGGTCTTGGTAAGCTCTGGCCTTGCAAGCATCTTTGAGTGACTGGTTGTAAGCCTTGCATATATTGCAAGGACAATATTTGCTAAATGGGGCCCCTCACTCATCTGGGCCCTCCCATCAACTCTGAGCCAGCACTCAGCTCTCCCGGTGTGTCTAACAGTCCTTAAGCTGGTAGTGGAGTAATTAGTTATCCAGATGGGATGAATTCGTGTTTCCCAGGTGAGCACGGTGTCTGCAAAATCATCACAACTAGCAACACCTAGTTCACCCTTGGACAATCTGACTCAGTGAGCCTGTGGCGGAGCGCAGACAGGGGTCTGGGCGTGCATCCCAGGCGATTCAGAGGCAGGTGAGGTACTGGCCAGGTGGGGCGGGGCCGTCCTGATTGCAGTGCTGGGTTCAGACACTGCTCCCCGGGGAGCCTCATCTCCGCCCTCTTGTGGCCACATCTCAGAACTGCGGCAAGGTACAGCATGATGGCCCTGAGACTTGACTATTTGGAGAATTTATTTTCTTACTCAGAATTTACGTTGAGGAGTGGATCCTGCCTACCACTTTATCTGACATAAAGCTGCTTACTTAGCAGCTCAGTTACTCACTGCTCACTTCACATATTAAAAGCTTTTTCTAAGACCGGCTATCCTTAAGAGCAGGGGCTTTGCCCTGAATCGCCTGTTGTCCACAGAACCTCCCAGAATCGAGGCTCATGGCAGAGGTTCTGCACTCACCAAGGACGCGGAGGGACCATGTCTGTGCCCATGCGGATCCCAGCTGCTGGGCAGAGCACACCACACATCCAGACTCAAAAAATACATGGAGTCAAAGTGTATTTCAGGTGACTGAATCAATGAGTATGTTACACACCAAGAAAGACCCCTCCTCTCTGCACCCCGGGGAGGACCCCCAGAAGCCTGGTCTCCTCCAAGATGAAAACGCAAACGCAGGTGCCTGGGGGGCTCCCAGACCCTTTGGCTTCGCGGTTCCCTCCTGGCCCTGCCTGGAGCTTCACGTGCCTCCCGTTTTGCTTAATGAGAGCCTCTGTCTAAGAGTTAAGGGTTTTCTGGGTGACGTTTAACAATAATAAAGGTGACTGCTTATCTAAGGAATCCGAGCCCTGCACCTGCCAGCCGCGTTTTGTGTTTGTCACTACCGTTTACTTTCACAGCGATTTTGTGAGCTGAGTGGGTGGGTTACCTCCACCTTACAGATGAGAAAACCGAGTCTCAGAGACACAGCTGATAAACAGCGGGCCTGGCATTCGTCATGGGTCTGGTTCCAGGTCCTCATGAGCCGACGGGACACTCCCCACTCCCTGAGGTCTCCTGGGCATCCCGTCCCGTGGCTCCAGGGATCTCCCCCCGACACCCATGTCTGCTTGACTCCTGCTTTAGCTCCCTGAGGGCTCCAACCCCTGGGCATGGGCAAGTTGGACTCCAGCTGGGCCCTGCCCCAGAGTCAAGGTCAGTGGCCTGCTCCAGGGCCCCTGAACCAGCCTAGGCGCAGCCCTTCCTCAAGCACCTCCGGCTCCACATGCATCTCGGAGGAAATCCACGCGTAAATGCGGGTGGGCAAGGCCACCTGAGCCCCTGCACGCCTGCTGGGACAGAGCTCGCCCAGGGTACAGTGCGGCTGAGCCAGAGGCGGCAGCCACCCTTGTGCTCAGCTTAGTTGGGGATTCTGGGACCTTTTAGTCCCCGCTCAGTGGAGCTGAGCAGAGGGTACCTTACCAGCTTAAAAATTTTGGAAAGCGTGCCCTGGGCATCGACTCCCTTGAATCCCTTGTGAGCCGATTTATAGTCGGACGCTCTGCCTCCGTAGCCAAATCCTGGTCTCTGGCCTTCGGCCCCCTGCAAGAAAAGACCACAGAGCTCAGCCTCCACCCGCGGTGCTGGGCACACTGCTTGAGCCACTGGGAGCTGCCACCAGGGCCCCGGGGAAGGGCCCAGGCCCCGGACTGGACTGGTGAGTGGTTCAGGAGCCACGGGCCAGCACCGCGCTGAGGGGTTGGGGGCGGGAGAGGCTGCTCCCCCAGGTCTACCAGGGTGTTGGCCGCAGAGAGAGGAGGGCTCTGGTTTGGGCGGAGGCTCTCTCATGAGATATGCGGCCCAACCACACATATTTTAAGGATCTAAGTCGTTTAGGGAACAGTTGCTTACCTTCACGCTGTGGGGTGTTCAAGAGAAGATTAGCAAACATCAAGCAAATCAAGGTAAGGAGGCTCCTGCCTACACGTGTTTGGAGGACTCGGACCCTGGGGGGCTGTGTGGTGTGTAGGTGCCGGTCCCCGGAGGCCCCGGCCTGCGCCCTTTGCTGGGGGCTCCTTTTGCTGATTGATTTGCACAGATTGGATTCTGGTCACGTGGGCCCTGTGGTTCTAGGATCTGTCTGGGAGATCAAGAGTCCTTGGCCTTAGTACAATGTCGAGCCTCGTATCTTTTATAAGGTTTTGAGACAAAATCCTGAGCTCTCCCCCAGGGTGAGCAGGAATCCGTCTCCCTTGGCCATAGCTCGGACTGGGAGCAACAGGAGGCCGGGGCTGCTGAGCCGGACAGAGGGAGGAGGCAGGCCTGGCTGGCATGGGGGGCAGCTTCGTCCCGGCAGCAGCGGGACAGCGTCTCAGCTCCCCCACCTCCCAGTCCCCTAGCACCTTTCTAGCTCCTCCGGCTGTGTGGCCTTGGGCAAGGGCAGGAACCTCTCTGAGCTTCAGTTTCCTCATCTACACAATGGGTTTGTGCGAGAACACAAGCCGTTCATGGAGATGCCACTCCTCAGGTGGAGGCTGCCAACTCTGGGCTTTGGTGCCAGCTGTCATTTAGGGAAGAGCAGGACACCCTGCTCTGGCCTCATCAGCCCCAGCAGCCCCTCTGGCTTCCTCATGGGCCGTGTGATCACAGGGGCTTCCTGACACACACGGGTGTGAGTGTCCCAGGACCAGCCTCTACTTGCTACTGTGCTGTCTTCTCGAGTGGGAACTCCACTGCAAACATGGGGAGGAAGGGAAGGAGCTCGCTGTGGGAGTCTGGGCGCGGTGGACGTTAACAACGGGGGGCCAAGTGTCCTCCCACGGTGGGTGCACCGTGGGAAGGCCGACCACACTGTTAGCTTTTCAGGGATCTTGGTTGGCCTCCTGAGTCTCTACTCGATGGACAGGGTCCAGGCTGCACTTTACGCTTTGCCAACAAGAAACAGGAGGCTCCTAGAGCCTTCTCCTGAAGTCTTGTGGGAACCAAACAAAACTGTCCCTCCTCTATCAGCCTGCAGCCTTTCTTCCATTTCATTAAAGTGTTTTAGGACAGGGAGGACCTTGACCAACCTAGCCGTCTCTTATTGAGAGGTGAGGAAGATGACACCAGAGGCCTCAAGGCTTCCAGAGCACCTGGCTGCACCCGCAGCCTCTGCTGGGGGCTTCCCACCGTACAAGCTACTTGTACAGTTTTCTTTTCATTCAGCCTGTGCTTGGGACTGAGCACGGCCACTCAGAACCAGGCAGCCGCTTTCGTGTGAACAGTTGATTCGGGGGCTATCCAGTGAGGTGAGGGACAGGGGATGTGTGGCAAGAAGGTCTAAGCACTGCACAGGAGGGGACAGCCAGCCTCACTCTTGCTTCCCAGAGGTTTCCAGGTTCGTGCTCATTCCCTGATAGCAGAGGGCCTGGGAGGCCAGGTTGCCAGCCTGGCTCTACATGGCAGAAAGCCACTTCCCCTGCAAGCGCTAAGTCGTTCTGTCTTACTCTATTGCTTTTCTCCAAAAATAGAGTTTTTGAGAACTAAATCCGGGGATTGACTTTCAGATTAACAATCTGCTTGGCCTTTCCTCCTTTCGAATCCTTAGTCATGTTTATCTTTGGGGAACCTAGAATGTACCAGGAAACACACAACACAGTTTAGAAAGAGAAAGTGGGGCTCTCTGGAACTCCAGACAAGGAGAGAGTCCTGCGGCTCTGGGAAACAGACAAGCAGACAAAATGCAGAGAAGGATTTTGCTTTGGAAAAAAGAGAAATTCAACAGACATTAGTAGGACCCAAAAGGGAGAGATGCAGGGAGGAATGCAGGGGTCTTTCTTGTTAGCTGCTGGGGCGGAACAGCCTGTGTGCAACCCCCCATCGCTCCACATTCAGGGAGGATCCGGCACGATGGCCCCAAGGTCCACTCCTAGAAAATTAAGAGCAGATAAAGCAGTAGCTAAAATAAGATTTCTGGGTCAAAAATGAATTTCATTCTTCTATCCTCTTTGTCTCCTGCTGGTATAGAAAATAAAAAATTAATTGTGAGTACTAGTCCATCTACATTTGCTACATGACTGTCATCGTTTTGCAAATTCATTAGGTCAGAAAAAGCAAGTCAAATATGCATTAATAGAAAACGTTCCAGTAAATATCTTAGTTCATAATTCAGTGTAATCATGTGTGGGACTGATTTGGGATCCTCATGGAATCTTTTCTTTGCCTTTCTCTCAAGTGCCCCGTCCCTTCCTCCCTCTCTTCCTTCCTCTTTCCCACCTTCTGTTTTCTTTTCCTGTTCTTTCTCCCTGTTCTTTCTCCTTGTTGTCTTTCTTTTAAAATGTATTCATTCATTTATATGATGCTTATTAACTGAGCAGAAAGTGTAGGTAGGCTCTGTTCTAGCGTATGAGAGAATTGCAGTTTCAGAGACAGACACAATCTATCTACAATATGTTGATGATTATTCCTCCATTTTATTCTAAAATTATAACCTTTATACAGTAAAAATCATATCTGATATTTGCTAGTAACTAAAGTCTATAAGTTTGTTTAGAATATAATGATTGGCATTTTAATTTGGCTCAGACACCAAATTTTTCACTAGAAAGTTCAAATTGGCCATTTTAAACCTTCCTTGAAAGTTTGCTTTCAGTATTGACCAGCCTAAAATTCCTAAGAAGATTTTCTGGATGGCTTGATATCTATGTTTTAATTATTATTTAATTAAATACAAAACAAAAATCTTTGGATTAATGAGGTTATTATAAATCGAGCAACTCTATTTAGCCTCTTTTTCTGTTCATTAGCAGAATCGTTTTTCCAGTGTCAGCATCTGGGGTTACTGAGATGGGCCAGCCAGTCCCTCTTCCACATGCGGGTTCCTGGGGCTTCTCGCACTGGTTGTGTTGGAAGAAGTTAAACATTTTCTCGGACGTGGTGTTGCTCCCTCCCTGGGAAGGAGACCAGTCACGTCTCCTGGGAACCCTTTGGGAGAAGAGGGTCTGGCCTTGCAGGGCTGGGTCCCAGGCACAGAAGCAAGAGACCAGACCTTCCGGAAGGGAAGGCCACGTTTCATTTCCCCAGTGGAAGAGAAGGCGGCCCGATCCCAGCTGTGGGCAGAGAGGTCTTGAGAGGAGAGAAAAGGACGCCGGGAAGCAACCGAAACAGAGGAGAACACAAAAGTTGCGGGGCTGTGAGGACCGGGACGGAAGAGGAAGCCGATGGAAGTGCGTTCGTCACCTACCCAGCTAAATCTGCTCAGGGACAGTCCTCTCCCCTGCGTGAGGAAGACAGAGAAATAATGACATGGTGGTCAGTGAAAGGAAAGTCCTTTCAATCAACAGGAAACACAATCAAAGCACAGTAGAGCTGAGGTGGTAAAAACAGATTCCACCTGGAGCTCCGAGGGGGGCCGCAGGCTCAGGGCCACAGCAGCTGTGCAGCTGCGGGAGGGACAGGAGGGGTGCATGGATCTGCCGACCTGTTCTACTTGGGAGCTGCTTGGCAACACGTTTTGGGATGAATTCTGGTAGCTCTGAGCCTAACTCTCTCTTTGGTACATTATGGGATTTTAGAGAAGGTCTATCAGAAAAGTGATGATTAATCAAAACATTCCAAGGTCTTACCTTTCCCTGCGACGGGGGTGGTGTACGAGGTGTCACCTGGAAAGACACAGAGAACAGTGGGCTGCATTGGGAGCCCTGTGCCGCCGTCCATTTCCTAACGGGCTCCTGCCTGCTGAGGGTGGCTAGCATCCATCAGCTGCCAGAAGCACCCGGGTGCCCAGCCTCCCCATTTCTGTCCTAGTTGGTCAAGCAGTATAGACCTGAGACTGAAAATATTCTAGATGATGCAGATCCTCCAGAGCACTCAGAAAGTGTTTCAGAGGATGGAAAACACCTCCCAGAGGCTCCATAGCTGGGGAATGGGCCCATCTTGGGACACAGGGAAGACGCCTGTCCACTGCTCACTGAGGGAGGCGGCGAACTTTGCTTCACCGTGAGCCCTTTCAGGGGCTGGAAGTAGCGGGTCCTCTGACATTCAGAGCTTCCAAGGGGATGCCCCCAGGTCTGCAGCTCCTAAATGCACTTATCAAATACGACCATAAAATGTCTGCTGCACTGAGATCTTGGAATTAGAGGCCTGTGGTTTTGTTCTTGTTTTTAATAGACTTCGTTTTGCATGGCGCTTTTAGGTTTACAGAAAAACTGTGCAGAAATTAGTTTCCACGTACCCAGAACAGTTTCCCTTATTAGCAACACTGTGTTAGGGTTCTCTCGGTGCTGTGCACGCTGTGGGTTTGGACAAGTGCGTGCTCTTCAGTCACCATTGCAGCCTTGACAGAGCGGTTTCGCTGCCCGAAAAATGCCCTAAAAATGCCCTTGCTCTCTCTGCTGTCCCCTCCGCTCCCAGCCCATGGCAAGCACTCTCTATAGGTTGCAAAGCCTGTGTTTTTAGGCTGAGCATTACATGGGAGTCTAATCTCAAGAGAAGTGAGCTCTCTGGAGAACGCACGGCATGCACAGTGCAATCCGTGGCAGATACCGTCGGGAAGCGATGTCTGGAACTTGTGATCAGGTGCGAGTGGTGAGTTCCCCGGCCAGCCTCACCCTGAGGAGGACCCCGGTGCCACTCCCAAACGTACGAACGTCCTGTGTGGATGACAGCAGTGGCCAGCACCCCTCCTCCCCCTCACAGTTGCTACCTCTTCCCATTGATTGTCACTTACAATGTTCTTGAAGAAGTGGACTACGGGGTTTTCATCTTGGGTCCGGCCGTGTGACTTCTGGGGCAGGGAGCCGTAGTGAGCAGTTCTTGCTGCATGGTGTGAGTCCTGAAAGACAGAGGCGCGGTGACCTCAGGACAGGTCCAGAGTCCCTGCGGCTTGTCCTCCTCAGGGAAGCTGGATCTCTCCTCCTTTGTGATCTGGATTTTTTAAGGGCCTTCTACTAGGAAGCCGCAGATGAGCCACCAGGCACACTTGGGGCAGCTACGGGCTGGCAGCAGCGGGTTTGGGTGCGCGACTTGCTGGGGAGAGATTTCTATCACCGACTCAGTGTGCGGCTCTCCTGAAGGTGAACAAGCAAATAGAGGGGAAGTGACAGTAATTCAAGGGGGATTCCATCTGAGATAGGGTCAGGTTGGGCAAAGCATTGAGAGAAAAATATTACTTATCCCCAGGCTTCTGGGTTGAACACAGGAAAATGCTTGGGAAATACACACAGAAAAACACACAACAGCATGAGGCAGGCAGCTCATGGCTTTGACGCAGCTGCATAACATGAGCTGGTCTCCGCTTCTCAAAGTAAGTGTCTCACGCCACACTGGCACCGGCCTGATTTGGGAATATCACTTCCACATCTCGAGTAAGAGGAAGCGGAGAGGGAAGAATGGCTGGGCATGAGTGCCCAGGGCCAGCTGGTAATCAACAGAACCAGAACACTCCAGGTCAGTAGAGATTGCACAGAAGATACGGAGCGGTAAGCGCTGCGAGAGGTTAGCTCACAGCAGAGGGAAGGGAAAAGCCATGCACCCAGGGGGCAGGGGACACAGGGGACACAGGGGACGCAGGAGACGCTGCGGCTTTTGCAGACTTCATGCATTGTCTGCTCGACTCTCAGCTCAACTGCAAAGGCCCAACAGCGGTGAACGCGCACCGGGCAAGAGGGCTGACCATGAGTTCTCAGAAAAGCAAAGGAAAGGGACTCGAGGGAGCTTGCGAGATTGATTTTGTCAATTTTCCCCTCGCTTTCTCACTGCTGCTCCCAGATCCTACTTGTTCAGAAATAGCCTGCATGTAAAGAGCCCACACCTCAGGCAGGAATGAATTTCTGGAGGTCAGAGGAGCTCTGGCCCCAGGCATTCTGGCTGCGCCCCGTCGACACAGAACGCAGCGGAAGCAAATCAGTTAAATGCACTGAAGTCAACTGAAGCATTTCCCTCCAGTCTCTCGGCTCTATGCACATTGATTGGGAGGACCCCTTGTTGTTCAGAAGACAGTTTTGCCACCAAAGGCCTAAAGTGCACTTTTCTGGGATTTATGGTAGTGCACGGAATGGTGGAATTCAGTGGGTGACAACTGCATGCTGCAGCCACAAAGGACAATGTTTGCAGAGTGTGCTGCGTCTCGCCCAGCACCAACATTGTTCACCTCTGTGGCTGAACCCAGACAGGGGTCTCCACATGGCACACGTCAGGTCTGAAGTTTTGCTGGCACTGGACTCTTTCCTCTACCCTCCTTCCCTACTCTATCCTCTTCAAAGCAGCGGTTCCCAACCTTTTTGGCACCAGGGATGGGTTTTGTGGAAGACAGTTTTTCCACGGATGGGGGTAGGGGAACGTTTTTGGGATTAAACTGTTCCACCTCAGATCATCAGGCATTAGATTCTCATAAGGAGTGCACAACCTCGATCCCTCGAACACGCCGTTCCCCGTAGGGTTTGCTCTCCTATGGGAATCTGGTGCCGCTGCAGACCTGACAGGAGGCAGAGCTCAGAAGATAATCTCACTCACCCGCCGCTCACCTCCTGCTGTGCCTCTGTTCCTAACAGGCCACAGAGCGGTACCGGTCCAGGGCCTGGGGGCTGGGGACCCCTGCTTTAAATGTTTCTTGCCCTCACCCCCAGACTACTAACAGCTCCCCTGCTGCCTGTGAGGCTCCCTGCCCTGCTCACCCTTCAGGGCGAAGCCAAAGCTCTTTGTCCCCTGGGCCCTAACGTGGTGAGGCTTCCTGTCCACCTTCCCAGCATTCAGCACCCAGAGCAGAGCAACTTCGTGAAACAGAAGCAACGTGGATGTCCCTCTCCTTCCAGTGTCCTGTGGCCGCCCTTGCCTGCAGCGGGAGCCCTGTTACTCTGGGCGCTTCTGAGGGCCCTTCGCTCTGGCTGCAGCCCTGCCAGGAGCCGGAGCCCCAGCCCCAGCTCTCCTCCCGCCTGCCCTGGCTGCTAAGCATCCATCCCCTGCCCTGGGCCGCGCCCCTATGCCCTGGCCCCGCCCATCTTCCATGTGGATGGGCTGTGCATCCTCTGCCCTGGGCCTTGTGCAGGGTCCTTTCTGTCCGCAAGGCCCTTCCTTCTCCCATCTGTCTGAAACCTCCGCAGGGCCCAGGGCAAAGGCGTCTCCCATGCACGGGGCCTACTCAGCACTGCGAGCTCTGTTTTCTGCACCCCTTGCTCGTGGCCTCCCCTGTGACAGAGTTGCAGGCACATCAGGGCGTAACCATGAGCTGCTTGTCCCTCTCTGCCCTGGGCCTCATTACTTCTCAACTAAATGCCAGGGGCCAGGCATGGTCCACGTTCTGAAAATACCGCAAAAGTGAAGCAGACAAAATTCCTGCCTGAGAGGTTTTGAATGCATGAGGAATGAAAGAGGGATCCCATTTTGGCTGGGCGTGGTGGCTCCTGCCTGTAATCCTAGCACTTTGGGAGGCTGAGGTGGGCAGACTGCCTGAGGTCAGGAGTTCGAGACTACCCTGGGCAATATGGTGAATCCCCATCTCTACTAAAATACAAAAAATTAGCCAGGCTTGGCGTCGTGTGCCTGTAGTCCCAGCTTCAGGAGGCTGAGGCAGGAGAATTGCTTGAACCTCTGAGGCAGAGGTTGCAGTGAGCTGAGATTGCACCACTGCACTTCAGCCTGGACGACAGAGCGAGACTTCGTCTCCAAAAAAAAAAAAAAAAGATCCCATTTTATCCCTCGGATTTCTTAGTAATCAGCAACTCCATATTTTACTAGTTGTTTTTCCTATTTTGTGCCCTAATTGGTTAACGATTCTCATTCCTGATGAGACTGTCAACCTCCTTCAGGCACAGAGCGCAGCTCCCAGACTCTTCACAGAAGGCCACTGGCGCTCTGCCTGTGGCCAGCGCTTCATAGCGGGTACCCCTCTGTTTACTGACACCTCCACCTTCTCACGCACAGAGGAGTGGAGTTTGCATGTTCAGTTTCCTCCCAGGCAGGTGCTGTGGGCCTTTGAATGTGAAGATGTCAGAAGGGCCAGGGACACTGGAGTCTTAGTAGAAATCCCTGATTCTTCCTATTCCAACCCATTCTCTCTATGAATGCTGCAAGAACCCAAGTAATTCTCTGCTTCTCTTTGTGTCATGTAATATTTTATCGAATGCTTCTCTGCGTTCAGTGACCAGTTGTATTTAGTCACCACTAACCAGCCTTGTACATTCTTCTCCTCCATGAGAGGGAGTGTGAAATGATGAATCAAAAAACAAAATGGAAGAGACAAGAAACTCTTTAAACTTTAAGATGTACATCTTTAAGTGCTATGTCTACCAGACGAAGTTACTTATTAGCTCCTACTCCAAAGGCCTGAAATCACTGAAACAGCTCAAAGTCCAGTGCAAGCCACACTGCCTTGGCGTTTGGATAGCATTTCTCCATTTATCTAGATGCTGAACTTTGGATTTTGAGTCACATAAACATTACTGGCCTTTAAATCACTCATCCTGTGATTAAACTAGAAAAATGACTTAAACTTTTTAAGTTTCTAAAGAAAAAACTTAGGTTTAGGTTAGGTTTTTAAAGAAATGAATGCTCAGTCACGCTGTGCAGATCTCAGAGGATTTTACAACTTACCATGTTGTCAGAGATTCAATGGAGCATTACATAGATAATGCTTCACATGTGAATTATGAATACCTGCTTTGAATGATAAAAGAAAAATGATATATTTTTGAAGGTGACTGTTATAATGAATATTTTGATCACTACACTGGTGAGGAAAAGGTAGTTTAAATCTTTTAAGGTACACATGATGTTGGTCGGTTTTATTTGAGCTCTTGGAGCTATTACCAGGGATCAGAAATGTCTATGAAAAAGGCGGTTGGTTTATTGGTGGTCCTCATGCAGAACTAAGAATGCAGTGAGCAGCAACTGTTTGTTGAATTAACACGTAGGCTGTTTAGTTCACTTTTAATACAGAACTGACACTGGTCTTCAGTGAATGGAATAATTTTCATAGGATCATACACATTTTTTGGTTATAGATGCATTGAAGAGTGACTGAACTAGGACTTTGACTTGGGCTTTTAGCCATAAATCATCAGTTGCACAGACAATTTGAGGCAGTCTTATATCTGTACTGTTATACCATAGTTGTAATGACCTATTACTAAAAGGACATTTAGTCAATTATATATCTACATCCAAGTAATGAACAATTAAAAACCATTAAAAATTATTATATGTAATAGCATCAAGGAGACAAAATATTAGGTATACATTTAGCAAAAATGTACAGAACTTTAATGCTAACACTAGAAAATGCTGGTGGAAGAAATCAAAGTGAACTTAAATAGAGAGACATACTATGTTCATGGATTAGAAGACTCAACATAGTAAAACTATTGATTCTTTCCCCAAATTGATCTACAGGTTTAATGCAATTTGAAATCAAATTCCAGCAAGGTTTTGTTTAGATAGAGACAGGTGGATTCTAAAACTATGGAAATCCAAGGGAACAAAAATAGCCAAATAATTGTGAAAAGGACACATAAAGTGAGAGAAACACATTACCTGGTTCTAAGATTGACTATGCAGCTATGATAACTGAGGACCTGTGGTGTTAGAGGAAGGACAGGCACCTAGATTAATGGACAGAATGGAGTCCAGAGATAGACTCACCCCAATCTGACCAGCTAATTCCTGGCAAAGATCATTCAATGGAAAAAACTGTCTTTTCAACAAACAGCATTGAAACAATTGAACATCCATACGTTAAAAAAAAAAAAAAAAAAAAAACCCACAAAAAACCACTTTAACCCCAATCCACACCTTACACAAGATTTAACTCAAAATAGATCATAGATCGTTATCTATGATGTAAAACTATAAAATTTTAGAAGCAGCCATAGGAGAAAAACCTTCATGACCTGTGTGTAGACAACAAGTTCTTAGACCTGACACCAAAACATCATCTATAAAAGGAAAAATGGATAAATTGGACCTCATCAAACTTTCAAAACTTTTGTTTTACAAAAGACACCATCAAGAGAAGAAAAAGACAAGCTACAGACAGGGAGAAAATATTTGCAAATTACATATCTGACAAAGGACTTGAAAGCAGAATCTGTAAAGGACTCTCAAGACTCAACCAGAAGAAAACAAATAGTTTGGCTTAAAAATGGACTAAACCCTTGAATAAACACTTCAGCAAAGAGGACGTAGGGAGGGTGAATAAACAGATGAAAAGATGTTCAACATCATCATTAGCATCAGGAAAACGCAAATCAAACCGTGAGGGGATACCGCACCGTTAGAATGGCTGAAATAAAAAATGCCGACATTCCCAAGCGCTGGTTAGGATACGGAGCCCCGTGAACCCTCATGGATTACCTTGGGAACGCAAACTGTCACTCCTTGAAACACTTTGGCAGTTTCTTAGAAAGTTAGCCCTATACTTACCATATGACCCTGTAATTCCATTTCCTGCTTTAAATACTAAAGGATAAATTACATGCTTTTGGAAATGGCTTTTATAATGAATATATTGGCCACCAATCTTTTGAGGGAAAAGTAATTTAAATTTTAATAAAAATTTATGTTTATACAATAACCTGTACGTGAGTGTTCATAGCAGCTAAACCCACTAGATTTCACTAAAACCTTCAAACAACCTGAATGCTGTTGAGTGGCTGAAGGGATAAACACACGGTGCTGTATCCAGGCATGAAATACTATTCCGCAATAAAAATACAAACTCTTGATACAGGCAACAGCCTAGAGGCCTCTCCAAGGAATCTTGCTGAGTAAAAGCCGCCATTCTAAAAGGTTTTATACTGTGTGGTCT
This sequence comes from Pongo pygmaeus, assembly GCF_028885625.2. Classification (NCBI taxonomy): domain Eukaryota; kingdom Metazoa; phylum Chordata; class Mammalia; order Primates; family Hominidae; genus Pongo; species Pongo pygmaeus. The sequence goes on from NC_072390.2 coordinate 92,251,422, forward strand.
TATTTATATGACATGCCGGAAAAGACTGACCTATACTGGGGGAGGTCAGAGCTGGGGGGCGGGGAGTAGGGGGAGGGTGCAGTGTGGACCACGAGGGAGGGGAGGTGGCAGGATTTGGGTTGTGTCCTTATTATGGCGGTAGCTACACAAATCCGTACGTGCATTACAACTCATAGAACTGTACCCCCAAAGCAAGCCCATTTTGTTCATTATTTTGTGAAACAGAATATAGAACAAGGCCATTTAACATGACCTGTCATTGTAGAGCCAGAAATGGAATTCATGGGTGCATCGTATCACTGCGCAAATTTTCTGATTGGCAGTCTCAGGTCTCCCCTGAAAGTGTTGGCATCTCTTTCCGCCTCGAGGCTCCTGCTGGGTCCCTGACCTTTGCCTAGAGCGTCCTCCCCTTCCAAATGTCTGTGTTTTGGGAAAATATAGCCTCTTTTGGCTGCAACCCTCATCTGGCATTGGATTGTCCTTTTCAGCTTTCTGCAAGCATCTTCCCTCTCCAGCTAGATTTTAATCTTTCAGAGGAAAAAAGAAAAACTTCTGTGGGATCCCCAAAGCTTCTGGCATTTGACTCACACGGTGGCGCTCAGCAAATAGGAAGTGGCCAGAGGAACAAAAGCCCTCCATGGCAGCCTTGTGAAAAGAGCTTGCTGCAGGGAGCTGGCAAGCTCCAGCCCGGGCCTGACATCACCTGTGTGGCCTTCGGCGAGTCCCCTGGGGCCCTGGGGCTTCTGGTTCCTCACGGGTGAAATGATGGGACTGAAACAGAGACTGTCCAAGTCTTCTGTTCTAGAATTTTACCAAGAAGCCACCTTGGAAAAGCGGCAAAGCTTGCGAGATCAGTCTCTGGTGAGCTTTTACATTGGTTGTTTCCGGAGACTCCAGACCTGGTTTTTGGTTTATGTTCCTAAAGAGCTTTTGTGCTGAGCACAGGAACAGAAGCCCAGGAGCACGCCTCGGTGTCAGGCTGGTGACGACCTCGGGCAGGGGACTGCGTGGCCCGCGTGGACGGATGCTGCATCCGCGCCACTTTTTTTTTTTTTGGAGTCTTGCTCTGTCCCCAGTCTGGAGTGCAGTGGCGCGATCTCGGCTCACTGCAAGCTCTGCCTCCTGGGTTCACGCCATTCTCCTGCCTCAGCCTCCAGAGTAGCTGGGATTACAGGCGCCCACCACCACGCCTGGTTGATTTTTTTTGTATTTTTAGTAGAGATGGGGTTTCACCGTATTAGCCAGGATGGTCTCGATCTCCTGACCTCGTGATCCGCCCACCTCAGCCTCCCAAAGTGCTGGGATTACAGGGGTGAGCCACCGCGCCCGGCCTGAGCCACTTTTTAAAAAGTAATTTTTTTATTGTGGTGAAACACACATAACATAAAACTTACCATTCTAACAATTTTTAAGTGTGCAATTCAGTGGCATACATCACATTTGCACTGTTGTACAAGCATCACCGCCATCCATCTCCAGACACTCTCCAGCTTCCCGAACTGAAACCTGGTGCCCATGAAACAGTCACTCTCCATCCCTGGCCCCAGCATTCAAGTCACTTCGTCTCTATGAACCGGGCCACCCTAGGGGCCTCCTATGCTGGAGCCACGCAGCGTCTGTTCTCTGGGGATGGCTTTAGTGCGCTTACCGCAGTGCCCTCCAGGCTCCCGTGCTGCAGCCTCTGTCAGAATTCCCTTCCACTGTTAGGCTGAACGACATCCACTGCAACCGTATGCACGGATTGCTTTCTGCTCATCCATTCACCCTTCCGGGGACTTCTGGGCTGTTTCCACCTTTTGGCTGTAGTTCTGAGTCACCTTTTAAGTGACCCAGGCTCCCTGAGCGACACTGATCTGATTTGGCCATGACATTCCCATGCTCTCGGGTGACTCGTAGAAGAGATGCCCAAACGCCCCACTCTCCTTTCCCCAACAGCCTGAAGTGAAGCTGCCGAGGTTCCTTTATTCTGTGAAGGAATAGCAGCACACAGCATTGGGACGTTGCTGCCCTTTTGAAGGTCGAGGTGCATTTACATTTATGAGATGAGACGTACACACAGTTAGGATGGCTTGGCTGAGAAGTAGAGCCCTGTGTCTGCCCCGCTCTCCTGTGAGTGGCTGGGTGCAGGTCCATGATCTGGGTCTGTAGTCCTTTCATACAGCCCCTTGGCCCCTTCTTCGTTGACCCCACAGCCCCTTGCTCACCACAAACCCTGCTCAGTTCAATTGTAGAAATGCACCACCTACTCCACGGCTTCCAGCAGTGCAGGAAATGTGATAAATGCAAGGTGTCAGTGGATTTTAAGAGCAGTGTTTCTGGGGGGGTTATGAGCAGTGTTTTGGGGGGTTTAAGAGCAGTGTTTTTGGGGGGTTTAAGAGCAGTATTTTGGGGGGGTTTAAGAGCAGTATTTTTGGGGGGTTTATTTTTCAGTTTATGGGGAGTGGGCACTTATCATTCTGTCACACCTTATGGTAAACAGGTTACCTGTTCCTAGGTGGGAGGAGCTGGGAGAAAATGCTAGGCCTTAAAGAAACAACGGGAGGAGGTGAGGGGAAGACGCAAGCTGGGTGGGGCGCTTAGGGGGTGAAGGTGAACTCAAGTCACTTCACAGACCAGCCATGGGGGACGCTGAAGGGGGTGGCCCACTCTCAAGCCTTCCCAGAGGAGACCGCTGAGGGCCTGGGCCAGCCTCACAACCTAAGCTTCCCCCGTCAACCCCATCAGAAGCTCTGAGCTGTGGCCCCAGGAACACTTGTGCTGTATAAGGTCATCTTGAAAGTGAAATGAGAGCTGAACCTAAATTCAGCTCTCTAGGACAGAAAGGGTTCCTGCTGTTTAGTTTAGGTTTTTTTTTTTTTTTTTTTTTTGAGACAGTCTCACTCTGTTGCCCAGGCTGAAATGAAGTAGCGTGATCTTAGCTCACTGCAACCTCGCCCCTGGGTTCAAGCGATTCTCATACCTCAGCCTCCCAAGTAGCTGGGATTACAGGCATGCACCACCATGCCTGGCTAATTTTTGTATTTCCAGTGCTGACGAGTTTCACCATATTGCCCAGGCTGGTCTTGAACTCCTGGCCTCAAGCAATCCACCCACCTTGGCCTCCCAAAGTGCTGGGATTACAGGTGTGAGCCACCACGGGCCACCACACACAGCCTGCTTAGTTTTTAGGACACACATTTAGTAATTCCCTGATATACTTTTAGTTGTACTCACTAAGGTTTAAAAAAAGCCAAAACTATGAACATTTTTGGTTATTCATTGAGATTTGTGTCTCCTGGGCCATCCCCAGTCTGTTTCAAGTACCGCACTTTCTTTGTAGGTGATTAAAAGCGAGGAAGAGCTAGGAGGTCAGTTGCACCATAAAATAAGAAGTGGACACAGGGCCGCACCTGGTGATGTGGACTCAGATGCTGGGGGACATCCTGCAACCTGCGTTTTGCCAGCTGGAGATGAGGCCAGGACATTTCTGCAAAATTTTTGGCTTATTTGGAGCTGAATAACTGGGACAGTTGAAGAATTAAAAAAAGACCTGATTTTTAAAAACTAATATTTTGTATTGTTTAGAAAAATAATACATGCTCATATGAAGATATCCCATGAAATAAGAAAGTCTGTGGAAAAATTGAAGGATGACCCTGGTTTACACTTTGATGAGCACATTGTTAGATCCGGCTTTAAGCAAAAACACAGACAAAATATGCAAATGCTGTTAAAAGTGGTCATACTAGACACACTGTTTTCTTTATCTGAGTTTTCTTGTTTTACTCAACAGTGTCAGGGGCCTCTTCCTATCAGCAGAGGTTTTCATCACGATTCATAGAGCAACAACAACAACAAAATGACAAACTTTTGGTTGGTAAATAAAAATAACTTGCTGAAAAGTTTTTAAAATCATGGGAGGAAGACCACGGGTGGCCATTTATTTGTAAAAGAAATTCCTTTTTCCATTAGCCTCTTTGATTGTATGATTTTTGAAGAATTATTTTCCTCAACCTGCGGTGATACCCATCATCAGCAGGCGGAGCTCCTGCGCACAGCACCCAGGCTGCTGCCCGCTGCCTGTTTCTCTCCAGAAATCAGGAAGAGGTGTTTTTTTGTTTTTTTTTTTTTCCCCCACCCGCTTTCCAATTTGTTTTAAGGCCTGGGGAGCTGGGCGTTCTGAAACTGGGAAGCAGTAACAGATGAGTTGCCGCCCGATGCACCTACAGATCAGCGGCTGCAGGGCCAAGGCATTTCTTGGCAGCATCATTTCCACTCGGATTTTATTAAAGGAGATAACGTTGATGGAGTCACTCCCTCTCAGAAGAAATGTCTACAATTAATTTGAAAAAAGATTAATATTTACTGATGCCTGGAGTTTTGTGGTTGGGAAAAAAAGAGTTCAAGCTCTTACTTCTTTGTCTGAGAGAGGAATTTAATTGCTTCCCTGAATCAACGATCATAAGGTCAATACGTGAAGACCTAGTGAGTTTATGGCTCTGAGCCTGTCCGGGTCCCTGCCCACCCGGTCCCCACTCACGGGGTCCCCGCTCACTGTCCCAGACCCTGAAGATCATCTGAGCCTCCAGGTGGGACTATGCAGGACCCCGTGGGGCTTGGGTGTTCCTTCCCTGCCATCCCAGGCTGGGGTGTGCCCGAGTTTCTCTTCCAGAGGAGAGTAAATCACTAGATACATGGGTGTAGATATACCCACCCAGAAGATCGGCCCAGCATAGCCTGACAGCCTCCAGCAGCTCTGCAGCAGTCCACAGCAGCTAATGAGCCTGCCAGGGGACCCACTCTGCAGTTTTAACAGATGGGTGAGGTATTGGAGGTCTCTACTCCTATTTCACATGGAATCCTTTTGGAGACACAAGGAGAAGTATGCATTCCTAGAACTTGGATGACTTACTTAAGAAAATGCCCGTAAGAGGCCAGGCGCAGTGGCTCACACCTGTAATCCCAGAACTTTGGGGGGCCAAGGCTGGTGGATCACCTGAGGTCAGGAGTTTGAGACCTGCCCGGTCAACATGGCAAAACCCCCTCTCTACTAAAATATGAGAATTAGCTGGGAGTGGTGGCGGACACCTGTAATCCCAGCTACTTGGGAGGCTGAGGCAGGAGAATCACCTGAACCTGGGAGGCGGAGATTGCAGTGAGCCGAGATCGAGCCACTGCACTCCAGCCTGGGTGACAAAGTGAGACTTCATCTCAAAAAAAAAAAGCCTATAAGAAAGAGTTCCTGCTCATCTACACCCTCCCCTCACAATAGTGTTCTTACTGACACAGCCACGTGTTGGAACATCTTCTGACTATCATTAGAGATGATCTGCCTCCTTTCAGATCACACGTATTAACAGATAGTACCATTTAGTTTCCCCATTTTTATTGATTATGTGCCAGTTTTTGGGAAGTGAGTCAAATAACTGAGTGTTGATAACATCTGCTGCCCCATTTTCCCACCTGATGGAATGGAGCACAGGAAGTTGGCTCCACGTGGAGTTGCCGCCTGGAGACCTCTGCCTTCTCGTAAACCTGGAATGGTGTGTTCTCATGGAGGCAACCACGGCAGGGTCCCATGCAACTGGCTTTCTCCACCTGGGCCTCCCATTAGGGCCTTTGCTACAGAGATGCACCCATCAGCACTTGGCTGTGGAGCCTTAGCAAGGGCCTGTTCTTCCCTTTGTCATGTGGTCCATGATGTCATCGCAGACTGACACGTTAGAAAAATGTCTCTTTGTTAAGGCATCTCAATATGCCCAGAGAGCAGCAGCTACCGTCCAGTGGCTAAATGCAGTAGGGATTTCCTTATGGGCATTGTCTTAATCAAGTAAGTGGTCCAAGTTCTAGGAATGTACATTTTTTCCCTGTGTCCCCAAAAGGATTCAATGCAAAACCAGAATAGAGAAAGCAAGGAGTCTTGGTTTTAAAACATGAGGTGTGATCGTAAACCAAAAATATCACTCAGCACTGCTCCCACGTCACCACTCGTTTTACAGATTGGAATATTGAGATGCACAGAGGTTCAGGGAGCTGCTCGCCGAGGCTGCTAGCTGTCTAGGGCTTGATCTTTAGACTCCATGCCAAGCGAGGGTCTTGTAGAGTGAACATAGGATGAGAGGCTCACGTTGCCCACCTGAAACTCAGCGGCCCGTGTTTCAGGTGGGTAGTCATAGGAGAAACACATAGCCTGTGTTTCACTGGCTAGTCATAGGAGAAAGGGAAAAGGGAAGGGAGAAGAATGGATTTTTAAATTGTATTTTATTACAAGAATTTGTAGACTTACCTTATAGTAAGTTATGAAGTTATTGGCTAGAACTAACAATGTGCTCATAGACGAGAAAAATAAACTAGTATCTGTAGACAAAGTCAATGACATACGCCAGTTAGTGTCTAGGGAATGAGGGAAGCTTCAATTGCTGCTGTTTACCAAAATAATTGGGAACTAATTTTCTAGTAAACACTGATGGATACAATAAATGCAAGTGTAGTTAATGAGATGAGATTTTTCAATTTTCTCTGTCATTTTAAAAGATGCATTTGTATGTAATTAAAACAAAGGGCCCATCAGTTCCTCCTATCAGTGGAGAGTGATGACTCAGGACTGACAGATCACGTCGTCTGGACCGTCCTATTTTGTCTATGTGACTGAAAACCAACCAACCAACATATCTCCTCGTCCTTATTCCTGTAATTTCCAGGTTGAACGTGGCAGATTTTTGCACACATCCACAAAGCAGCATTCGGGACCTATGCTGTTCATTTCGATGGTTTCACCAGTGGCCCTGAGAGTGAAGGGCGAATGAATTTGCTTTTTAGTCTTTTTTCCTCCCAGGGTAATATTTGATTCTTCTGGCACTCTCAGGAAGTGCAGATACCAGAGAGCTCAGAAGTTAATCTGAAAAAACTCAGAGACAGAGAGCTCAGGGATGAATCTGTGTGGCCTGTTCAGAACCACGGAAGACAGTGTTGTCACTGTCTTTCTGAGCTGCCGTGATAAGAACACAGAGGTATATTTGATATAACTTTTTTCTTGTGAAAGTGATAATATGCTTCTTCAGTATATTTTTTGAATTAGGAATCGTAAAATATAGTTCTAGATGAAATAGATGCACCTTTTCTGCCATTTTTCCTCGCATCACACTTCTTTCAAGGCTCACGAAGATCCTTGACATCCCCAGAAACCTTGTTTCAGTGATTAAATGATCCTCCTTAAAGATGCTCAAAGGAGACAGTCACCTACGTAACGTCTTCCTTTCTCTCCAGGGATCTTCTGTTTCAATGCATGCATATTTTCTACCTAAAAACCGGTGGGAGTGGTAAACAGCAGACCCCCTGCAAATTATCTGAAGCTTAGGGTCATGGTATCTGTTTCCCATGGAAACTGGCCAGCAGCTAAAACAGGCACCGATGAAATCAGTATTATTGGACAGAACACGTGTGTCAAAGCCTGCAAGGCTGGAGATGAGACGACACATCCGACTGTGAATGGTGGGCCGTGGTGTCTCCCCTTTTCTTACTCTCCATCCCCCTGACTTCATAATGCTCTGGCAATTCCGAGAAATCACAGAACAGTGTCGTTCTCTTTTCAATACTAGTTAAATACTAGTTACAATACTAGTTAAATAATAGTTTCCTCTGAAAAAAAGCACATATATATATGTGCTTCCCCCACCCCCCAAGGAAGCTATTATTCCATTTCTGGTCAAACAGCTCCTACTATGCCTCAGGAGGGTATGTTAGATTTTTTTTTAAGCAAGTTCAGGGCATTTTAGATTTTGCAGTCTGGAGAGAATTCTTTTCTGTCTGAATGACAGATGGAGTTTTTCCTGTGTTTTTGCCCTTTGCTGGGTTGAAGATTATGTTTATTCCTGAATCATTGGCTCGCACGAGTTAATGAAAGTCACGGGCATTTACTTTCTTTACAGAAAGCTGTGCACCATCCAGAACAGTGGACTTTTCTCTATGTCTGAAAAAACCCACAGACAAGCCTTTCGTTCTGATGCAGATTTCAGGTAACCTGAGGCTGTTACCTCAGCTCCTTGCAGACGATGCAGCTCCTTGCAGATACTGGGAATGAGAGCGCTGCAGGGTGGCGGCCGCTGGCGCCCGCGGCTTGTGTGTGTGGTTTCTCTCCTGGTGCCCTACTCGGGAGGTTGTTGCTTTGCCCCGACAGGAAGGATCAGCGTTTCTCCTCTTAGCAAACTGTGAGGCTGGATGCAGAGATTCAGATACTGCTTTTGTAGATGTGGTCGGGGCATGTCTGGTCGTGTTTTCTCTCCCATGTTTCATGGGGAAGTGAAGCTCCCGTGGCCTCCTTTGGGGGCCTTTGCCTCCGTCCGCTGGTGATACAGGGGTCGGTATCAGAGACCTCTTGGCACAAAACCTTGTGGGACCCACATCGGGGCTCTGGCTCTGGGCACAGAAGGATACAACAAGTCAAAGGTCGGCAGCCTGTGCTTCTGCCATTAAGTAAACCCTTTCAGTGGCTGCATTTTTCTGATCTGGGTTTAACCTCAAAGGGGAAGAGCTTTGACGCCGGGTTCCAGCTTCCTTATCCTGGTGAGTGTGCTGAAGAGGGAGAGGAAACGGAGGTGGACAAACGGCACCTGTCAGAAGTGAAAGCTGCTGTCGGATTGGCGAGGAAGTCCTTAAAATGGTTGCGTGCTTTCCGCTGGGTGGCTGTGCCGTGGCCTCTCTGGTTGGCACCTTGATGGCAGCCCGCCCCCGGGTACCATGTTGCCACGGCGTCTCCATGCAGAAGCACACCCTTGACGACCACAGCCCCGGGAAGCAGGGTCTCTGTTCCTCGTCCCGGGAGACCCACGGGAAAAATTCCTCTTCCTCATGGCAAGAGGGACTCCTCTCCCACAGGGGAGGCTCCGAGACGTCTGTTTCCCAAACGCAGATGACTTGGAGCTGATGGCCAGAGAGCGAAGTTCTAGTCCAGCTGCCCCGACCATGGGGCTTTTGAGGCTTGATTGCCATTTCCTTCTAAGAATGGTGGGAGCAGGGATTGATGTGAGGTTCACCGCTCTGATTTTCATTTTACAGTTTTGGAAACTAAGGCCCCAGCACAGAAACACAGAGGACCCAAAGCGGTAGCCTTGAGGGGCAGAGGGGCCAGGACCACCAGGGCTTTTTAGAGCCAGCACTGCCCTCCCCAGCAGCTCCGAGGGTCGCCAGGCCTTTTCCAGAATAGCACGAGTGTGGAGCGGCACTGAGGCAGGGTTACGGTGACACCAATGTTTTCAGAGGACGAGGCTCCTGTGAGGCATTTGCATTGCTTTTCTTGCTTGATCAGCACAATGTTCCATGGCATCTGGAGGACAGGTGACACTTTTGCCACCGTTGCTGTTTTACAGGAGAGGGAAGGAAGCTCAGAGAAGACAGACACCTGCCCCAGGTCCACGGCTATGACGCAGTGCCGTGAGACCTGAGCCGAGCGTTTTTGGTTCTTACTCCTGTGCTTTCCCACGGCAGAAAATGCTTTGCCTCCTAAACGCCAATCTGCTGGGTGATGGTGGATTCAGAGGCAGGGCAGGTCTTTCCAGAAGCCTCCATGGGCGCCAAGGCTGAGGGGTGGACAGTGTCCTCCAAGGCAGACCGGGAGCACAAGAGTCTGTGAGAACGAGGCAGAAAGGACGTCCGAGGACTCGGAGACAGTGGCTGCTGGAAGCCCAGAGCAGCCCCTTCCTGCTCAGGTCAGTGTCCTGGGCCCCAGGCTGAGCCTGGAGCTTGGAGGAGCCGGCACCGTTGGTGGGGCCAAGAGAAGCCGCCCTGCCTGGGGCCACCTTTCCAGCTGCACCACAGGCGCCCTCACTCCAGCCTCCAGTGCAGGCACAGCACCGGGTTCCAGGGACCTGCAGCACAAGATGGACAGGCAGGCGGGTGGGTGGGCAGGGGCTGTGCAGACAGAGGAACTGCAGAGAACAGTGGGTCTACTTCCCACACAGCCATTCCCCATCGTGTGTGTTGCTCCTCTCCCCTTGGAATCCTTGCTTCCCTAGCTTGCTTTTGGGTTCTCGGATGTCACACTATTCCCCTACTGTGCTCCCGCTACCCGCCTTCCAGTCCTCAAAGAAAAGAGCCCTGTCAGCCCCGAGAGCACCGATGTCTCTGGGAGTCAGGGAGCTTGGAGCAGGGTCCCGTTCTGGAGGGGGCACCGCAGCACGGGAGCCAGGCTGTTCTTTGCCTTGTTGCCTATTTCACAGCTGGGGTGTCTCCCTTACCCTCCTGGTGTGTTTGCACAGAGAGGGAGAGGGAAGAGGAAGAGAGAGACACGAAAAGGGAGGGAGAGAGGGGGAAGTAGACAGACAGACAGGGAGGGAGAGGACACAGGGTGAGGTGGACCCAGGAGGAGACCCTCTGCTCAGCTTAGGGCGTGAGCACCGTGGGCGTTTCTCAGCCGCAGGGCAGGGAGTTCTCGGTTCGGACTCTGCTGGTTCCTGGCACTGCTCAGCCTGAGCCTTCCACCCAGCTGCTTCTGTCTCCATTGGGAGCTGACTTCAAGGGTCCTTTGTCATGCAATCCCTGCATTTTAAAATCCTTCTGTATTTTAAAACCATTTAGTGCCTCCGGCCTTGCAATTCCTTCCTCCGTGGCTGGTGCCCTCACAGCCACTTTCTTGCAATAATAAAGCATCCCAAAGTACCGGAGGAAGACATTCAAACTCAAAAGCTCCTTCTCAGTGAGGAGAGAAGGAAGCTCCTCGCTTATTCTTCCACTCAATGTGCAAATGGCATGGGGTTGCCACCGTCTTCGGGCAGGGGCTCCCCTGGGGGCTCTCAGACCAGCCCGCCTGCCCCCTCTGTGTGCACCTCCTGCAGAGATGGCCTCTGTGAGCCAGGCATCGCCGGCCCCTGCTCAGGGGGCTGGAGGGAGAAGTTGAGGCCTCTAGCACGCAGCCCTGGGAGGGTTCTCTGTCCATTAGGAGCAACGCTGGGAGCCCACACAGCCTGCCCAGGCTTTAGTTTCAACTTACGCTTATCTTCATTTTCCCTTCATTCCGTAGCCATGTAAACACCACACACACACACACACCCACACAAACACACACACATACCCCTACTGCTTTTCCTATGTGGACCAGAATGGGGTGTCCACAAGTGCACAAGCGCTGAGCACAAGGAGCCGAGTCCTGGAAGCCTGCAGGACTTTTAACAACCTTTCCATGTGTGCCCTGGAGTGTGAGCCTCAGGCAGCCACGCGGACAAAGCATTGTGCAGAGGATTTACTTATCTTTGGCCAGGATTTTAAAGGTACATGCACAACCTGTCTCGGATGAAACTGTGGAGAACAGAAGGGCTGCTTTTCCCTGCTAAATAATTTTTTTTTAGAAGAGGAATGAAGCATTCTGTTGAGTTTCTTACTATGATCTGGATACCAAAGCCCGGGACACTCATCCTCTCCACTCTGCTTGGCAACACGGGGTTTCTGGCAGAGGCTCCGCCTCTCTGTGGCCAGGGTCCACTGAGGACAGCGTGCCTCTCGTGGAGCAGGGAACGGGGTAGGGGGCAAGCCACTAACTGCCAGTGCGTCACACACTGGGTGCTGTGCAACCCTTAGCTCAACCCTCCCACATATCAGATATTCCTCCACACAGTTAAAATCCTCCTCACCAGCACTGCTCTCCAGGGTGGGGCCGGCAGGGTTGGTGCTTCCCAGGCAGGGGCTGGTGCTTGCAGCCCCATCTTGGTCTCAGTGAAGCCCAGGTGGCCACAGCCCCAGTGCACGCCAGAGAAGAGGCCTCCCAGAAGGACGGGGGACCCTCAGAAACTACCTGGGGGTAGTGGTGGTGTTTTCCATCACCAAGAGACCCCTCGAAAATCAAGTGCGGCTTCACAACTAGGACACGATTCAAGTTAAACACAGACTCTCAGGATGGGCGTCCAAACCACCGAGACCCCGTCAGGGTCCCTGGTTGCCTCCTCCCCGTGGCTTCAGGAAGAAATCCTTCTCCCCAGCCGCAGCCACCAGTCACTCCAAGTCCCACCACCACCGTGGGGCTCTCCCCCAGGGCCCTTCTGCCCCCAAGCCCTGGCTTCCTCTGCTGCACTTTCAGCCACTGCCCTGGACTGGCCATCCCGGGGCCAGCAGGCACATCCTCGTTCCTCATAAACCCACTACTGGCACGCGGCGGTGTAGCCCTGGACAGCCAGGCACTAGCATGATGTCTGAGATGCAGCCACACCTGGCGGACGCTTCCCCTTCAGGGGCTCCAAGTTTTGGCATCCGCAGGCATCCTGTCCCCGGTGCTCCTGTGCTCCTTGCTGAGTGTAAATGGTCCCACCTTGCCGGCCTCTGAAGAGGGGTATCCCAGCTCTCCCTCAAACTTGGTGCTCCATTGAGCACAGCTGTGAAATGTTCTCGCTATTTAAGTACTTGAGCAGATGTTTCCAATCTTTTGCATATTCCCATGCTTAAAAAGCCAGCTGCCAAGGGGCAGATGGTGGTGACTTGGGTCTGGAGGGGGCCTGGTGGACGCAGGTTTGTGGTGACCACTCTTAGTGTGCAAACGGCAGCCCTGCTCGTGTGACGGCAGTGCCAGCTCTGGGCTTGTCCCCTTCTCCTCCTGGCTGTCCTCTTCTTTGTGAGTGCTCCTGGCACCTGTGTGCTTTGAGAAGCCACACAAGGAGAAGAGGACAGGCTACATGGTAGCCCACTTCCTATGCAGAGCGCAGCTGAGCTCAGGTGAGTTCAGAGCCCAGAGAGACCAGATGTCCCAAGGACACTCATCGTTTAGAGCTCAATTCAACCTATGTTTAGTGAGTGCTAAATGTCTGCTAGGCACTAGTTTTCAAAGCAAACTCAGGTATGCACGTGGCCATGGACCAGGCCAGCCCTCAATACCAGAGCCACTCCCGGGCCCCTCCACGCGCTTCAGGCCTCGGCAAAGTGAGGCAGACTCTCACCAAGGCTGCCCATCATGCTGAGCTGACAGCCATACCCTTTGCGGAGGATTCCCTCCAAGGATTCAAAGGCAGGTCCTCCATGCCCCTCTTGGGCATTTGTCTCTTCCTGCAGCTGCTTTTCCCCGGGAGAGGCCTGCCTCCCTGCTTTCACGGCCTCACAGATGCCCCGGAGACTGGGGGTGGGCCGCTGGCAGTGACACTGCCTGCTCCGAGGGACAGTGGCTGAGAGCTCAGGCAAGGGCAGGTCACCCCTGGCCCCGATGGGTGAGGACCCGCCGGCTTCTTACCTTGTACATGTTGCACAGCCCAGGCTGGCTGCGGGCATGAGAGGGCAGAGGGCTCCGGCCCGGCTTTAGCCAGGGTACCTGCCGGGGGACACAGAGTGGGCTGCGTGAGTCCGGGTGGGCGCCGCTGGCAGTCCCCCAAAGTCCTCCAGCAAATCTCCTCTAGAGCTGGCTTGGCAAGAACCCAGAGTGAGGAGGAGTGAGCCGGGGGTGGAGGATGAAGGATGACAGTGAGCGAAGAAGGCGTGTGCAGATGACTGATGGATGATGGACGGACCAGCAAGAGGTGATGGGAGGTCAGAGGGCAGGCATGCGTCCCGAAGGACTCAGGAAATCGAGAGCAAAAGGAAAGTTTAGGGAAGAATTCTCTCCTGCAAAGTCTATTCTGAGGCCCTGTATCGAACAATGAGACCAAGTGTTCTTAATATGGCAGCAGGCACCAGCTGTGAAAGATTTCTAGGATCCAGTGCAGAAGGCCTTTCCCAGTCTGGAGCAAAGTGCACTAAAAGGGTTTTTTGACATCTACCATGGAATGGATAAATTTTACATTCCACTTTAGTTGTAGAGTTGTATTTTTTCTTTTATAGCAAGTGTGTTATCTTCTACATTGGATTTACAAGTTGAAACTGTTCCTGCTCTGTGAAGGTTCAGTGAACCGAAGACGGACCTTTTCAGATTTTCTGCAGAGCATAAGGAAATAATTTTTAGGAGCAATAGTGTTCAAAGTCACTTTAGCCAATTACTTAAAGTTGATTTTCTTGCTGACATTCTTCCTTGGTACTGGTGAAAGTTAGGAATTTAACATAAGTAGGAAGTTAATCTTCCTCGGCAGGAGCAGGAGCTACGCACTCATATGAGCTCTGCGGGTACAAATCTTCCTAAGTAGCATTAGCTCCTAACTTAATGTATTCTCTTTGTCAGTTACACAAGAGTATCTGCTATATCAATGAACTTTGAGGGCTGCAGTTGAAAGACTATTATTATAGGACCAAGGTAAGTGCCCTGCAAGAAATGTCTATTTCTTGACTACCAGCTACCGCAAAATGAAGACAGAGAGAGAAGAGAAAGAGGAGAAGACTTATAGTGGTCAAGAGATGAAATCAGTGTAATAGGTTTCAGAAGATGTATTGGCTGCAGATGAAATGGATTCTTTTAACCAGGTTAGCAGCTGAGTATGCGTGAGACTAGAGTAGTTCCGACACTGAAGAATGTGGGCGCATTCTAGAAGTATTATGGAAAGTGAACACACCGGGGTTTTCAGAGGCAAATCTGTGGTGACTGTGTGCTTAGCTGTACGTCTCCTAATGGATTCTCCCTGCGTGAGAGAGGCTATTTCTATATTAGCAGGAATTTCTGGTGACTTTAATTCATGAGATTAAAGGTAAGTAAATTGAGTATTCACTTTAGAGGATGTCTCCGTGGACAAGCCTGCGGGAGTTGCTGTGTTGATGAGACTTGGCTGTCCTCATAAGCAGTGACTCCCATCAGCTGGTGTCCATCAGCGTGAGCAAGTGTACGCTATGTACAGGGCCAACAAGCGAAGAACTTTCCATTTATTTTCCCTCCATCTCCTACAATGGCTCTTCTTCACAAAGAAGATCATCACTGTGAGACATGTTCTCGTGGCTCTGGTGGGCTGGTGTGAAGCCCCTCTACTGACTCCCCGTCTACCCATGGGGAAGGCAGGTGGCTGGGGTAGACATAAGGCGTCCCATTGATGGTTTTCAGGAAATGCAACCTGTAACCCCAGCTGCCTGCCACTCCCAGAGCCAGGAAGAGGAAGGACAAATGCAAGGGCCAGAGAAGACGAAAGACAAGAATAGCCTCTTAGGAGAAGTTGTGTGTGCTAAGCCCACTTTTATGTGGCTCCCTCAAAAGAGTTCAGTGTTCCTTAGCTGTTTCTTCTTTTTTACTACTTTTTTATGAAGTAGGATGATTTCAGAGCATTAAGAGTGTGCTGATAGCCATAAAGGAAAAAAACTTTTAAAAACATTGAATCAGGGTTTGATAGGAAATATCCACAGTTCTTAAATTTGAATCAATATCTAAGTGATTTTCACGAGTGCTATTGTGTGTTTTTTTCTAAGGATGATCTATTCCCTCAGATGTCAAGCCAAGCTCCTAATTCACCGATCAGAATTGCCTGTTATCAAATGTCCAGACTTTTTATCAAAGGAAAATCAACGATGAGAGAAATGAGTGCTTTAAAATGCAAATGAGTTTAAAGGGAGGAGATGAGTTAAGACGAGGGTCTGATGGGACATGAAAGGCAGGACCGCATCCAAGCCAATCACTTATCTTTACTCTTGTTTCTAATTTCTCAAAGACCCCAAGTTTCACCTTCATCTCATACACTCATTATCATCCCTCAGAGAGCCAGCACCATCCCCTCATTTCAGTGTCTCGAGGTTCCCGTGACCCCCCTTGTGTGTGAGCTCCCAGGGGGCCCTGTGGGCACTGGCACCCACGTGCACGTTCATTCAGGAACTGCTGGTGGAGCGGGCCGTGTCCCTGACAGCACCGGCCAGTGGGGTCTGCTCAGTATCCACCCTGCCCTAACATTTGCGGGATGGTGCTTTGAGAGAAACACAAGAAACTTCAGGCAGAATCAGAATAGTCATCATAGAAAGACCAGAACACCAAACTGTGAGGGGAGAGAAGAGAGTAAGATGTCTCTGTGTAGTAAAAGCAGATGAGAGAGCAACTGTGACCTTCCCACACAGAAGCACAGGAGCTTGGGTGCTCACACTTACCTGCCAGCTGTGTCACCAGGCCACAGAAATGCCGGCGACACAGCACACTGACGTGGGGGGGGCAACCGAAAACGACAACTTAAAAAAGTTCACATTCAATCAGTACACTGTCCTTGGTCTGTTAAACTGTTTAATGAATGCATAAAAAGGCAGAAAAATATATAAAGCCAAAAGCTCATAATAAAATTAAATCATGATACAACCACCACAGGCAATTACCATCAAATACATTACCATGATTTACAAATGTACCGCTTATACAGAGGAAGTTGCAAAATCACTGCCAGTACAGACGCATCCAGTCTAATTAACTATCGTCTATTCATATGACAGCGACAAGTGCAGCTCCTGAGACCACAGAAGGACACAGTGAGCAGCTGGCGACTGAGCCAGGGTAGCCTCCGATCAATAACTGATCAGAGTAATGAGACTTCGAGAGGAATGCCTATAAGAAATCTCAAAAGGTATTTGTTTGGGTGCAGAAACAAATGCACCCTGCATATTTGGATTTTCTTTAGAAGACTCTGTGGCCACATCTGTTATCCAATGGAGGTACTGAGTGGCCGGATCAGTTACCATGCAAGTTCACGATGAATGAGATTGAATCTGGTTCTGTGTGCACACTGGGCTCTGTGTTGCTGCCCTCCGTGCTGTCTACTGTATCCTTCATGTGTCTCCAAATGGTACACGCCCCGTGGGATTACAGAACACAGCTACAGAATTAGGATCTCATGGTAACAATGAGGAATTAGGTTACTGTAGAACTAAAATATGTTTAATGAAATAAAAATGCAATGGAAAAAAAATCAGGCAACAGAACATTCTGATTAATTTACAGGACTGATTATATGATTATACCCCACAGCACTGAATGACAAACAGTTCTTCTCCATACAGTCACAATTAGAGGCATAGAAGTCATACTGAATGCTGAATAGAAGAATGCTGAGAAGAGCAGGTTATAAATGAAGGTTTTCATGTAAAACAGAAAAATAGACAAAATCATCAGTAAGAAGCTAGCTTTCAAAAACTCCCTAAAAGTACACGGCACGGAGAGGTGGGGGACTGGGATGTCCTGGCTGCTTTCTGTTCTGGGAACCGTCCAAGTGGCACATCACCGTGTCCAGCTTAGGTGTTCTGTGAAACCTTACTTCCTCCACATAAAAAGGAAGGAACAGTTTCCAAAGCTAATGTTTCCAGGCTCTGCCTCGTGACAGTCAAGTGGCTTCAGATACGAGCACTGGCACAGGAGTGATGCTGGCAAGCTCCTGGAGAGGAGCTGCCAGGCCAAGCACACGCCAGTCTTGGCCCTAAGTGCCCACCCATTCCTCAAGTGACCCTGACATTCCGGGGAACTGGGAAACCTGTTCCTTAAAGGCAACAACAGTCCTTTCTTTCCGCTCACAACAAAGGAGCATGTTCTCCGTGAATGCACTTTTCATTTACGGCTCTCAAAAGAATATGCCTTCTCAAGCAATTTTTAATGCACTTTTTTTGAATGTCAGCTCCCAGCAACACAAGCGTGGGTGTTGTTAGGGCATTCCCGGGCTCGGGGGCGGCCGCTCCAACATGTGGTACCAGCGGCCGTGTGCCCTCAAGGGGAGGGAGGAAGAGCACAGGAGGGTGGGAGGGGGACAAACAGCCCCTTTCATAGGGTCATGGGGGGCTCCATTCAGAGTCTGGCAGGAATCTGCCGGGAAAACCTCGTTCTAGATGGCAAGCAGAAGAAGTGTGTGTGGGGCGGGGCGCCGGGGTCCTGAGAGGCAGGGCCCGGGCCTTCCACCGCTCCTGTTTGCACCCCTCTTTGGCCTATCCCAAGGACTTCCTAGCATATAAAAACGGGGGCTCTCCTGATTTGTAAACAGAGCAACAAATTAAAATAAAAACAAAACCAAAAATTCCTCCATGGCAGCCCACCAATGAATACCCCAGATTTTTAGGGCCATTGTGGGTCTGTAGCTGGGTGTAGAGTTAAGCTTTCATCTCCCATGTTTACAACACTTTGTGATAAAATAGTTGAGTGGAACAATACACATCCCCACTGCATGCGTTCCCCTGGGATGTCCTCATAAGCAGTGACTCCCATCAGCTGGTGTCCATCAGCGTGAGCAAGTGTATGCTATGTACAGGGCCAACAAGCAAAGAACTTTCCATTTATTTTCCCTCCATCTCCTACAATGGCTCTTCTTCACAAAGAAGATCACCACTGTGAGATATGTACGATCTGTATGATCACACGTGCAAATGTTATTATTTTTTGCGCCTTTGGCATCAAAGGGCAAGCCTGTTCATTAAAAAGTCTTCTATATTCAACACTCCATAGTGAAAAGAATTGATACTTCAAAATTCCTAAAGCAATTACGTGAAAATTATTTTTATTTTTTAAATTTTTGAAAGTGTTTTGATTTTTCTGGGTCCTTGATAATTGGGCAGCCCTGTTTTGCAAAGAGATGGACTATTTCTGAGACTAGAATGTTTTCTTTGAAAATATTGAAGAGTATAAGAGATTTAAGACAATAAAGGCTGTAATCTTACCATAAAGGAAGAAAAACATCTATGTGTTTCAATATCCTTTTGAGATAAAGTCACAATGATTGATATCAATGCTTTCACCATTTTGTTTCAACTTAAACCATTATCACTGACATGAAGCTTGTTTTATAATACATACTATCCAGCGATTTCATCTTTTCTGCACAGTTTAAGTACATTTTTTTTTTCTGTACCTTGAAGTAAGCAGAATAGTTTAAGCTTTCAAAACTGGTGATGCTGTATGCATGAGGGATGCTTAGCATAATAGCAACACTTTATTGGGCAATCCAAATCCATACATGTCTGGTGTGGTTTGATAGCTGGGCTTGAAAAAGTGCTTCCAGTTGAAATTAGCATTAGAAATAGGTTGGAACACCAGCATTTCAGGATGAGGGAGGACTGCCACAAAGGAAAAGAACATATCTACAAATGCACTGAAAGAACTAACCAGAATATGAATTCCATTAGTATCTAAGATACACCAAATGTCATTTACAAATACCAAATGTCATTTACAAATAAGTCACAGCAAGTGTCACAACCTGAAATCCCAACTCAGAGCAGATGGTAGAGATGTTAACAGTTGCCTGAAACTTCGATGTGCTTTCATGCCCATAGGAAAGGTGAAACTGACATTTGTGTTTATCTTCAACGATTTCATTATCAATAAAGAATTGCAGTTGGAGACTAAAGCAAATTCTAGAAACTCCTTAACTCCAAGTTGCCCTGTGGTTTTTATGATTGCATGTTATCAGAATGAGGTGCTCTGTTCCACACTTTATTCAAAAGCCTTTTACGCTCCCACAAGGCCTTCCAGAATTCCAGAATCAGCCCTGCACACAGGCAGAAAAACAGCTTCATCTTACAGGTTGTGTGAGAACACCCAATAAACTAGGGATTTTTTTGGGAAAAACTTCTTTCTCTCTAAAATTACACAACCACCAAACACTCCAAACATCACGTGAAATGCTGCATCTGCAATCTGAATGGCACTCAGGGACCAGTGCTTTGATGAACCAGCAGCCACAGGTTCTCCACTAACAATCAACTGCAGAAACCACTCCTAGACTCTGGACCCCATAGCAGAGTTGTTTTTTTTTTTTTTTTCTTTGTAATACATTTTTATCCACAGAACATTTGAATAAAGAAACCTCTAAGACTCTGTATGCAAATTAATGGACTCACAAGATAATAAAGCTTTGATTCATAGACACTCATTTATCCCTCCCCTCTTCCACTTCTCAGACCACAGAGAAAGTTTGCTCAAGGCAGATTTAAATTGAGGAATTTGTTCAAAAGTCTTCCTCGACCTCAATCATATGATTGTCGCAGAGCAACATGAAGCTAGCAGCACTGACTCCAGGAAAAAAACGAGCATAACCCAGTGTTGAACCCCAGCGTGTGGGCCGCAGAGGCAAAATCAGTCATCAAGTCCGCAAGCACACACCACCAGAGACCCTGAGAATGTGGCTCTCTTTCTGCAACGCCCATGTCCAGGCACCCTTAGAGATCCAGAATTCAGTATGTCCTTACATTCCTGAGCCACACCCCGGCCACCATCCCTTGTGAGGAAAAGAGGGGGTGAGTTAAATGAAAACGTCCTAAGCAGCCACTCAGGCCCACACTCTTGGGCTCATATGCATTCTCCAGCATGGAACGAGACCTTAGACAGCAAGAGGCTACATGCCAGTTCTTCCTCTAATGGCTTAGTTCACCTACTGATTTCTCCTCTGCTTTTTCCATTTAAACTAAAGCTCCTCTACTCCTCAGAGCTCACCTTGCCAGAGCCCCGCTTGGGCGCACCCCTGTCACCGCCAAAGAAGCGCCCAATGGAGTCAAGGATGCCCGTGTCTCTGTGCCTTGGGAGGAAGCCATGCCTGGCATGGTCCATGGTACTTGCTGTGGCCAGGTACTTGGATCCGTGCCTCTGGGAGGGTCTCTTCTGTGACGCCATCACATCCAGGCTCTCGGAGGTGGCTGCACTGTCTTCTTGGATGGTCTGGAGCTCGTCGGACTCAGAGGGCCTGTCTTTGAAGGTGTTGTCCTCCCTCCCCGGGGCATCTCGGGAAAAGAGGCGGATCAAGTGGGGGCGGCTCCCTGGGTCAGCTGGGTGGGCATCCTGCCAGGCATTCTTTGGGTCCGCTGTGCGCTTGGAGTCAGTCACCGCTGTGTCCTGAGAGGAGGTCCCATTGTTCTGGTTCGCATCTGCCTCTCCTGCAAACAACAATGAGATATGAATACGGGCCTGTGCAAAGCTGAGCACCGGACAAAGCAGCTTTCTCTGAGGAGTCTTGACCTAGCTGTCTCCTATAAAACCCACAGAATATGTGCAGTCCTCATAAAGCCCTTGGCCTAGGATGGAGCTAACCTGGATGGAGCAGCCTTATTGCAGTTCTGTGTTTCAGAAGGCCTTGGGAATTCCTCAGTTACTTGAGATTTGGCACCCTGGGTAAAATGCGCCAGGGCTTCCCGATGAAGTGGTCTTATCATGCAGAGCAGGCACATCAGCGTTTCTTCCTGGGTGCTGCCATGGCTGCTCCCGGAGAGCCCAGATGTGCAGGCACCTTGATGGGACATTGACTGTTTAAAAGGCCACTGGTGCATAAGTTAAATATGCAAGGAGCATTTATTTGACAAAAGGTGTTTTTAGTTTTCTTGGTAAAAACAAAACTTGCCACATCTTTTTGCAATTCATGCATGAAAGAAGTGGGGCATTTAGAATTTTTCAATCCCAGATTCCACAAGAGGCCTCTCGCAATAGAGAACTGCTTATTCAGGACATTTTGACTTGGCTTCTCCTCTGGAAGCAGAAACAATTAGAAAGCTGAAGTGGGATTGAGATATTTCATGTTGTATACCAGCACCTCAGCTTTCTCCAAAAAATACCGCATTTCTGTCACAAAGGGCAATGAATCCATTTTGCTTTCAAGTTAGTGTTAGGTTTAAATGAATATCATTTAGTTAGTTTCCTCTCCAAAATCTATTACTTATCTACAGAAAACAGGATTCACTCACATATTCCTGTAATACCAGTCATCCATCCATCTATCCATCCATCCATCCATCCATCCATCCATCCATCCATCCACATAACAGTCCATTTACCCATCCATCCATCTATCCATCCACCCATACACACACCCACCTACCCATCCATCCATCCATACCCCATCCACTCATCCATCCATTCATCCATCCACCCACCCCTCCATCTATCCACTCATCCATCCATCTACTCATGCATCCATCCATCCACATATCAGTCCATTTACTCATCCATCCATCTATCCATCCATCCATACACATACCCACCTACCCATCCATCCATCCCCCATCCACTCATCCATCCATTCATCCATCCACTCATCCATCCACTCATCCACCATCTATCCACTCATGCATGCATGCATCCATCAATTCATCCATCCATCTGTCATCCATCCATCCATCCACATATCAGTCCATTTACCCATCCATCCATCTATCCATCCATACATACATACACACACCCAACTACCTATCCATCCATCCATCCCCCATCCACTCATCCATCCATTCATCCACCCACCCACCCCTCCATCTATCCACTCATCCATCCATCCATTCACATATCAGTCCATTTACCCATTTATCCATCTATCCATCCATTCCATCCATCCCCCGTCCACTCATCCATCATTCATCCATCCACCCACGCCTCCATCTATCCACTCATCCATCCATCCATCCATCCACATATCAGTCCATTTACCTGTTTATCCATCTGTCCATCCATCCATACATATATCCACCCATCCATCCATCCACTCATCCATCCATCCATCCATCCAACCCATTTATCCATCTATCCATACATACATACATATATCCACCCACCCATCCATCCACTCATCCATCTACCCATCCATCCATCCACTCATGCATCCATCCATCCACATATCAGTCCATTTACCCATTCATCCATCTATCCATCCATACATACATATTTCCACCCATCCATCCTTCCACCTATCCATCCATCCATCCATCCATCCATCCATCCATCCATCCATCCATCCACTCATGCATCCATACATCCACATATCAGTCCATTTACCCATTCATCCATCTACCCATCCATACATACATACATACATCCACCCATCCATCCACTCATCCATCCATCCACCCATCCATCCATCCCCATTCGCTCATCCATCCACCCATCCATCCACTCATCCATCCATCATTCATCCATCCATCCATCCATCCATCCATCCACTCATGTATCCATCCATTTACCTACCTGTTCACCCATCCATCCATCCATCCATTATTTATGAGTACCAAATAGGTGTAACGTACTGTTCTAAATATCTGAGTTACAGTGATGAACAATATATGGTCCTTGTCCTCGTGAAACCTACATTCTAGTGGGGAAAGCAAGTGAAAATGTATGTTATGGATTGAAAAGTATCCCTCCAAATGATATGTCCATGTCCTAACCTCTGTACCTGTGAATGTGACCTTATTTGGAAATAGATCTTTGCAGATGGAATCAAGTGAAAATGAGGTCATTCTGCAGTAGGGTGGGCCCTACTTCAATCACTGGTGTCCTTGTAAGAAGAGAGCAGTTTGGACTCAGGCACAGATGCACAGGGAAGAAGTGTGAAGATGGAGGCAGAGCCTGGAGGGGTGCATCTACAAACCTCAGAATACCAAGCACTTCTGGCACCACCAGGAGTAAGAGACATGGAGCAAATTCTCCTGTAGAGCCTTCGGGGGAAGCAGGGCTCTGCAGATATCTCAACTTGAGCTTTCTGGCCTTCACAATGATCACAGAAGAATTC
The DNA here is from genome assembly GCF_028885625.2 of Pongo pygmaeus. Taxonomy (NCBI): domain Eukaryota; kingdom Metazoa; phylum Chordata; class Mammalia; order Primates; family Hominidae; genus Pongo; species Pongo pygmaeus. The sequence goes on from NC_072390.2 coordinate 92,274,713, forward strand.
CTATTGTTTTAAGCCCCTAGCATGTGGTAATTTGTCTTGGCAGCCCCAACTCACGCAATGTGCAACTTCACATCAGGCAAGAGAACAGGAAAGCAGAGAGGGCTTGGGTCAGCAGGAAGGTAATTGCGGAAATGACATCTGGACAAGATGAGAGTCTGGGCCCTGCGAGGACTTGGGGAGAGTCTGGGCCCTGCACGCAATCGGCTCCCAGTGGCGGAAGCAGCAGCAGAGTGGCCATGCTGGTCCTGGGTCCAGGAGGATGGCTGGGCTGAGAACGTCCCAGGCCAGGCAGTAACCTGGGAGGCAGGAGGGCCTGTGCAGGGAGCTGACCATCTGTGAGCAACAGCAGGGGTATCACAGCCTTGATGGCTGTGAACAGACTGTGGAAAGAGCAGAGCAGGCAGCTATGTGGCGAGAAGACAGGGCTTGGTTTGGGGAGAAGCGGGGCCTGGGGAGGGGAGATTCTGGTGGACGGCTTCTGTGGAGGGATATGACTGAGATGGTAGGACCCAGATGCCGGGGGCACCTTGGCTTCCATCCTGAGCAGTTGGGAGAGGGACAGGGACTGGGAGTCTGGCTGGGACACTAAGGAAAGAAAGGTCTCTGGCGTGGGGTGGGGGAGTGGGGAGACTGGCTGCAGGTGGCCTGGTTGGGGAAGGTGTAGGTAGGGAACCAGTGAACAGTGGAGAATGCATGCCTGCCAAGCGACCAAGAGTGAGCAGTGGACAGATATTCTTCTAGGTCGGTTTCCACAAAGGACCTCTTTCAGTAACTGCCCTGGGGTCCCCGCGACCCCTCCAGTTTCCCTGACTTGCTAGGAGAGCTCCCAGGACTTAGGATGTGGTCCTGTCACTGCTATGACTCATTGCAGTGAGAGGTGCATGGTGAAGTCCAGGAACCCCTCCTCAGAGTCCCATGGGAGGCTGAATTTCCCAGCACACGCTGTGACCCATGTGAAATGCTCACGTGCCGTGACCCCACGTGTGACATACTGTCTGTTAGGGAGGCTCATTAGAGACCCCTCCCGGGGCTTTACTAGGGGCTGGTCTCATAGGCTGCCTCGCGTGGTGCCACCAAGATTCCAGGCTCCAGAGGAAAGACGCTGTTCTGCACAGACCATGTGGTGCTCACAGCTGTTCCGGCACAGCAAACCGCCCTCCTGGTTAGGGCATGGTGGGTGGGAGCACTCTTGAAACCCGCATTCCCAGACCACACCCTGGGACCTAGCTCGCCATAGGCCTGCCTAAGAGTGGACGGCTCCAGGCCTGCGGTGTGAACTCTTTTCTGCACAATTACTAAGAGGCAGGAAAGTCATAAACACGTTGGTGAGGAAAAGATGTTTCTCGTGTGGTTTGGTTCACACTAAAAATACTTTGAGTGCATTTCTTCACGTGGACTGCGAAGACACTTAACCTGGGGGATGTTAAGTTGCTAAACTAAATGTCTTGAAGAGTGTTGTCTCCTGAGAAAGTGTCCTCCACCCTCCACTCCGTAGAGCCTTGGTATCGGCAGCTCTGAAGATGAAGCCATAGGAGCGGCCTGGCGGGTGGAAGATTCCACGTCTCTTGGCAGCAGCTCTCAGGGAGAGTGGGGCAGACACATTTCCCACCTGAGTTAAGTTTGTACTTGGTAAGGTTAGGTGACCCCCGCTCCGGTGCACACACACCCACGTGTACACACACACGCAAACAGGCAGAGCACCATCAGAATTGGAACCCAGGTTCAGCAATTCTTGTAGAAACTTTAAATAAAAATGCAATTGCCTCTTGCATTAATAGCACTATTGACTAAGCCAGATGACAGCCTGCTAGCCTCCCAGGTGGCTGACCTTGGGCAATGCTGTAGATAAGCCAGCGCCTGTGAAGATGCACCTTCTTTTTTTTTTTTTTTTTTGAGACAGAGTCTCACTCTGTCGCCCAGGTTGGAGTGTGATGGTGCGATCTCGGCTCACTGCAACCTCTGCCTCCTGGGTTCAAGTCATTCTCCTGCCTCAGCTTCCCAAGTAGCTGGGATTACAGGCACCCACCACTGTGCCCAGCTAATTTTTTGTATTTTTAGTAGAGACTGGGTTTCACTATGTTGGCCAGGCTGGGCTCGAACTCCTGACCTCGTGATCCACCCACCTTGGCCCCGCAAAGTGCTGGGATTACAGGCGTGAGCCGCCACACCCGGCCTCTACTTTTAAGCCATCATGAGCACTTGGACTCCAATGCAGCTCCTTTCTTTATTTCTCAGTGTATTTCCCAGGGTCTTGGGCTAACTGCAGCAGGCGGCCTTTTTTGAATCTGAGAACACACGGTGACACAGGCCCCTTTAGCACTGAGGTCTCATCTGGGGGATGCAAGGAGGGGAGGGCACCAGTTCTGGGGGTGGTGGCATGGGAGGAGTGAGGTGGGGTTGCTTTCCTTCTGCTGCTGATAGTCGTAGAAGTTTGCACACTTACAAGTCTCACTCACTGGAAAAAGGATTCCAGCGCTTCTGATTTTTTAAATCAAAATCATCTGGGTCGAGAAACTGCCCTGTAAGTGAGACGTATCATGCAGTCCATACAAGACCTGGTTCCAAGGCAGGTTAACCTGCTCTCACATACATTATAGATGTTTGCCAACAACAAAGTGTAAGGCCAGCAGTTGGAACCCAGGGTCGTGGTGGTCTTGTCCATGCACCCAAGGGAGTGCGTACAGCTGCCAGTGTGTCTGTGCTGGCTGAGCCCTGTGCCTGAAAAATAGGTCACCTGCTCCCGGACAAGCGTGGAAAAGGCAGGACCAGGTGGGGCGGACCAGGTGGCACGGTTCTTCCACGACCACTGGGGAAATTCGCTACGTAAGAACGCTAAGCTTTATAACGTATTATTCAGTACATCATTGCATTGTAGTGTTTGAAAAAGCAACGTGAAGAATACTGTGGTCACTACAAAGCTGCAGCTTTTGCAGGGATGCAATGCTTATTTATAGGTTGCAAGAACAACAGAAATAATTAGTCTGATTTTATAGCTGTGCTTTATGTTCTCTAGCTAATATAAATTAATGCAAATGTGAAAGGAAAACAATAGCTGTATTGTACATAATTAAATGCATTAACAAAACACAAGAACATCTGAATACTAATATTTTTGCAACAGTTGGGCTTTGTGTCCTTGAATGCAGTTATTTGTGAGGCACAGAGAAGGGCATTTTTGTCCCCAAAGTAGCTTCTCCCAACACATAAGAAGTATACGAAGAAGTCTAAATCAATGGATGTGCAGCATTTTTGGTAGGGGCAAGTGCAGTTTAGTCCGTTAATATTGCCTTCAGTCCAACAAAATCCCAATGCAGACTTTTACATTTGGATATTTATAGAGCAGAGCATTATTACACAATTAGTGAAACATGCAGATCTACATTTTCCAAAATATGTACTTATAATATTTTCTGTAGTATTAATCGATTTCTGCAATTGCAGGAAAACTTCCTTATACGACAACACCACACCCTAATCTTATTGCTAGAACAATGCTGGCCTTTAGAAGGTGGTGACATTCAAATCACTGACCATCTGTGAGCAACAGCAGGGGTATCACGTATCTCCGAGTGCTTTCTGAGGCACAGAAATGCACAGCAGGACGCAGCTGTGATATGTGGGGGACAGCGTTTACTAACTAAAGAAACTCAGGCGTCATGACCTGAGGAAGCTCATCTTCCACTGAGGTGCCTTTAATGAAAGGTCACGTGGCCTCATTTTTACAGTGTGACTGGCTGCTTCCAGCGGCTCATCCCCAGCACACAAGCGTCGCCAGGTCCTGCCACTCCTTCCTTTGGACTATTTCTTATGTGACCACAACCGCCCGCTTCCTTTGCTTGCTGCCGCTTTCTGCTGGGGCTCTCACTGTGACATCGTGGCTAATTCCCTCATCTCCAGGCTCCCTTCATGGGTTCCACTGCCTGCCCAACCGCTGGAACCATCCGTAAAGGGCTTTGCAACACAAGGCCCCTAACTCATGTGCCTGCATGGACTCCTCATTCTATGAGCTGCAAGGACACACTCCTCTCTCTGCCAGTGGGTTCCCTTGTTCTCCTCCGCAGTGCCATGTGCATTGCTGCAGGCCCTTGACCTCTGTGGTCTCAATGATGGCCATGCTGCTGCCTCTGCCTCCGGGTCCCCATCCTGGGGAGGCCCAGACACCCTTCTCCGAGTGCATTTTACCCTCTAGTACCACAGAGTCACTCCTTAGTTCTCTTCTAATCGCCTCATATTTGCTTTGTTCTCTCCAGTCAAGTGACCTCCTCTCCGAGGGCCAGGGACGAGGCTCTATTTATTCTCTAACATATCTGGGACGGTGTGGGGCCTCCACAGATGTCCAACAAGCATTGAATGTTTGCTAATAGAAAATGCTGATATTTACTGGAGTATACTCCAAAAGGAAAGACACCAAATCCCCCACTCTTCCTTCTAGAAAAACTTAGATATTGGCATGATAGCTGTTAAGCTGTTTTTTATATACTTATTTTTAAGTCAGCCTCTACACCCATGGTCTAAAGCAAGCTTGTCCAACCTGTGGCCCACAGGGCGCATGCAGCCCAGGATGCCTTTGAACGCAGCCCAACACAAATTCATAAACTTTCTTAAAACATTGTGAGTTATTTTGTGACTTTTTTTTTAGCTCATCAACTGTTGTGAGTGTATTTTACGTGTGGCCCAAGACAATTCTTCTTCTTCTTCCAATGTGGCCCAGGGAAGCCACAAGATGGGACCCCCCGGTCTAAAGAATTCTGTTTAGAAATTAATTTCTGTAGTAAAATTTCACTCTTTCTGGTTCTGCAGAGAGTTTTCTAATATGGTAAATAAAACCATTTAGCATGGCTCTGAAGTTCCGGAATACAGAATTAAACTTTTCAGCTTTATCCTTTCCTAAAGTCCAAACCCTAATTTATGCTTTTGGATGTGTTGCTCAGATGAAACATGGATGGCTGAGTGGGACTGCCTTCAACAAACCCCAGGCCCACGTGCTCTGCAGTTTCCTTGGAGCAAATTAAAGCACGCGGGCGACGGAGAACTGGCTGTTGTGGCAGCGCCGGGGCCTGCAGTCGCCAGGGTGGGGCTGAGGCCAGGGCTGGAGGTCTGGGCAGAACCACAGGGAAGGACCTTGGAGGCCGACCTCAGTCCCTCCACCGACCAGCCGATGTGCTCCAGCAAGTCACTGAGCCCAGCTGTGCCTCTGTTTCTGTGTTTATGAGATGGGAGCATTCATTTCTATTCTTATCTTAAATATCCCCAGGCTCCTTTCTGCAGCAGCACACTGTGACCTGGGTGACGTGTTCTCCCCATGTCACCCTCCCACAAACACTGCCTTCCACCTGCAGCACCCGCACAGAGTGGCAGAGAGGGCATTCCTGAGCAGACTGCAGGCGTTTTGGGAGGTGCGTGTGTGCATTCTCGTAACTCTCCGAGGCAGGTGGTTTTAGTGGCCCTTTTATTCATACCAGAAACTGAGACTTAGCAAAGTTAAGGTGGGATTGATGGAGGAGCTGCCATTCACTCCTGCCTAAACTCCCTCCGTATGTTCTAGAAACGCAGGTGATCCCCCACCTCTGGCTGTCTGATACCAGCTCTTCTCCAGCCCAAAGTGGCTTTCACTGCAGCCAGGCTTTTCCTCTCAGGGTAAAATTGAACTGTAGATAATCGATGGCTGACGCATCTGTGGCTAGCAGCTGCTTCACGCAGGGCTGACCAGGAGAGACCCAGAGGCTTTCTGATCTGTCCTGAGCCAAGAGCTGAGCCAGGGCCCCCGCCTGCAGCCACAGGGACCTCGAGTGCACTCAGTGGTCTCGGTGCACCATGGCCACCTGGACATCGATACGTTAATGACTGTTAAACATGAACAAAAGCCGAGTCCCAGACTCTAGGACATTCAACATCCATCCGACCATCTGTCCAAGTGTTACCTGCAACAGTGCGAAGCTCACCGTGCAACAGCTCCAGGCTTGTTTAGGAAACTGTCCCACTCTCATCTTGCTCTCTAATCAGAACATGGCAGGAATCAAATATCCATACCTGACTGTCTCCAGTAGAACGGTGATGACAGAGTGGACACTGTCCTCTATTGAAATACTTTTTTGTTTTTTTAACCTAGAGCATATTTCTCGTGCTCCATTCCCCTGCATCCGTGGAAATCACATCGCACAAGTAACTTCCATCAAAACCAGCATGAGTGAGAGACAAACATCCGGGTTCCCAGGCACACCCCACACCCTGAGCAAACCAGGACGCGCAGGCTGAGGCTCCGCTGCTGCCTTTCTGGCACAGCCAGAGGAGCAGTGGGCAGCGGGTTACTCACTCTCCGAAAAGCCGCCCTTCTCCCAGTCCCCTGCGGCACCGTGAGTGCATTACTCGTCCCGCTCTCTGCGCTGCCAGCGTGTGCGATGCAACCTGCTTAACTGCGGAGCCTGGGATGAGGCTGAGCCTGTTGCTCTTCCTGTGTCGAGTTTGGTCTCGACCACCCTGTAGGAATCTTTGTGCTTCCAATGCTTCTGGTCAGGGCGCCCTGCTGCCTCGTTTCAGGGACGGTGCCTGCAGGCCTCTGTCTGTGCCTGAACTCAGCGCTTTTCACCCCGGCTTGACCCACGGAGGGCGGCTGTCAGCCGCAAGGGGAGGCCGAGCGCGGGCGATCTGAGGCTATTGGATGAGGCTCGCTGGTGATACCTTCTGGGTTTGCAACTTTGTTGTAAAGTCAGGGGTTTTCATGCCAACAGAAATGCATCTAGTTAATAATCCAGAGCATACCATAGGAAAACATAATGAATAAAACCGGAATAAAACATAACACAGAAGTCACCTTCTCCACGAAGGCAGTCCCACTACCCAATTTAACTATAACACGGTGGACTTCTGTGGATGAGATGATACTGTCCTTCTTTTCACTACAATTAATTTAATGTTGTCCCCTATTATTAGAGATCTCAAAACATTAGACCTAAGGAATCATCCAAATATAATTTCACTAGGGAATTTTAATAAAATGTCCAAGCAGATCTTAAACGAGGTGGATGGCTTGAGGCTGGAAGTTTGAGACAACACTGAGCAACATAGCAAGACCTTGTCTTTACAAAAAAAATTAAAAATTAGCTGGGATGGTCTCATGTACCTGTAGTCGCAGCTCCTCAGGAGGCTGAGGTGGGAGGATCACTTAAGCCCAGGAAGTTGAGGCTGCAGTCAGCTATTATCAAGCCACTGCACTCTAGCATGGGCAACAGAGCAAGACCCCGTCTCTAAATAAATAAATAATTCTTTTCTGTCAAAATATCTGGTGGACGTCATGTCCAAGCAGATCTTAAAGGAGACAGAAGGCAATGAAAATTACCATCCCTCAGGTAACCTGAGGGTTTCCCAACAATAAGCTCTAAGACATGCAGTGGAGGCTTAGCCTGCCATGAGTAGCCACTGTTGGCTTATTTTATGTATTTGCATCGTTCTCATCTAAATGGGGATTCCCAGACTTCATGGGCCAGTAAAATAGGGAAAGTTGGGATGAAAATGATGGGCCTTTGTCTTGCCACCTCAAAACTTCCAAGTTTTTATTTTGCCAGCTAAGAGATTAAAAAAAAAGCAGACAACTACCATGTACTGGGAATATAATTTCACAAAAGAAAGAATTTTGGAATCAATAGAATGGGAAGAGCCTCTCCTCAGGATGAAAGGCTATGGAATACACTTAGCTTCATTAAAGTGACATTGTAGGGTTGCTTTTCGATCTGCTGCAAAGACCCTGTATCTGCCCACACATGCCTGCCCGCACACGCCTGCCTGCACGCGCCTGCCGAGGCCCACCGAGCAGAGGCTGCGACGTCCGGCCCTGCTGGTGTCCCCCTGGGCAGGGGCAGGGCCAGGGACAGCATCAGAGAGCCCCAGGTCTCCGACAGATATGACATTCAGACACAGCTCCCTGCCCTCGGCACACATGCCAGACCCCACAGGCCCCTTGCATACACATAGAGCTCACAACTCTCATTTGGCCGCAGACCACTAAAAACTTCCCCACGGAGGGGCTTTTGGTAACCACTTTTTTGTACATTTTCAACATGACGTCCAACAGATATTTTGACAGAAAAAAATTATGTATTTATTTAGAGATGGGGTCTTGCTCTATTGCCCATGCTGGAGTGCAGTGGCTTGATAATAGCCGACTGCAGCCTCAACTTCCTGGGCTTAAGTGACCTTCCCACCTCAGCCTCCTGAGGAGCTGCGACTACAGGTACATGAGACCATCCCAGCTAATTTTAAATTTTTTTTGTAAAGACAAGGTCTTGCTATGTTGCCCAGGGTTGTCCCAAACTTCCAGCCTCAAGCCGTCCTCCTGCCTTGGCTTCCCAAGTAGCTGGCATGAGCCACTGCCCCAGCTAATTTTTTAAACTTTTTGTAGAGATGGAGTCTTGCTATGTTTCCCAGACTTGTCTCAAACTCCAGGTCTCAAGCAATCCTTCTGCCTTGGCCTCCCAAAGTGCTGAGATGACAGGCATGAGCCACTGTGCCCATCCCTGATTTATTTCAGAGATCGATATAATAATAGATTCACTCATTCTCCACATTTTTACCTTGGCTTTAAAAGTAATATTTTTTGGTAGCATATCTAGTTAGGTTTAAAGCCCAGAGTACAATTTTGGTTAGTTGTGAGTGTTTTCAGTTCACATAAAATGACCCCCCCCCAACACACACACACACACACACACACACACACACACACACACACACAGTCACCACTGACCTGATTTGACAGATCTATCCTCCACCACCAGGAAATTTAGCCCAGAAACTAGGAATTTTCCTGGCTCAAAAATCCAGGTTTCCAGCTTACCGTCCACAAATACCCTTCTTGTAGGTCTGACCCACACAGGGAACCCAGACACAATCTTAGGGGTCTCACAGGCCCCTCTCCCCAGCCACCAAAATGCACTTCCAGATGATCTTTTTAGGGCCTAGAGTCCACACGATTGCCTAAGGAAATTTTGGGATCCATCACATTAAAATACAAGCAACTGGAAAGGAGAGTCCCCAGAGGCTCAGGCAATGGTTAGGAGGCTGGGAATCAGGCAATGGTTAGCAGGCTGGGAATCAGGCAATGGTTAGGAGGCTGGGAATCAGGCAATGGTTAGGAGGCTGGGAATCAGGCAATTGTTAGGAGGCTGGGAATGGCTCCTGAAAATATTACTGCTTCTTTATTTTCCATTATTGGCAATCCAGCTATAAGGCCATACAGTATCTGAGGCAGAAAGTATTGAAGGAGACCCAAGAGCCTATGGTACTATTCACATAGGGACTCTGCGTGGAAAGAGCTCTGAACAGGGCAGCCACTTTTGAGGGCTGACGAGGCCTCCACACAGGGACGGGAAGGGACGGGAAGGGACAGGAAGGGACGGGAAGCTTCGGTTACTTTTGTCTTAAATGCACAATGGCAGAATTCATTGGAGCAGGACGGCCCTGTGGTACCGGTACATGGAGCATTTTTCTCTGACAGTGATTTGCAATCTGGTTTTCTAACCCACAGTCGCTTTAGGAAGTATTTTCCAAAAATAAATCCATATATCCAAATACACCAAAATGTGTTATTTTCCATAATTGCTCAAATTAATCCTTAGCTGCTAACTAAAAGCAGCAGCATGGAACAGGTCAAGGAAACTATTATTGTGGAATTCACACAATGGAAAAATGTTTAATTATTTGGTTTGTGATTTGGTGTTTTTAAAGCCATGCTTTTTAAATATATACAATTCTCCCATACCCTTTGATCAGACAGTATCTTCAAGGTGACTGAGGCTACCGGGGCCACTGTGCGATCTAGATTCCTGTAAATGACCCTATTTCAGACCTTCTCTTATGGGGACCAGTCGTCACAGCACAATAAGAGTCTGCACACCCAAGTTCAAGTCAAGTCCTTCAGGGGCAACCTGGTATCTGTGGAAGAGGGGATTCTGAAGTGACAATCCCATTCTTTATGGTCAAGAAACTCTAAAGCTATACAGACACTGTTTTAGAGAAATAAAGAAAAGTTATCCAATTCTTCAGCCATTGCAAAAAAAAAAATCCTATTTTCAAAAAATCAAAAGAAGATGATACTGTTTCCTCTAGCCCAGGAAAAACTATATAAAAACTCCGCACTAAACTGCAATAAGATAATACTACTTTCCTCAAGTGGCCTTTCTAAATTTTAATTCTCAATTTGCTTCTAATGGGGGGAGATGTTTTGGAGTTGTTACAATTGGCTTTTTACCTAAAGCAGTTTGGCAGATGCCAGACCCCCGAGGCTGTGAGCATGCCCGCCCTCTCACAGCCCCTGTGGGCCACCACCTGCCCTGCCAGCCTCTGCTTAGAGCCTCCGCCCTCGCCGGCAGACATCTCCAATTCCCCCACAAGCGCAGATTTCAGGAACACATAAAGAAAGCTAAGAAAAAGGAGGCAGGGAGTATTCCATTTGTTTAGACCTGAAGCCGGTCAGGTTCTCATTTTGGGGGATGTTTTGAAGCAGGTAATTCACTATCTGGACACAATTTCCAGGGTACTGTTGTGTAAGTGAGCTCCTTAATGTCTTTAACACTGGATGTGCTGACATATCTAATAGAACATCTTGCTGCATTTTACATGCTAAGCTGCAGAAGAAACAACGCACCAGGGCCTATTTGCAGCCTCTTCGCACGGGGAGGGCATTGACTGTGCAGCTCTGCTGGCTCTAACGGGTTCCTGGTCAGTGCCTCTCCATTTGGCCACCTTGGACAGTCTGTACACTGGCTGCAGAGTGGGCCGCAGGTGACCTCTCTCATGGATGGGGAGATGCTTGCAGGCTGTGCCCAGCAGGAGCCAGGGCTTTTGTCGAGCACTCAGCTCCGGCTTCTGTCCAGCAGATAAATAGTCTGCTCTCTGCCCGTGAAGAGTTGGACAGAAACTTTGAGCGATGGCAACGACAACATGTGTGTTTTCTGGGGGTGGAGGTGAGGAGAGCTTGGGGCTAAAGGTGCAGGACTGAGCTTTAAGCTTTGGCCCCTTGTCCCACTGGAGAAGGCGCCGGGGGTCCGCAGGGCCTCCACTCTCCTGGCCCCTCTTGTCATGGAGGCCGAGCCCTGCAGAGAGCCATGGAATCTGGAAGTGTGGGCCAGGGCCGAAGAGGACCCTCCTTGTTTGTGGAATACTTGTGTCACGGCGCGCTGTGCTCGGGGTCACCACGGAGGGCAAAGGAAACAAAAAGGGCCATGGTGTGGCCCGTGGATTTGCTACGGCAGAAATTCTGCATCTATGAGAGGCATGTGGCTGCCTGCCAGGCTACCCGCAGAGATTTCTTGAAAACTTTCCCACAAATGAGGCTCATCAACCCACCCATCTCACACCAATGCCTCCTTTGTGTGCCCAGAACATATAGTTTTTATTTGCTCCACATAGCTCACCCCTGGTGCCTCCCACGGCAGGGAAGAGGCCACAGAGAGGCAGCCGTGTGCTAGGGGAGCCTCAGGAGGGTGGGGACGGGGTCGTCGAGGTGCGGCCAGGCACTGGCCAGTCACCCCTGTGAGGCTGCACACACTGAGTTCAGGTTCCTTCCTCCTTCAGCGCGGTGACAGTCCATATGCCCAGCTTCCCTAACACGGTTGGTGGAGAGATAAGAGATTCTTAAACAGCCCAATATTCATGTAGATTCGATTAGGTTGTGCAGCCTTTGGTGAATTTCACAGTGACTTGTACCAACACTGGACAGACCCAGAGCAGGCATAAGAAAGTGGCATCACAGGTAGTACTAGGAATTGCTTCTCACCGGGAGCAAAGAACTTAAAAAAATTATTCCTAGCTCTTGGCCAATTTGACATAGTGGCAGCTCAAAACACACTAGTTGAACTGAGTTGAATTTGGACTTTTAGAAAAGGTCTGGAGGCCAACATGGCTGACTTTGTTTAATTTTTTATTTTTATTTTTTGAGGCTGAGTCTCACCCTGTGACCCAGGCTGGAGTGCGGAGGCATGATCTCGGTTCACTGTAGCCTCCACCTCCCAGTTCAAGTGACTCTCCTGCCTCAGCCTCCTGAGTAGCTAGGATTACAGGTGTGCACCACCACGTCCAGATAATTTTTGTACTTTTACTAGAGATGGGGTTTGCCACATTGGCCAGGTTGGTTTTGAACTCCTGGGCTGAAGTGATCTGCCTGCCTTGGCCTCCCAAAGTGCTGGGATTACAGGTGTGAGCCACTCCACCCAGCCAAACATGGCTGACTTTGATTCTTGGTTCCATCATCTACTATGTGACCTTGAGTACATAATTTAATCTCTTTAAGGCTTGGTTGCCTCATTTGCAAAACTGATATAACAGTTGGAGCTCCCCCGTGCATTGCTCTGATAAGTGCTTGCAGTGCATGTCATAAAATGTCATTGGTCTTGGTGCACAATGAGGGCTTTTGTTGTTGCTATCAAAATGTTTCTAAAACTACTCTGGAAACACCTTGTGCACAAGAGTAAGGCCCTATACAGTTTTCATCCTTTCACCCACCTCCCATCCATCATTTACCCATCCGCATATCCATCCATCCATCCATTCACTCACCCATCTACTAGTCCACTCATCTATTTGTCCACCCATCTACCCATGTATCTACTCATCCATCCATATATCAATTTATCCATCTATCCACCCATCCATTCACCCAGCATCTGTCCATCTGTTTATCTACCTATGCATCAATCCACCCATCCATCCATCCACACACCCACCCACATATCCATTTATCCATCCATCCATCCATCCATCCATCCATCCATCCATCCATCCATCCACATATACATTTATCCATCCATCCACACATCCACCCATCTGATACTCACATAGTGCCTTGAGTTAGGCACAGTTCTAAGGATGCTCCCGCTAATCCTCACCCTGACAGAGTCCCGCTCCCCACTGCACCCCTCATCCGCAGCATGGTGAAGCCTATCTATGATGAAGTGTCTCTTGTGATTGTTACCTAATGGGGCAAAAAAAAAAAAAAAAAAAGACTATCTGGGGCCCTCAGACCTAATCACAGGAGCCTTTAGGCAGGGTTTTCTCCACTGGCGGCAGAAGTGGAGGTCAGCGAGATTCTAGGCTGAGAAGGATTTGAAGCTCCAGGGCTGCCTTGAAGACAGAGGGGACCATGTGCATGTCCAGAGAGCGGCCCCTGGGAGCTGATAGTGACTCCTGCCACCACTAGCAAGGACAGGGAAGTGGGCCCATTCTACAGTCCGCAGAGGTGAATTCTACCGGCAACTGGGTGAGCTGGAGAGTGGGTTCCCTCCCAGAGCCTCTAAGAAGAGCCTGGCTGCTGATTCCTTAATGCTACACCTGGAGACCTGGAGCGCAGATTCCAGTTGAGCCTGACCAAGAGACCCAGAGTACAGACCCCAGTTGAGCCTGCCCTGACTTTTGACCTACAAAACTTCAAGCTCATAAACCTGTTTCAAGCTGTAAAATATGTGGTGATTTGCTACACAGCAATAGAAAAACAGATGCATGCCTCCCACAGTGGAGCCTCCCGCTGCCTCTGGGAGCTAGGGCTGCAGGTACACAGGTGGACAGAACAGTCCCTGCCCTCATTTTGCTGGTGGATTAGAAGATGGAAATTAATAAAATCCGGTGGCGCGTTTTATGCCCTCCCTGCTCGCTCCTTCGGAGATTCTCTTGCTTTGCGACCATTGGCTCACCCACCTGGTGCAGCCCCTGTCCCTCCTTGGTGGGCTCCTGGGACTTCAGCTTCGGTGGGCGACGTCCTCTTTGTACCATTTGCTCCAGGGCCCTTGTGCACCATTATCTCAGCCCTCTTTATTAGCTTTTCTCAAACTTTGTTTCCTGAAGCCCGGGTGTGCTGCATGATGTCAAAAGCTGGTCTTTGAAAAAGCACTGCTCCGTGGTTAAACTGCTAGGAAAATACTTCTGTATTTCAAGACTCCTCAGGGGCCTCAATGTGCAGAGCCGGAGGACGCAGCATGCCCCAAGTTTACCTTCCATGGAAGCACAGCTCCCCAGGTACCTGGCAGCCCTATGAGAACAGGCTCCGTGGCACAGGCTGTGTGATGCTGCTAAAACTTTGCCCAGGTTTCCTCTGCTTCTCCAGGTGGCTGCTTCTTATGCATTCCGTACCCATACTCATTCTAAGTTGGTTATCAACCTATGGCTTTCACAGTAACTGGGACCCACCTGTGTCCCGGAACATACACACTGCATTCTAAGTGTCTCTTTGCCCACATATCACCACTGTAAGCCCTTTGGAATAGTTTTTCTCTATGATTGGAATGTTGTGTGCATAATAGGTGTCCACTAAATGTTTCTGAGTAAAGAAGGCTGTTAAATTTCACGAATCTACCTTGTTTTTCTCTTTCTCAGTTCAAAATGTGCTTCGGTCAAAGATGTGAACCATCTGTTCATGTCTCCATTAGGAATCAGCCTTTGGCTGAGGAAGGCCAATGCTCTCCCAGTGCTAAGATGAGAAAAGTGTATCACTCATGCAGAGCTGTCTGTGAACTGTCTTGACAGCAACAAGACAGCCCCTGCAGATGACGCTAATGCAATGCCGTGACACCACACGTCACGCTGCAGGTGAAGGGGGGGGACCATGAGGCTGACTTATTTTCATACAAATTAAATACACTGGAGCTAAGTCTATAATCTTATGTTTCTGAGAAAAAATACTTTACACAAAGCAAATGGTCATCATAATTGAGGGAGGGGCCTTTCAGAATAAACACGTTGCCGGGAAAGACTCTCCTGCAAACATTACTGCTTAAGAATTCTTTCAAACTCAATGGACTTTAAAGCTTTTTCGGGTAAGAAAACACTCCTTAAAATCATTCTGCTGACTGAGAACTTACTAGGACAGGCTCCTAGGAAACGCAGAGGCGTTTTTCTCATAGAGTAAATAGAACCGTCAGTTCTTGGGTCAAATTGAAGGAAAAGAGAAAGGAAGAGAAGATGTGACTCATGTCACTGGTCACATTTTGGAGACTGAGCTGAGCAAGTGCTGGTCACATTTTGGAGGACCGAGCTGAGCAAGTGCTGGTCACATTTTGGAGACTGAGCTGAGCAAGTGCTGGTCACATTTTGGAGGACTGAGCTGAGCAAGTGCTGGTCACATTTTGGAGACTGAGCTGAGCAAGTGCTGGTCACATTTTGGAGGACCGAGCTGAGCAAGTGCTGGTCACATTTTGGAGGACCGAGCTGGGCAAGTGCTGGTCACATTTTGGAGGACCGAGCTGGGCAAGTGCTGGTCACATTTTGGAGGACCGAGCTGGGCAAGTGCTGGTCACATTTTGGAGGACCGAGCTGGGCAAGTGCTGGTCACATTTTGGAGGACCGAGCTGGGCAAGTGCTGGTCACATTTTGGAGGACCGAGCTGAGCAACTGCTGGTCACATTTTGGAGGACCGAGCTGAGCAAGCGGCCAGATTTTATCCTCCAGTGAGGTCGGGAATATGTCCAGGTTTGGGGACAGAGACTGGACAGAGCCACAGAGAGGTGTCTGGAGGGGCTGTTTTTAGGGCATTCTCAGCATTGCCAGCAGCTCTCCTCTTGAGGGTCACTGAGCGGGATCTGGGGGATGATTCTGGAGGGCTGTCCAGGGAAGGTGGCAGAAATGAATCAAGAGTGGAGAGTTCCAGCTTCCAAGCTGATCAGTTTTGTGACTGAGCAGGTAATTAAAACTTAGTATTTTACCAGCCTTTGCCTTTTCTCTTCCATCCTCCGGCTTGCAGGATGAGAGGAGGAGGAAGCGTGCTCAGCCTCTCTGACGAAGCTGCTCTGTGCAGTCGAGGCGCCTCGAGTACATCGCTGCTGGGTGACAGCAGGACGGTACCAAGTGCTGGTGACAGAGACGTGGCCACATGCAGAAAGCAGTCGATGGGCCTCCGAACAGGTCTCCCGAGGTCTGCAGTATGTTCACCAATTATACAGAAATAATCATTTTGAAATAAATCACACTGCTGCCTTTGAAGGTTATTTCCATGCAAATGCAGAGTCACAGCAGGGAATGATAAGGCAATCGATATTAAAAATCCAACCAAGACAGCAAATCAGATGCTCAAAAGGGTTCCTGTAAATAATGACTTCAGTCAGTTCCACGGCCCATGATTTAACAGCCAGCGACTACTAAGATAGAAGACTTCTTAATGAATCTGCAAAGGATCAATATATTGAAAGACGAATCACATCCACATGCGAGCTGCATAGAAATTAAGAATTTGTGCCAGAAATCTTAGCTTCAAGGGGTGGGGAACAACAGTTCAGTTTAAAAGAAAAGAAACATGTTGGCAAATAACAGAAGATGGGGCAAGTTCTGCAATAATTCAGATGCATAAGAAGGACTGGCCATAGTGTGAACTGGCAGCCCTGGGTTCCAGGTTGCAAAGACCTTTCTGATGCACTTTCATATTTGGTCCTCTGCCATATATAGAGTGTATGTTCCTAAACCAAGTTTACAAACAGGGACCCAGTAGTAGTGGCCCTTACTCAACAGCACGCTGGCAGTAGAAAGGCAAACCCTTTCTTTGACATTATATTTAGTGTTTCTTTGCTATCATGCCGTAACTGGGTCCTGGGAATGCCAGGAGCCCAAGCTTGCAGACCTGTGACTATGTCTGTCCCTGTCTCTCCTACATTCCCAGCACCTAACCCAGGGCTTGGCATCAAGTACTTGCTATGTATGGGTGCATATATGCATATGCATATGCATGTGTGTGCATGTATGTTTCTATATGTATGGACATGTGCATACATATATGTACACATGTATGCATATCACTTGCTTGATGCAAGAATTACTCATCAATTAATATGATGTGTGCTCTTGTTAGCTTTTTATGTAACATTTTAAAACATAAGAAATTTTAAGAGTGGCCAGAGTTTTTCGTTTGTATGCTGTACTGGGCAGAACAACACGATATCACTGGTTAGTGTGGAGGTTTGAATAATCAGTGAGAGGCGTCTTCAAACTATGCCTCGGGGCCAAATCTGGCCGATATGTTTTTGTACAGCTCGAAAGGTGAGAATATTTTTTTACCTTCTAAATGGTTAAAAAAGAAAAATAGTATTTTGTGACACGTGAAAGACACAGGCCATTCAATTTCCAGTGTCCATAAAGGTTCACTGAAACACAGTAACATTCATTTGCTGGTGAAATTGTCTCGGCTGCTTTTGTGCACCAATGGCAGGTGCACAAGCAGAGGTTCCACAGAGACTGCGTGGCTTGCAAAACCTAAAATATGTACTGTCTGGCCCTTTATGGAGAAAGCTTGCTGACTTCTGTGATCTACAAGGTAATTTAAAGCTCTAAGAACAGGCAGGCGTGACTAGTTGGTGCTGCCCTGATAGGATAGAGTGCTGATAGTTAATGCAACACAACTCAGAAGTCAGATTTTTGTGAGCCTCTAGGTGCAGGAAGCCAGGGTGAGACACTATTTGCACTGTTGAAGCTCTGAGGCTAGACAGGTAAGGTGGAGTTAAAGTATGCATTTGGCTTTAATTTCATAAATGAAATGGATGAGAATTATTTTAAAACCAGAAGATGAACGTAAGGTGATGGAGGAAGTCAGCCCTCTAGGATAATTTATGTTTAATTCATACCCAAGGCCCACCCTAGAACACAGCAGGCATGCAGGGGAGGGCGAACAGTACCCCACATGCCCGGGGACAGAGGTCGGGGAGTGTGAACAGTGTGAGCAGCCTGACCTCATCTCCGCGTCCTGCCAGAAGAGAGTTGTTTCTTAGACAAAGACGTTCTGAAATCAGGTAGGAGCTGTGAATCAAGTGGTAGGAAGGCAGAACAGGATTTGTGATCATTTATCACTGAGAAGCTAGAGGAAAATGGGGAACAGAAGGGAAACACAGGGGTGGATGCCCAGCACCTGTCCCGTCACCCGAATACAGTTCTTACAACTGACACCCTCGACAGCCAGGACCTCCGGGTCGGGGAACACTGCGGCCAGCATCACTGTTCTACAGCATGACTGCGCGTGCACTTGGTTTTCATCGTTCTTAGAGTAGGAAAATTACTCTGATGACTGAAGACTTTATTGGTACAAAATCACATAGAAATTATAAAGCCACAGTTACCTAAATGAATATGCACCTGCCTTGACACCCACAAGTGTCTCATACTTCTTTAAGAACCAAATTTTAGTCTCTTTTCATATTATCTTTACTTTTTTCTTCCCTTCCAATTCTAAAATATGTTTGCTAAATGATCAAATACAAGTTTGTTTAGAAAGAATGGTCCTTCCTCTTCAAGGAGAACTACAAACCACTGCTCAATGAAATAAAAGAGGATACAAACAAATGGAAGAACATTCCATGCTCATGGGTAGGAAGAATCAATATCGTGAAAATGGCCATACTGCCCAAGGTAATTTATAGATTCAATGCCATCCCCATCAAGCTACCAATGACTTTCTTCACAGAATTGGAAAAAACTACTTTAAAGTTCATATGGAACCAAAAAAGAGCCCACATTGCCAAGTCAATCCTAGGCCAAAAGAACAAAGCTGGAGGCATCATGCTACCTGACTTCAAACTATACTACAAGGCTACAGTAACCAAAACAGCATGGTACTGGTACCAAAACAGAGATATAGACTAATGGAACAGAACAGAGCTCCCAGAAATAATGCCTCATATCTACAACTATCTGCTCTTTCACAAACCTGACAAAAACAAGAAATGGGGAAAGGATTCCCTATTTAATAAATGGTGCTGGGAAAACTGGCTAGCCATATGTAGAAAGCTGAAACTGGATCCCTTCCTTACACCTTATACAAAAATTAATTCAAGATGGATTAAAGACTTAAATGTTAGACCTAAAACCATAAAAACCCTAGAAGAAAACCTAGGCAATACCATTCAGGACATAGGCATGAGCAAGGACTTCATGTCTAAAACACCAAAAGCAATGGCAACAAAAGCCAAAATTGACAAATGGGATCTAATTAAACTAAAGAGCGTCTGCACAGCAAAAGAAACTACCATCAGAGTGCACAGGCAACTTACAGAATGGGAGAAAATTTTTGCAATCTACTCATCTGACAAAGGGCTAATATCCAGAATCTACAATGAACTCAAACAAATTTACAAGAAAAAAACAACCCCATCAAAAAATGGGCAAAGGATATGAACAGACACTTCTCAAAAGAAGACATTTATGCAGCCAAAAGACACATGAAAAAAATGCTCAACATCACTGGCCATCAGAGAAATGCAAATCAAAACCACAATGAGATACCATCTCACACCAGTTACAATGGTGATCATTAAAAAGTCAGGAAACAACAGGTGCTGGAGAGGATGTGGAGAAATAGGAACACTTTTACACTGTTGGTGGGACTGTAAACTAGTTCAACCATTGTGGAAGTCAGTGTGGCGATTCCTCAGGGATCTAGAACTAGAAATGCCATTTGACCCAGCCATCCCATTACTGGGTATATACCCAAAGGATTATAAAACATGCTGCTATAAAGACACATGCACATGTACGTTTATTGCGGCACTATTCACAATAGCAAAGACTTGGAACCAACCCAAATGTCCAACAATGATAGACTGGATTAAGAAAATGTGGCACATATACACCATGGAATACTATGCAGCCATAAAAAATGATGAGTTCATGTCCTTTGTAGGGACATGGATGAAGCTGGAAACCATCATTCTCAGCAAACTATCGCAAGGACAAAAAAACACCGCATGTTCTCACTCATAGGTGGGAATTGAACAATGAGAACACATGGACACAGGAAGGGGAACATCACACACCAGGGCCTGTTGTGGGGTGGGGGGAGGGGGGAGGGATAGCATTAGGAGATATACCTAATGTTAAATGAAGAGTTAATGGGTGCAGCACACCAACATGGCACATGTATACATATGTAACTAACCTGCACGTTGTGCACATGTACCCTAAAACTTAAAGTATAATTAAAAAAAAAAAAAAAGAAAGAATGGTCCATAAGAGACCTGCAGGAACCTCCAGGAGATTAGTGCCACAGACCCTGCATCATCGATTTGTCACCAGTGAAAAGAGGCGCGCTTTCTAGTCGTCACAAGAAACAAGTCCTACCTGGAGCTCTCCAACACAGAAATCAAGGAAAACCGTGAATTCACAATAAACTGGAAACAGCTCTCATTTTCTCTGACCTTTTTGGAAGTTTTGCTGCTGAATACATGCACAGCCTGTATTAAGAAGCGAGGGCAAGGGAGGTGTGCAGGAAGTGGCATGCTGTCTTATCCTTTCGGACAAAGGCACGTGTTCTGAAAACCTGGAAAACCTCCCGATCGGTCTCCCCAGGGGACCTGACTCTCAGTCTCCCCAGGGGATCTGACTCTCAGCCCTGGGCACCTCGCTTTGAGTCCATGGCGTGTCCCACTCTGATTGGCACCCTTTCTCTTGGCTGAAACAGAGTGTCAGGCTTAACTTTCACACTTCCAAAAACATTTGCATGATTTTGTAAATATCCAGAGGATACTTTTATTATTTCTTATCTGAAAACTCTAGTGAGAAACCATAACCATTAGTATGTATTCCGTATTGCGGGACAGACATGACCCACAGCTTACCACGGGAAAAATAGCAGATACATTTACCACTGGGCATTTTGTAAGGGAGAGAGTTATTTTAGGTCTTTTCGTGGGGACAGTTGCAGAGCTGTACGCAGCACTTACTGTCCCTGGAGGCCGCAGGAACAATGGTGTCAAATGTCTAGCACAGCGGCCCGGCCGGGGCCTCACACAATGTGTGCTTTTCAGAAACGGCATCTAACACCCAGCAAGCGCCTGCGCACTGCCCGCCCGGTACCAGCTCGTGTTAGCTACTATTTTTTAAGGATAAAAATAACTTAAAAGCTCTTCAAGTGAGGAACTATTCAGTAAAATACTTTTTAAAAGCCTCAGGCAAGAACATGATTCTCCAGATTAGGAGAAGGTGATATAATAATTAGTCAAATGGGAAGAAAGACGTTCCAAGATATCATTTATCAAAATGGCCTTGGATAACTCTCTTCAACCCCTTTGGTGCTGAGCTACTTCTAGATATACATAGTTTTAGAAAAGAATGCATACTAACATTAAAATGCTTTGTTTTTCTTTCAGAAAACATTTTGAGAAAATTTATCATGATCAAAGAATCAGATATTGTTTATATTTTATAGGGCCTATCAGAATGAAGCAATTGAAATATTTCCCATCTAGGCATCTAGAGGAGGTAGAAACTTCTAAAGGTTTATTCATGAAAATTCTAACTTGATCACAATGAGCACTTACAATAATCTTTCACCTTTTGTTGCATGAACCTTGAATAAGTTGGTAATTTAAAAAATTATCATACGTAGAAAGTCAACATCTCCATGTCATGAAAATAAATTAATAAACAGTTCTTCAAAATTGAAATACAATTGTCTCTTTAAATCTCACTGTAACATTTTTCTGTTTTTATCACAGGGACAACGTGGCAGAGATTCCTATAAGTCTTGGGTTATTTCTGAGGGGTGCTGGTTATCGCGGCATCTAAAAATGTAAATAAGTGATGTACCCTATGGGGAAGCTCTGCTGCAGGCACCCCGGGGACCTGCTGGTGACCCTGCCCTGCTCCTGCTGCGATCACCCCAGGCCAGCGTGACACTCACAGCAGCATGGATGTGGGCTGTAAGGTCCTTTTCCGTCTGTCTCTACAAACGCCCAAATGCAGTGTATAAAATGTCATCCCTAGAAATGGCTTCATTTGGGATAAAGCTTTGAACTTGCATGCATGCTCCACACCCTGTAACGGACTGAGTTACTGCTTTGGTGTTGCGGTGTGATGAGTAAAACTTTCCCAGGGGACCCAGAGTTGAGTGAGAAAGGGATGCAGGACACGCAGGAGCTGACACATCTCTATTGATTTAAGTCGCTGTTTCCACAAATGCTACTCACATGCCCACACATGTAGGGCAGGACTCTCACACGTCAACTCTGCTCAGCTTTCCAGGCCGGATCTGGTCCCAGCCACTCTACCTGATCCAGACTCCCTGCACCCTTGCCATTCCCCTGGCTGCCGTCCTGTGCCTCCCCATTTGTGCATTTTTGATCCTGAGGCTCTCTGCCTCTCTGCCTCCTCCCTGGAGGCCGTGCAAATCCTGTTCTCCTTCCAGTGGTGAGTTCCTCCTGCTGACCACCTCCCCCAGTGCCCTCTGCGCTACACACTGGGCTGGTCTGCAGAGGTTGGATGCACTCCCTGGTGACTTACACGTCTCACAAGTGCCCTCCATCACCTGCTTGTGAACTCCTGACCACAGCAGCCTAATCCATGGCCCCCTGTGGATGCTGCAATGCCCAGCACCACACTGGTGGCTCAAAGACTACATGCCTGAGACGGGGTCCAAACCCCTCTTCAACTGTCCTCCAAGCTTCAGGTCCACTGTGACCTGCCCCAACTCTGCTGCAGCTGCCGTGGTGCCAGCCCCCTGCCCCTCTCCTCCACCTCCATAGATCAGGCTTCAGTGTCTGGGGGCCTGGGGACTGCTGTCCTCCTTCCCAGCATGAAGCTCTTGCAGTAGCAAGGCCACTCTCCCTGTACAGGCCCTCCTGATCCCTCGTCCCTGGAGAGCCCTCTCCGGGGCCCTCGGCCTCGCTGTCTCACATCACTCGCTTCCCTACCCCACCTCCCTCCTCGCACCTGGGACGCAGGTGCCCTCCAGTCACACCCTTCCGTCCCGTGTGGTGCTGAGCCCCTCACACACACGAGGGGCCCCGGAATCACCTGTCATGTGAATAAACAAAGTCAGATCTGAAATGCTTAAAAGCAAATTAAACTTAACTCATAAAAGGAGAAGAAAAATGTTCATTTAGAAAAGTTGTATTTGTTTTCTTTCCAAATAAATTTACTCATAGGAAATAGAAATGTCTGTTCTCTTAACAACAATCGTGAGGATGACTGTAGGGTTGTTGTCTGTTGTATCCTGTGTGTAAGTGTGTGTGACTGTGTGAGTGTGTAAGAAAATGTGAGTCTGTGAGAGAACATGAGTGTGTGTATGTAAGTGTGGTGTGTGAGTGTGGGGTGTGTGAGTGTTCAAGATTCCCTACATAACGGGATACACACAGATGTACTGATAAGCGGATAAATACGATCTTGAGGCATGATACTGGAGGCTGGTCTCTCTAAGTAATCAGCCTGCGTGTCTGGGGTTAATCTGCTTATTCTTTGCCATTAGAAAAGGGACATTATGTTGGTTAGAGAAAACTGGTGACAAGTGGTAAACAGAGTAGCTGCTGACAACAGCAAGTGGACAGAGGTCTCTCTGATCACCATGTAAATGTTACAGCCCACCCATTAATGCACAACTGGGTGTTAAACCAACTGACCTGCTGCAGCAGCACCTGCCTGCACCAGGTCAGGGTCTCTGGAGGCTGGCCACCAGCAGAGACATTTGCATGCGTCTCTGAACTGACCCGCTGCAGCAGCACTTGCCTGCATCAGGTCAGGGTCTCTGGAGCCCGGCTGCCAGTAAAGACATTTGCATGTGTCTCTGAACTGACCCGCTGCAGCAGCACCTGCCTGCACCAGGTCAGGGTCTCTGGAGCCTGGCTGCCAGCAGAGACATTTGCATGTGTCTCCGACAATGTCCTAATGAAGGCACCTGCACTGCCAACACCGACTTCTGCTGCAAATTCTGAAAACCCTCGAGGTTAGATTGTTAGCCAGGAGTGCTCAGAGTATTGAAATAAATGGACTGTGACAAAATTCCACACTGTTCTGTAATTTCCATCTTCTGTAGCAAAGCCATTTCCAAAGTTGAAAAATTACTGTTGTGAAGGTAATCTTTCATTTTTATTAGAAACAGCACCGATTAACGGTGAAATTACTTAAATCTTAGCATGTAGGCAGCACAGAAAAAAGGAGACCAAAACCTCCACGCAACTGAAATCCTGGAAAGTGGATGGTGCCTTTTGTCCTGTGGGAGTGTTTCTTAGCACAGCTGCGAGGTGCGTATTGGACACTAAGGCAGGTTTTAGAAATCCAGCTACAAGACTGCGGCCCAGATCCATGGCAAGCTTGTTGATGGATGTGACATTTGTTTTCTGGAAGACACCAGGAGAGAGAGCTTCATTCATGTAATATTATACGAACTAGAAACTGAATATACAACATACTTAATAATCCAGATATTCAAATTGCTAGATCAAACTTTGTCTATTAACTACAGATATGAATATTGGTATTTATGTAGCTGTTTAAATATTGCACAGTTTTACTCCTTGCTAACATTAAAACCTACAGAGACTTCATGTCCTGAGAGTGTCAGAGATGTTGGCTAGATGGGGCTATTATTCTGCCTATTCTAGAACATTCTCAGGCATGGAAGCTTACTCCCGCATTAGCAAGATACCTGGTTTTGTCAGATATTTGTGCTTTAGAACCCTGGCCCACTTTTCTTCCCACTTTAAGTAGCTATTACCCGATACACAAACAACTTGCTCCCCGGAAGGGAAATCCACTGGCATGGTTCATCCACGGCATGAAGACATTTAGGATGAGGCATGGGGAGGGTGTGTTGGACCTGGTTCCTCAAGCACTGGTTGGGCATTTGTGTGGATTTCTGCCTCCTCAACCACTGCCTCCCTCCAATTATCCTCCTGACAAACCAGCTGTCCTCCCTGCACCTCTGGTCTGGCAGCTGCAGGGGCAGGGACAGGGCCAGGGCTGGGCCGACCCTTTCAGATGTGCCTGGGGAGGCTGGAGGAGGTAGCAACAGGTCCCAGTCCCCTGGAGCTATAAATGAGCATTGTGGTTCCACATCATTCCATAGTCTCTCCAAAGACTCGGTCCTTGTTCCTACGGCCCGCCCTTCCTTCCAGGTCAGCGGGAGAGGGCTCTGGAAGACGGGAGGGGAAAGCTTTTGTTCTGGTGTAAGTATTGGCTTAGAGGAATTAAATTTAAAGACAGATAACTGGACTCTCAGGTTTCACTGCTGATCCAGTGACTGTCACCATCGGAAGGCAGAATCTCTGATGCCAGGAAACATCAAGGCCTCCATCCCTCAGCTGCCTGCAAGCTCCACATCTTCATGGAGAGGTCAACCCGGCAGCAGAGCAGATTTTTACCTCTGGAGAATGGTGTTCGATAAACACCCAAATGTGAAAGATAGACAGAAAAAGGAAAGTGTAAATGAACAAAACTTGGAGCTGAACGTAACAGACAAAACAAAGGCGACCACGGCTGGGTGCCTGCCCAAGAGAACCGCAGACCTATGTCCACGAGAAACCGTGAAACCAAGGCTCTGGCAGTAGGATTCATGACAGCTGAAGGGTGGCAGCCACTGGAACATCCATGAACTGATGCGTGGATGAACTGACTGTGATGTGCACACACAATAGAATATCCTCCTGTCGTAAGGAGGAATGCAGGACTAGCGTGCGCTACTCCATGAGGAACCTCACCAGCATTGTGTGAAGTGAAAGAAGCCAGCCACGAAACACCACGCAGCCAGCCACGAAACACCACGCAGCCAGCTACAAAACACCACACAGTCAGTCACGAAACACCACACAGCCAGCCACAAAACACCACGCAGCCAGCCACGAAACACCACGCAGCCAGCTACAAAACACCACGCAGTCAGTCACGAAACACCACACAGCCAGCCACAAAACACCACGCAGCCAGCCACGAAACACCACACAGCCAGCCACAAAACACCACGCAGCCAGCCACGAAACACCACGCAGCCAGCCACGAAACACCACGCAGCCAGTCACGAAACACCACACAGCCAGCCACGAAACACCACGCAGCCAGCCACAAAACACCACGCATTTATAGGAAGAATCCAGGACACGTGAATCCACAGGCACGGAAAGTAGATTCGCAGTGGCTGGGGGCTGGGGTGAGCCGTGTCGGGGAAGAGAATGGAGAAGGACGTCTAGTGGCTCCAGGTGTTCTTGCTGGGGTGGTGAAAATGTTCTAAAGTTAGATTACGATGGTTGCACAATTCTGGGCATACACTAAAAACCGCTAATGCGTACACTGAAAATGGCTGAACTCTGTGGTTTGTAGATTATCTCACTAAGCTTGTTAAAACATAAAAGCAATTAAATCCGTTTTCATTTTGCTGTTTTGTTGCTTCAACACAACTTTTCAACGGAACAGAAAATACATCAGAAGATAAAGATGGTATACTCAATCCTATTTTTAAGGCAACTGGGAGAACTAGAGATATATTTAACATTTAATTCCAAATGCTAGCAAATGAACTGATTATTTACCAAAACATGCCAGTGAATAATGTATGTATTATGCAATCAAGGAATTAGATCTATTAATCTTCAGAGGGAAATCCTGTGCAGAAATACAATGATATCATAGTACCACTAAGACCAATTCACCCCAAAGCTAGAAATCAAATAATTTTCAAATATGTGATGATTACGCAATGCCAGTAAAAAATAGGCCAATTACCAATTTTGGAATTAAACATTTAAATGAGCTAAGTGTCTGTTTTGACTCCCCAAAGCGTCTCTCCTTTGACCCCCTTGAAATCTCCACTGGGAAGGCCCTCCTTCCACACACAGCGCCCCAGCAGGAAGACAGCTGTAGGCAGCAGGTGGGCAGTCATGGTACCTGCTCCTATTTCCTCATCTTTACCTGAAAGAGGACCTTGGGCTTCCAGCCCTAGCAGCGTTCTGAGGACTGTGCAGAGGTAGAAGGAAAGCTAGGCCAATTGTCATAGGAAACTGTTTATTTTATGATTAAGGAGGTGGCGGTGGAAGGAAGAGGTCTGACTGGAGAAGAGAAAAATGAAAGCTTATCACTCATAGACCACTGTGCGAGGCCTTTTATTGGCATCTGACTTTATGCCTCCCTAACAATCTCTGCAGGTAGGTACTTTTTTTTGTTGTTTTTTTTGAGATGGAGTCTCACTCTGTCACCCAGGCTGGAGTGCAGTGTTGCTGGAGTGCAGTGGTGCGATCTTGGCTCACTGCAACTTCCGCCTCCTGGGTTCAAGCAATTCTCCTGTCTCAGCCTCCTGAGTACGTGGGATTACAGGTGCCCGCCACCACGGCTGGCTAATTTTTGTATTTTTAGTTGAGATGGAGTTTCACCATGTTGGTCAGGCTGGTCTCGAACTCCTGACCTCAGGTGATCCTCCCACCTTGGCCTCCCAAAGTGTTGGGATTACAGGCGTGAGCCACCACGCCCAGCCAATCTCTGTAGGTTCTATAATCTCCATCTTACAGATGGAAAAACTGAGGATCAAAGAGGTCAAATAAAAAAACGTTAAACACACATGGATTAAGCACTAGGGTTGGGATTTGAACCCAGGTCAAGAATAATCTCTATGAGGGCAGGGTTTTTTTTATTTTATTTTACTTTATTTTTTTTTTTGAGACAGAGTCTCGCTCTGTCACCAAGGCTGGAGTGCAGTGGCTGGGTCTCAGCTCACTGCCAGCTCCACCTCCCGGGTTCAGGCCATTCTCCTGTCTCAGCCTCCCGAGTAGCTGGGACTACAGGCGCCCGCCACCACGCCCGGCTAAATTTTTGTATTTTTAGTAGAGATGAGGTTTCACCGTGTTAGCCAGGATGGTCTCGATCTTTTGACCTCGTGATCTGCCCACCTTGGCCTCCCAAAGTTCTGGGATTACAGGCGTGAGCCACTGCACCCGGCCGAGGGCAGGGTTTTTAATCTGTTTTGTTCACTTCTGTACTCCTGCCTGACGCTGATTCTTGGGCATAAAAACTGTTCAATAAGTATTTGTAGAATAAGTTTTATTTCAGAATAATAAAAAGCTTTGATGCATGATGAAGATGGAATCTGTGTTGGAGAACATGCTTATAGCTCGGTCTCTTTCACACCCCAACAAAGAAAAGGCTCACTTTATAGTCTGTTTCTTTTGGAATTTCTGCAAGTGAAGAGTCCAAAGCTATCTGAGGTAGCTGAAATGGGACCTGGAAGATTTGCCTCATTGGTTTGGGAGGAGTATTTTGCCTATTTGCATATTTCATGCTCAGATTTATTTATTATTAGGAAAAGAATAAGTGTCATTACATAAACCTGTCATTCCAGATCATTACTTTTGGTCCCATGTGGATTTATTTTATTTATTCATCATTGGATATGGATAACTAATTATCATTTTACTTTTTATTTTTATTTTCATTTTTTTTTTTTGAGATGGAGTCTCTCTCTGTGGCCCAGGATGCAGTGCAGTGGTGCAATCTCAGCTCACTGCAACCTCTGCCTCCCGGATTCAAGCAATTCTCCTGCCTCAGCTTCCTGAGTAGCTGGGACTACAGGTGCCCATCACCACACCCGGCTAATTTTTGTATTTTTAGTAGAGATGGGGTTTCACCATGTTGGCCAGGCTGGTCTTGAACTCCTGACCTCAAGTGATCTGCCTGCCTCAGCCTCCCAAAGTGCTGGGATTACAGGCGTGAGCCACTGCACTCAGCCCTAATGATCATTTTAAACTCCCCAAACAAAGAGCACTTTTGTAACTATTTTGTAACACTTTTGAAACAAGTGCTACTTTAATTTTTTACTAAGTGTAGAGTTTGTCATTGCTGATGTTCTTGGTAGAATGTCAACAGCAAGGACAAAAATTACTTTCTTTGAGTAATGCTATTCCAAATTCTTGTTCATCTCTTGACTTCAAGAAATCACATGTCTAAAAATCATTCTTGTTCTATGGAAACATTTCCAAATTTGTTCAGTTTTGACTCATAGAGACACATTTGGCAAAGCAATGTCTTCTGCTGACTGAGGCACTCACTGGAGAAAGGCAGTTGCAAAAGCAGATACCAAAACTAAGTATTTTAAAATAATTTTTGGAGATAAACTAAAGCTCTGAAACACAAAATA
The DNA here is from genome assembly GCF_028885625.2 of Pongo pygmaeus. Taxonomy (NCBI): domain Eukaryota; kingdom Metazoa; phylum Chordata; class Mammalia; order Primates; family Hominidae; genus Pongo; species Pongo pygmaeus. Next base: position 92,303,553 of record NC_072390.2, read on the forward strand.
GCTTGCTATTTATATTTTAAATGTTAGATTATATGTTTTTTTTCCCATACAATCTTTGCTGGAGCCTGTAGCTTGCCACAGTATTAGTTGTTTACAAGGGTAGTTCTTTCTTCATTGCTATAACTGAGCTGTGTGCCTCGTGGGTACTACTGACTGAAATGCTCTATTAATTTATTTATTATTTTTGAGACGGAGTCTTGCTCTGTCACCCGGGCTGGAGTGCAATGGCGTGATCTTGGCTCACTGCAACCTGCGTCTCCCAGATTCAAGTGATTCTCCTGCCTCAGCTTCCCCAGTAGCTGGAATTATAGGCACATGCCATCACGCCCAGCTAATTTTTGTATTTTTAGTACAGATGGGGTTTCACCATGCTGGCCAGGCTGATCTTGAACTCCTGAGCTCGAGTGATCTGCCCGCCTCAGACTCCCAAAGTGCTGGGATTACAGGCGTAAGTCACCGCACCTGGCCTCAATCTTAATTTAAGTGAGCAAGAATGATTCTGAGGATTTGACAGCATCCCTGGAAACAATTTGGCAGACTCCTCTGTATCAGAAGAGCCGCTACTGGATCTGCCACTCAAGAAGAGAAACACTGGTGGTAACACCTAAGGTTAAGCTGTGTAAATGCTCTTTCTCATCAAAAACAAAAACAAAAACAAAAACAAAATAAAACAAAACAAACAAACAAAAAAAACAAAGCAAAGCAATACTTTGCTCTACCAGGCAAATTCTTAGGAGAATCTATCCTTTTACTCTTACTGAAATTATTAAAGCCCTTTTACCTTTAGGTACAGGCAAACAATTGCCTACAGGAAAACCAGTGTGAAGACGTCTCCGAGCGCAACTCCACTGGGCACAGCGGGAGCTGAGCCTCTGCACGGACCAATGCCTTGTCTGTGTGATTCCCTCCACCCTGTGCGTGTACCTCTGCACAACAGTCCCTGAACCTTGAGTGCACGTGTGGGGGTGATTGCCACCAATGGGGTTGCAAGTGGCACTCTGCCTGTGTGTGTGTATGAGTTAGTGTTTGAGTGTGTGCAAGTATGAGTGAGTGTGAGACTGTGTGCAAATGTTGAGTGTATGAGACTGAGTGTGAGTGTGCATGAGTGTGTATGAAATCTCGTTTCACTGTAGTTGAAAGTTTCTTGCTTTGAGAAAGATGGACAACATTTTCACAAATAAAATTTCCCTAGAGTACAGAAAAGCATTTTAGAAGTAACCTTGAGTTTTTTTTTTTTTTTTTTGAGACAGAGTGCCCACTCTGAGACTGAAGTGCCCAGGCTGAAGTGCAGTGGTGTGATCTCAACTCACTGCATCCTCTGCCTCCTGGGTTCAAGCAATTCTTCTGCCTCAGCCTCCTGAGTAGCTGGGATTACAGGTGCACACCACCACACCCGACTACTTTTGTATTTTTAGTAGAGATGGGGTTTCACCACGTTGGTCAGGCTGGTCTCGATCTCCTGACCTCAGGTGATCCTCCTGCCTCGGCCTCCCAAAGTGCTGGGATTACAGGCGTGAGCCACCACACCCTATTACCTTAGTATTAAGGAGCATGTCTTAATCATCTCAAGGGAAGCCTCCTGCCACTCTCTCCTCCTATCCGGGGCAAATTATTATGGTGTCCAGTTCTAGTCATGGGGACCACTAATTATAATATTTGCCTTTGGTGTTTTTGGTTATTAATGAAGACCCCAGGAAAAAGAAATGGAACATGAAGACATAATTTTAAAAGTAATTTTAATAAAAATATTTAGGTAATGGTAAACTTTAGGTAAAATAACACGTAAGATTCTATTATCTAGGTGGGGCTCTTCCTGTCAGAGGAAGAAAGGGAGGATAGCCTTCCGGTGTAAATTTTATTATTGTGGAAATGATTGTATTGTAGCCTTGAAATAAAAATGGCCCAGATACAAAAAGTCAACCTCATGAAACATTCCCATTTCAGTGTGCCCACCTTTCACTTTGGGTGAATGATGTGAGCATCTTTCAATTTCTTTGTACCTCTCTAATGATAAAATTAAGTCTACTTAAATGGTCACATCCATTGTTCATTTTAAAATCCACCCACCACTGTTGGCCTGGCTCACAGCGAATTAACCGTTCAACAGTTAGGAGAGGCTGCCCGACAGAGCCCACCTGGGGCTGCTTCTGGGCCTCCGGACTGGGCTTCTCTGGGGAGGGTGAGGTCAGGATCTAAATGCCTCTGCAGCAACCACACCAAAACCGAGACCCAGTGCACGAGTGGTGCTGAACCAAGGACCCGATTTTCACTGAACTCTTATCACTAAGAAGAGGTGAGCGTTCTTCCACATGTGGAAGGAGAGCTTAGGAATAATAATTAGTAACACCTTTCCTGATACATCAAATTTAACACCTTCCAGGGAGAAGAAGAAAGGTGGGAATGAATATGGAAAGCAGTGGTGTGAGAGTGATGGGGTTCAGTGTGATGTGTGAAGACCAGGGGTAGGAGCGTGAGTGGGGGTGCACTTTGCTAAACCTGCATGTAACAGTGGGCTTAATTTTCCCTTTTTCTAACACCTTGTTTCTTCAAATTACACAATGTTGGTGCTAAAACATTCTTGGTAGAAGCAAGGCCCAGCTCCTGAAGGATTCATCTGAGAAACCCAGGGACATGCCCTTCTTTCATTGGAACAAGTGGGGAAAAAAGGCATCTTAAAAAAAGGTTATGGTGAAGCTCTGCAGCACCACTGCAGGAGGAGGAGGAGGCTGGAGAAGCCTGTGAGTGAAAGCTGCCCTCCTAAGACTGTGCCCTCTGAGCCAGAGTCTTCCTCCGACATGCCCAAGTCCACCCGACCAGGAACGGGGGAAGGAGCGGGGCGATCCAACAGCCACACAACAGAGCCCCAAGTTCCAATCACAAATTCAGGCTGTGAGGTGAAATCACAAATGTGAACTTTTACTTATGGAAACCAAATAGAAGTGCTTTCAAATTGGGGATCCAAGACCCAACAGACATAAGTGATCAGCAGCATTCCGATCGGGGGGTAAGACAAAGGGGTCCTTGGATGGGGGCACCCGTGAGCAGGGACCCCTTTGTCTGAGCTCCCCGGGTCCCGAGCTGGACGCACGGCCGCCTCACTGGCCAGAGCCCATCCCAGCTGCTATTTGTGCCATTGTAAGGTTTGTATTCCCTCTTTGTTCTGGGAATCTTTCAGTTGCCCCATTGTGGCTCTGATGACCCTAAGTGACTCTTAGCAGTGCATTTTTATTTTTGAAGGCCAGGATTGCTTAGGGGTAAGTGCACAGGAAACAAACTTTAAGTGAATGCAGCTATGATTTATGAGGGTTTGTGCTCACTGTATATCCCAGCAAGCTCAGAGGACCTACTCAGCAGTGTCCTCCACCCATCCACATGCTTACCTGGAATAATCCCCCATGGGAACACGGCCACTATCCTCGCCTTGGGATTTGTGACTCCTGATGGGAAGTACCCTGCCAGCCCAGCAACACTGGGCCCGAGTCCCCGAGCCCCCACTCCTCTCCACTCAGCAGGGGCCCCCTCATGCCATGTACACCCCCTGGGCAGACTTCAGGGGCGCTGTCCCTGTGGGTGCTGTGCCCTTGCCGTCCTAACCCAGTCCCTCCTGTGGAGCCACTGGAAAGGTTTTGGGGAACATGGGTGTGAGCCCATGCTAGACCTCAGCTGCCCGCCCTGGGTCATTTGAAAAAGGGGAACTTTTGGTTTCCTGCTAAATAGAAGGCCCCAAAAGAAGCCAACCAATGCTGTGTCCCCAAGATAGGCCAGTGTGGCTGTCCCAGAAGCAGAGAGGGGAACAGCACAGGCTCACATGTCTCCAGGGAGCTCAACACCAGATGGCTTATTGACAGGACTCTGGCTGAGGGTGGCTGCATCTGCAGTGACATGGCTGCTTCCCACTTCCCTGCACCTGTTCTCACGGTGGCTGCTTCAGGGGAGGGGTGGGCAGGGGCCCCACTGCAGGTGCAGCCAAGGGGCACACAGAAGCTGGACATTTGCACACTCAGCTGGGTCGAGACTGAGCTCCGTCCTCAGCTCCTGCAGCCAACACACCAGCGTCAGCCGGTACCCTCCACTACGGGGGCTGGCTGTGGTTTCAGAGTCTCACCCTAATTTCAAAGAACAAAAGCATCTCTCGAGTTCCAGGGACATTTTGTCAGTTGGAACAGCATTTCTATAGTGTGCACCCCACATGCTATGTGCACACATCACAAAGCACACACAGGTACTCTTACACACACACACTCTGCTGCACGGGCTGCGGGCACTTCTGCGCATCACTTGCTGAGCTGTAGCATAGAGGCAGAACTCCTTACAGGGAAGAGTTCAGGCCTCAGGCACACTGTCTGCTGGCATTTTATGTGGAACACTGCCATGTGCAAATGAAGTCTTTGAGACAGGACAGGAGAGAGCAGCAGGAACGAGGGGTGTCCCACCTGTCACTCAGTCATCCAGCAAATATTGATGAAGCTCGTCCCATGAGCCAGGCCTGCGTCTAGGTGCTGGGATATCTCGGCGAACAAAACAGACAGATGTCCCTGCCTTCATGGGGCTCACTTTCTACCCGGAGTAGGGGCTCGGACAATAAACAACATAGTCAGGGACTGTGACAGAGGTGACCGTACTGCCGCACTCTGCGTCCTTCTTCCTCTTGGCCCCCTCCTTGAGGTGGGGCCGCATGATGCTTCCGGCCATCAGAACTCGAGTGGACGCGATGACTGCCCCTCGGCCTGGCCTGCAGGGTGCTTGGCCCTTGGGCTGTCTTCCCGGTCCCGGTCCCTCCCTGCCCTGCCCTCCGATGGTGGAGACTCTATGTGTAAGCCACAGGGCTCTCCCAGGCACACTGGATGGAGAGCCGCCTGGCCCTCGCTGAGCTATGATGTGAGTGGACATCACCTTGAGCCTCAGAGATTTAGAAGTTCCTCTGGCAGGCCTGCAGAGCCCACCGGCGCTGACACAGCTGCACTTCTAAGTGGGAGATGTCAATGAGAAGGGACATGGAGCGAAGAGCTCGCCCCCGAATATCTGGGCAAGAGACTGAAGGAGGAGGGCAGAGCCTGTGCTTCAGCCACACCCAGGAGGCTGCGGGAGGGAGGGATCACAGGAGATGCAGTTAGAGAGGCCCCTGGGGTACAGGTGGAGGGGTTTTGAGCAGGGAGTGAGGTGCTCTGCAGCTAGCTGGCAGGGAGAACTGACAGGGATGGATCAGGATGGAGGCTGGGACCCACTTAATAACCCAGGCGGGCAGAGAAGGGCTTGGGCCTTGGTGATGGGAGAGTTGCTTGCTAAGTATCAGAGCTTCCCTGGGTCCTTGGCACAATCAGCCATCAGTGCTCTCAACAAAGACATAGAAATAGTGCTCCTCATTTTGTACCTGGATAAGGGGAGAGCTCAAGTTCCAATCCCTGTTAGCGGCGGGTGACATAACCATGCACACATCTCAAATTCCAATTCCTGTTAGCGGCGGGTGACGTCACCATGCACACATCTCAAGTTCCAGTTCCTGTTAGCGGCGGGTAATGTCACCATGCACACATCCTGTTTTCTCCTGCTCTGCCACTGTGATCTCCAGATGATAGATTTCATGTTATCAGGAAAATGACCTTTGGCACAGAAAGCCCAGAGGAGAAGGTGAGGGACTTGCACGCACACACACATTTAAATGTCAACATTCTATGGAATTCAGTGTCATAAAGGTATGCAAACCATGGGAAGTAATAATGAGTTTGCATTGGGAGGTCCCGGGAGTTAGAAGAGAACCTTCCGGGCAGGCACATCATGGATGGAGACAGAGGAACGGCAGCGCCGCCTGCTGCTGCTGGGCCCTGCGTGTCTGCACTGCCTTCTGTGGTAGAGAAAACAGCAGGCGGCTTTGCTGCAACTCCAGCACAGCCTCTGTGTGGGAGGAGCAGGGTCAGCAGAAACCCAGAGGCAGGAAGGAGCTGAGCTGAGCTGGTGCAAGATTGTCCTGCCCTGGGAGGAAGTGGCTTTGTACCAATTGATAAAATACCCAGAGTAGGGGGCACATAACTGTAAACTTCTAGAACCCACATCCTTAAAGCCCAACCCCTGACCCAGGAGGTGCATGGGTGGCTGTTCCCTCCCAGCCCAGTGCCACCTCTGCCATCCATCCTCCCTGGCTGGGAAAGATGAACTGCGCTTAAAATGGGCTCAGTTTTCTTTCTTTCCTTCCTTTCCTTCCATTCCTTCCCTTTCTTTCTTTCTCTCTCTCTCTCTTTCTTTCTTTCTTTCACCTAGTAATTGCTTTTCACATCTGCTGGTAGGCTGCTATCTTTCAGAGTATAACTTCCATTCTTGCTTTAAATAAGGTGGTGTTTGGCCTCTGTTTTGTTTTCAGGTAAAGCAAACTGCAATCAGGAAGCCCTCATTATAGACAGTGAGGTCATGACAAGAAAAGTTCATTCACATTGGAGAGTTCAACCCCATTGGAAATGTCTTTCCAAACACAGCTGGTGACTTTGCAAACCCAGACATTCCCAGAAACTCAGTGGTTCTAGAAACTTGCTTGGAATAATTAAGGTTTTAGAGCAGCTGTTGGAATTTTTAGAAAGGAAAAAAAAAAACGAAGTGAGGCTCCCCCTCCCCGACTTCTCTTACACATCTCTGTGGCTGTGTGGTGTCATGGCTGGGCGTGCTGCGCTCCACTCACCGTGTGGATAAAGGGCAGGCAGCACCTGCGTGCATCTGTGCCAGTGCATGGCAGTGAGGCCGCTGGCAGTGCATTTCCTGTTATCAGTGACCCCGTGCGCCCGGGGCTGGGTCTGCAGAGGCTTTGGGGAACACACTGTTGCTGTCTCCTGTGCCTGGCCCAGTGTCCATGTGGCTCACAGGGCCCATAGGGACCGGGTGCTGCTCTAAACCGGAGGCATGAACTGACCATTGGCCCAGACAGCCTTGACATTCCCATCTGGGGGATTAAACCTTGAACAGGTTTTGTAGGACTCTTGGCCCCAACTTCCTTGTCTCTAGAAAACTTGCCACTATAAATTCTTTCTCCATCCTTTTGAGACATCAGCCCTTTCCTGGCCTCTTGCCCAGTTCACTGCCCATCTCTATCTTCTTGAAGGACCCAGGAGCCTTTGAAATGTAACCAACAAGGAAGATAGCACCCTCAGCTCCCAGTCCCCGCAGGAGGCTGGGGCCTAAATGTGGTAAGTGCTAACCTGCAAACATTGCTGGCCTGACTGCACCAACCGGCCTCCATCCGATGTCCTCCAGGACTCTCCCACCAGTTCACCCCAGTGCTTAAAAACCCTCCCGCCTTTTGTTTCAGCAGGGTGGAGTTCAGCGCTCTCTCTCCTACTGCAATAATCTGGGATACGTCTTCCCTGCCTGTCTCACTCTCCCTGGGGTAACTTTTCTTTGACACCACTGAGTCCTTCCAGCAACCTGCAGCTGAGCACGCAACCCCCCCATCTGCACAGGGGAACCGAGTCCACAGTCCTAACTACCAAATGACATGGCCTCACTAAAGTAACTCCTAGAAGCCGAGACCTTTGTCCAACAGCTCTCAGGAGAGGCTGCTGAGGAGAACCGGCTTCCCACGCGTGCCCTGACCAAACCCACACCCACTGCGTGAGCTTTCACCACTGGGCCGCTGAGAAGCAGGGGGTCTTTGGCCCAAAACAAATATCCTCTGAGACGGGAAGGGGGCACGTCCCCACAGAACTGCCTGCGTACTACAATGAAGCAGGGTAAATATGCAGAAGTGTGTTTGGGTTTTTAATGACACAAAGTATCATTAACATTCACTTCAATGCACAGAGGATTTATAAAGTAGTCACTAATTATTTATAATTAATTTAATTCTAATTATAATAATTTAACCTTAATTACATTATTAAAATTAAAAATTAAAATTAATTTTAATCTAATTAATCAAATTTAACATATGTGTAACACTATAAATAAATATACTTTTGCTTAAAAAATCAGGGGAATATTATTACAAGTAAAAATACACCAAAATGCAGAAAGCAGACATGGATCTTGAGAAGCCATTTGGTATGTCCACTTCAGTGCTAAGTGCTTCCACTTGGTAGTCAATTAAAATAAAAATAAGTGCCAGCACAGATATGAGATGCCCCGCCTTCAAGAGGCTTGCATTTATGGAAGAAAAAAGACACTAAGTAGGCAAATGCAATAACAAAAAGGCTATTGTGAAGGACATGAAATAAGGCAGTGGGATAAAGAAGTGTGGCATGGGAGACAGGTGGGCTTCTTGGTTAGATATGACAGGAACAGCCTCTTAGAAAAGTGATGTAAAGTAAAAATAAAGGCCCTGGCCCTCCAGGCAAGATGGAATGGACTCTTTGTGGCAATAAGACAGCAAATTATGGGCTGGGCATGGTGGCTCACACCTGTAATCCAGCACCTTGGGAGGCTGAGGCCCTCGTTCCATGTCCTTCTATGTTAAACCATCCCCCAAACGGTGTGAATTCCCCAGGGCTGGCCCCGCCGTTTCTCTATTTTGTTTTCTCTAACCTCCTGCCCTCTGTCTTCCACCTCCAGTATATGGCACGGCACATTGGAGGTGCTCAAAAATGATTTAATAAATGAATGGTGAAATCACATAGGCAGGACATCCTAGTGCCAACGATGAATGAATGTTTATGGCAGATGTGACCCAGGTCCTCACTGGCACATGAAAAATACTAATGAATGGCAGCACTCATTATTGATTGTATGAACGTGGCTTCAAGCAGTAGAGACGTTAAAGCATCCTGTAATGGAGTATAACTGTTCTCTCTCTCTCTACTTTTTTTTTTTTTTTTTTAATGAGATGGAGTTTTGCTCTTGTTGCCCAGGCTGGAGTGCAGTGGTATGATCTCAGCTCACTGCAACCTCTGCCTCTCGGGTTCAAGGAATTCTGCCTCAGCCTCCCAAGTAGCCAGGATTACAGGTGTGCGCTACCACATCCAGCTAATTTTGTATTTTTTAGTAGAGATGTGGTTTCCCCATGTTGGTCAGGCTGGTCTCGAACTCCTGGCCTCAGGTGATCCACCTGCCTCAGCCTCCCAAAGTGCTGGGATTATAGGCATGAGCCATCACACCCAGCCAAATTGTTCTCTCAATGAGCCCTTGCAACAATTCTTGAGGGTCAATAGGAAACCCTGTTTTCTGGAGGAGGAAACAGAGGCACAGAGAGATGAAGTCGTACCCCCAGTTACATTGAGAGTTGATGGCAGAGCCAATGGTCACACCTGCCTGTTTCCCAGGTTGAGTCTGTCTTCTCTTGAGGCTGCTGCTGACCCCCAATGGAACACAGGCACACAGTACCTCAGCAACCAGCTGCTCAGAACTCCTCCTGGGCCTTTCTCAGAGCCTAGGACCTGGAACTCTGTGCTATGAAATGCCTGTCAAAGTCCTGGCTCTGGGAAGGGACCCCAAGTTCTTGTAATTCTGTCTGTGGATCATAGCAGGTCCTCTGATGGCTAGACACAGGGATCATAGGCTCTTGGCTTGCAATGCGGAAGATTCATGTTGCACCACTGGCTCTTACTGAATTCTATTACAATAAATAACTATACAAAACTAATCTCCACATGTGCTATAAAAATACCTTGAGGTCGTTGACTACCTTGTGACTCTTTATCTGTGATAAAAATTTAAGCAGAAAAAGTTCTTAGTATTTGTTAAACAAAGCTCTGTATCCTTCAAAAAATGTCTGCAGTCTTCTCTCTGAAAATACTAGCCAATGTTTACTGAGTACTGCGAGGAGATGAGAGAGTCCCACACGTGCACGTGTGTTGTTTCTTACTCACAGGTCATTTTATGATTACCTCTACTTACATATGGGGAAACCAAGACACAAACAGAGGAGTTCATTGCCAAAAGCACACAGCTAAAAGGTGGTAGGGCTCTGCCACCTGCTGTGTAAAATGAGAGACTCCAGGCTGGCTGGGGTCTCCTTCCATTTGGGCAGCTGGGCAGCTCAGAGTGAAATGTGCAGCTCCCTGCAGCCATTGTCACATGGTTGATGTGTTTGGGGTCTTCCTTCACTTCATCTAGACTTCTCAATTTTATTTACATTTTACTGTTTCCTGGTGTTTTTTCCTACTGTCAGCTAACTCAAGCTTTATAAAATAAATAAGAGTGAAAACACTCACACACCAATATATGTACTTAAATGTTTCTGGGATGAATACTTTTTAAATAAACATTAAACACAGATATTTCTATCTCCATTGTCTGAGCAATGAAGTTGTGAACGTTTTCCTCATGACTCTTCGTGGGGGTTTGCCCTTACATGCTGTTCTCACAGGACTTGGCCCCGTGAAGTGGACGCAGCGAACACAGATGCAGGATGGTGATGTTTTCACGGTAGGACATCCTTCCTCTGTGGCACGTGTGGAGTGAACTAGCTTACACATGACACGGAGTCCACATCCTTCCAGCCCTGCCTTTGAGATGCCTGTCCTGGCTGAGAGGAACCACAGTCAGTCACCGGGGCAGTAGTGCCCTCTTTTGGCCACTCCTCTCCTTCCTTAGTATAATTTAGGGAGACCTAAGACTTCACTCACCTTAACTGAATTGCCTGCCTTTAGTTTAGCCCCACGATTAGTCAACTCTGGCGGGAGGAGAGGTGGAGACTGACTCCTGCCTTCCTTCCTGCCTGGTTTCTAAGGAGGAGGACAGTGTGTGCAGTACCTGTGGGTGTGTGGGTCAGAAAACACTTAGCAGCAACTGGTCTACCGCAAAATGGCCTGCTTCCCCAAAGCTTGGACAACACCCAGTTCTCTAGGTTGTCGTGCCTTAGAGTGTTGTCTTCCTCCTTTTGTAACTAGGCAAAACAGTCTTAAGCATAACCACAAAGCTGTCAAAAAAAAAAAAAAAAAACAAATCACAGAAGATATTTGAAAGTGTGCTCTAACGAGTTATTTACTTAGATTGAAAACAATCCTTTGCTGAGATTTTTACCAGAACATGAAGGGCAAATAAAACTTCAAAGTGGACTGCAAGAAAATGACTGGCTTTGGCCTTCACAGAGATGAGGAGGAAGGCTGCGTGGTTTTAGTTGTCTCTTTGTGGTTTTGAGCACTCAATGTGTGAACCATAGCAATGGCACCTGTGCCAGAGTCAGCGCCTGGCACAAACTTCTCCTCAATGCGCCAATCAGTCTTAACTTGGGGACTCTCTTATCAGCTGAAATACAACACTATTGCCTTTTGACGTTCACAGAGATCTTAGGTATGGGTGTCCTGCAGAGGTGGTTAGCTAAGGATGATGGCTTTCTGCCCATTTCTCACATTCCTTGCTCATTCTTCTGATGCGTGGATGAAACGGTTGCCAAGAACCTAGAGATGACCATCGCACGATCACGGTGACTTGTGCTCACGGGACATCAGGAATGGTTTCCTAATGTACTGATGGGATTTACTATCATGTCAAGGAAAGACCTTTTCCTAAAGTAGGTGGGAGCTGCTGCTCTCATTTAGTCACTTTGTACATTACAATTTTAAAAGAAATTCCATATATGCCTCCAAGGTTATACAGCCAAGACTAATAGCCAAGATTATTTTAGTTTCTTTTCCTTCAGCACCCTGCGCCTTTAGAGTAGAGTTCTGTGTGCTCCAGGAAAGGGTCAGGCATGGGAAATTATTAAGGTCAATAGCAAAAGCCCCACAGTTCAACAGGCCCTTCCAGGTCGGCATCACTTGGGATTGTTGCTGCTAAATAATGAGTGCAGAGGCCTCCTGGGCCAGCTTCCCCCAGGGTGGGATGAAATGAGGATGCCTGGACCACAGGCTCCTCCCACTTCCCCTTGGAAGCTCCTCCCACTTCCCCTTGGTTTTGACTCAACCTGAATCAGGCATCAGCTGCAAAAGCCTGAAGGTGACTCTTGAGAACTGCTTCCTCGTCACACTCACGGGCAGAAAGGCTTGGAATGTGGGAGCTAAGTTCATTCAGCAGATATGCGAGCCTTGCTCCGGTGTCCAAGGACCTGGGAACACCTCAGTAAACACAACAGGCCGAAGTATTGCTCTTCCTATCAAAACACAACCCAAGTTTGTGAAATGATGGAAATATTCTGCATTTCCATCATTTCCAGTAGTTTTCACATTCAATCCTAGATAATAACTCTCCAAACTCAGTATCTCTCTGAAAAGATTAAGGAGGGCTGTGTTTGGAAGGGCTTCAGGAATGACATCATCTTGATAGTGTAAGGAAAGGGCTAAGCACGGAAGACCTTTTTATGTTATATTGTATCTATGCTATATATATACACCTATACATACGTGTGTGTGTGTGTGTGTATGTGTGTATTTGATGGTAACAGAACTGCTGCCACTGTTACTAATAATCTTAAAAGCAATTAGCTAAGGGAATAATGATAAAGATGATGTTTGCTTAAAAAAATCAGTAGGCTTAGCCAAAATAATGCTAGAACTCACTTTTATTTATGTGTAAAGCCTAAAATTGGACATCTGTCTTCGTGCTTTTCTATTATGTCTTTATATATGTAGCTGAAATCATCAAGGCTGGGACATCCCATTCAAACTCACAGCTTGTCTATTCTAGGAAAGCCTCGTGTTCTCCAGAGTGCACGTTGCTGCTCCTAGTCACGGATGCGGCTGCCTTCAACTCCTTCCGCTTCTTCCTCTGCCCCTAAGGATGGAAACCCCAGTACCTGAAGGCGGTGAGTTATGCTCAGGCATGCCTCCAAGAAAATTCCTATAAAGAGCGTAACAAAGTATGTAGAAATCAGCAGAGCACTGAGTCTCTTTTGCACTTGCCTATCTCATTTCTAGTAAAGGAGTCCTCATTGCTTTCAGTCTCTGGGCCTTTGAGTTATGTTGATTTTCATGGACGCTTAAGATATTGAAACAGTGGGTAGCACTAAATCTGTTTTATGTGTGTTCGCTCAGGAAGGATGGAATTGCAGAAAAGAAAGGACTTCTGAAAAAGAGCAAGTTAATCAGGAACAAAAAAAATCGGCATAAATTATCTTGTCTAACAGGTGAAGTATAAAGAAAGGCCGTTCCATAAATAAGCAAAGATCATGCTAGGGAATGTGGCCAGGAAGCCTGTTTGCCTTGAGTGTCGTCTGTAACCTACAGGGTGGGCTGATCTTGGGGAAAGGGATGCGTATTTTAGTAGCCACAAAATCACTCCTTTTTCCTTTGACCTACAGTGAATTCTCAGGATCTGAGCACATTTCATTCCACCCCTTCTTCTCTTTGCTTTAGGAATACATGGAGAAAATCAAAGAGCTGTGCACAGCAGAATAGAACTGCTTTGAGGACCTGCATAGCCCTGTGGTCTTGGGCAAGTCACTGAGCCTCAGTGTCATGATGGGAAAAGTGGATCCAACCTCATTAATGTAAACCTCAAATGAGAACATGGTCAGTTACTCATAGGGGAAGCAGAAACAAAGACAAATGCTAAGATTATATCCTAGTTCATTTTCTGTTGCTATAACTGAATACCTGAGACTGGATAATTTATAAAGAAAATAAATTTATTCCTTACAGTTCTTGAGGCTGGGAAGTCCCAGGGCATGGCACTGGCATCTGCTCAGCTTCTGGTGAGTGTGCCCACGTGATGGGTGGCATGGCATGGTGACACAGATCGAGAGCTGGCTCAGGCCTCTCTTCCTCTCCTTACAAAGCCACTGGTCTCATCAGGGGCCACACCCCAATTCCCTGATAACTAGGTCTCCGCTCCTAGTTACATCCCAAAGGCCCCATGTCCAACTAACATAGAAATTTAGGGGGTTAAGCTTCCAACACACTAAATGTGGGGGACACATTCAAACCATAAAAATATGTAAAGGCAATTTATATTCAATAAGGCAATACAAAAAAGTAAAATTCTGCAGACAACAGTTATTTCCCAATGCCTTCTGAGTCACTCTTTGTGGTTAAGATAAACACCGTGGTATCCAGGCTTTGGTGAATTTCATTTCCTCATTAGTTATTTTTTACAAGCACTGCTAGGCTTCCCGATGCTCACACAGGGCTGGACAAACAGATGATCAGAGAAACACCATATAGTGAGGCAAAGCCTGGGAAATGCTGAATGTCTATGTGTGCAACCAGGCATGCAAGCAAAAACAAAACCGAGATGGGAAGGGATTGCAGGAGGGGAGGAAGGGGCTGTATCTGCCACGTATCTACACAGCCGACATTTTAATTTTTTTTAGACAGGGTCTTGCTCTGTTGCCCAGCCTGGAGTGCAGTGGAGCAATCATAGCTCACTGCAGCCTCGACCACCTGGGCCCAAGTGATCCTCTCACCTCAGTCTCCCAAGTATCTGGGGCCACAGGTGCATGCCACCACACCTGGCTAATTTATTTATTTTATTTTTTGTAGAGACAAGGCCTCATATGTTGCCCGGGCTGGTCTTGAGCTCCTGTGCTCAAGTGATCCTCTTGCATAGACCCCATAAAGTGTGGGATTACAGACATGAAGCAGTGATCCCAGCCTCTATGTTTTTAGTAATGAGAACAGATCCATAGATCACCCATGCAATAAAAAAATCAAAGGCTTCCCCAAGTGAGAGTACAGGTGCACGCTGTCACCATGTGGCGCCATGTTGCCGATGTCTGCGTCACCTACCAAACACTTCATTGTCCTCTGAGGTTGTCCGTGAAAGTTCATCCAGGTTTCTCTTTTTTTCAGATTCTCCTCTGTTAGTTTCACCATTCTGGAAAAAGAAAACACAACAAACCCTTTTCTTAAGATAAATTGTTTTATCTACAAAATAATTGTAATGCATTTGCCTCTTTATAAATTTTTTATCAGATAATCAGTTTCACACCTGTTTTCAAGATAGAATATAGAGCCTTGGTTCAGAGGAGGGTTTTCTGCGCAGGATTCTGAATTCTGGCTTATTTTCTCTGCCTAAGCACCTAAGCACTTTCTGGACCCAGTTGGTATAGTTTTATACAAAAAAACTGGAATATCAGCCTAGGTAAAATAAATTAGCTACATGCCATCCCATTTATTCCAAGGGTAAGCCCACATAGTTACTGCTTTAGATTCTAAGTGACACTGTGCGGCAGAACTGACACCAGGCCTTACTCCTCCAATGACACCTTTGGCTAACTGGAACCAGTCAGGACCACTTTGATAGGAGAATGAGCCCTTTTAGGGACAGAAAACGAAGCTGATGTCTGGAGGCACCTTTGTATTCCGGGGGAGGAAGCAACCTGTTGTGGGGTGGGCCAGGCCCCCGGCCGCTCCTTTGGGAATATTTGGCTTCAGAGTTTCTCCCCTGGGCCTCCCTTTGCCTGTCGTTTGGGGCCCTAATGGCAGTGTGAGCTTCTTTTTCGAGTTTAAAATTTTCAGTACATAGTTTGATCACCAGTGCAGAGAGAAGACATGGTTCAGCTTCCTGATATATTTGTAATGAATTTTACCTAACTATTTTGAAATGTCACACTTGCACATTGAATGATTCAAATGCTCTAGAAAGCACACAGTGGCTGCGTGCTGAAATCCCGGGGTCTCCTAGATGCCCCCCCTCTTCTGGGAGGCAGCTGGCATTTCCAGCTTCTTCCAGACTTTGCACAATCATCTGGGCACCTTCAGACAATGACACATGTGTATTCTTTTCCCTCCTTTCTGTCTTCACATAAATGGCATCACACTGTGGATGATATGCTCCTTCTTGCTTTTGCCAAGGAAAGAGGGATCCTGGAGGTGACGTCATGTCAGCATGCACAGAGCTGCTTGCACAGCCCACTGGCATTTCAGTTATGGTTCATACCTCACCAGGCTCCACAACCACCATCCAGCTTGTTCATATTTGTGTTTTTCAACCCTAATCGTGTTGCACTTATTCCTGTTCACTTCTCAGAATGCACACGGGCAAGGAGTATTTCTGGAGGAGGAATGAGTCACACTGGAGCGTTTACTGAGCGGGCGTCAGAGCTGTGGGCAGCCGCACTGGCCTTGGTGCCACCCACCAGCAGCACCAGGAGGCTGCTTCTCTCGGGTGCCGCTCCCTGCAGCGCCCCACCCTGGTCTCTGCACTTAAGTTTGTACCAATTTTCCACCTAATCTCTCATTTCCTAGGAGCCTTTAACCTAGGACCATAATATGTACATAGTCTCAATTTTACATTCTTTTCCTTCTGGAGAGAGGGGCAGGCACAGCCATTAAGACCACGCTGAAGTCTGATTCAGACCTAGTGTGACTCACTTATGTACTGCAGGCTGTTTGTTCAGCCCTCTGAGCTCACACCAGCCAGGGCCCTACACTCCGCCTCCTGGTCACTAAGAGCCCTCTCTGGAAACCCTCCATCCAGGCGTGTGTGTGTGTGTATGTGTATCCATTCCCATCCCTGGGCAGACAGGAGGGGATGGGTGGGCGAGGTCCCCACCAACCAATGTTTAAGGCATTGTTTGCAATTCAGTGCTGTCTGGTGTGATTAACAGATAAAAAACACATGGGTTATTGGACCCACAAAATTAAGGAGGGAAGAATTTGCCTTCACGTTGTGAAATAAAATTGATAAGAGGACACTGGTTTGGACTGAGCTCCTGCACTGGGCCCAGCAGGCGCCCCCAGTATGAAGTATGGTACCAAGCCCAAATGAAGATCTTTATTTGACCTTCTGAGAAATCAGGGGAGATAAGAGCCTAACTTCCAAGCAGGCCAGGTTTAGCCCAGATGACGAGGAAGTCCCGTCTGCTTTAACCTTTATGGGGAAGTCATCTTGGAACCACCCACACATCCGCCTGCATTTTGTTCTCTGTGTCTGCTTTCCTCAGTCTCTGTTTATAAACCAACCTCCTCTGCTCGGCTCATCGGGGCACTCATTCTGTTTTGTAGAAAGAGGTGTTGCCTGATTCTAGAATGACAAACAGCAGCCAATTAAAGTGTTTACATTTTTGTAACTTTGTGTACACCTGTCAGGCTTCTGTCGCTGGTTGGCCACTGTAGAAACCAAGCTGCTGCTTTCCAGATTGCGAGTCACAGAGTCCCACGAAACAGTTACTAATAAGCAATGAAATGCAGAGAATGTTCAAACTCACTAGTAATCAAAGAAATACAAAGCAAAACAAAAATGAGATTTCTTTTTAACACAACCAAGTAGAAAAAAACTGATATCTGGCATTGCTAGAGATGTGGTGGGAGAGAAACTTTCCTGGGACCGGAATAAACACTCTCAGCCTCTTTGGGAGGACAAACAGCAGCAGCCTCCACTATGGAGCTGAGCCTTGGAGGCCTCACCTCGGGGACTCTGACCTCACCCCCATGGCTTCCAGGCTCCCAGCAGCCTGTGACTTCTGTGGATTTTCATGTGTCTCTATTACAGAAACTCACAGAACAGCCCATTGTTTTATTCACCTCCCCGTGATGCCGTGAACACTTTGAGAACAAGAACCATGCCTTACACACCTTCCTATTCCTCATGCCTAGCACAGTGTCTGGCACCCAGAGAAAGCTTTTTAAACATAGTTAAAATGGATTGTTTCTGTTTCAGCAGAGGGAGCCAAAGATAGCTGGCTATGTACACTTTTCATATCTATCTAGTTAATTTTAGAAGACAGTAAAACTTGGAAAATAAATAATTTCCTGATAGTCTTTCCTCAGCTATGAATTCATGTCATTTTTTTTACATCCAGCTTCTATGCTAATAGCAGATCATATTCTTCACTAATTACAAAATAATAAGTGTTATTTAAGAACTAATTAATTAAGTACGATTCAGCTACAGTTGTTATTGATCATAGATGCATCTTCTTCATGCTTAATGTCTCTCCAAGCGGGACACCACTAGGACCAGTAGTGTCTTCCCATTGGCGTGGGCAGCCCTTCTCACTGGAGAGTAGAACAATGCCGCATCTTAGAAATGAGGTGTTTCAGATGTGGAGTGAAAGCTGATATTTAAATCACATCACTTTGCTTTAAGTGCGTGGAGGGGGATAACCTAGCGGCAGCCACTTCCCTGTACCCACTTCCCAGGCTGGTTTCGAAGGTGGGGGCAGCATAAGCATGAAGAGGAATTTTGTGGCCTGTGTGCCAGCTTGTGCACACGTTGGTCCCACAGCTATGGTACGTCCACTCTCTTTATCCCTCACACCAAAGTGGCCACAGGTGGACCCTGAATACTGATGGCAGACAGGACTCCAAATCTGCCTTTTTCTCCACCTTCTCAACTCAGTTCTCCGATGGTTCAACATCTCTAGGTCATACAGGGACACAGGACGTGTGCAGAACGTACACATGGGCCTGGGAAATTTCATGACTAATTTCTACTCAAATATAAGGTTTGTTTTTGAGACCCAATATTGCTATTCCAAAAATATAAAATATTCCCCTATGATGAACACATTTCCTGTAAGCAAAAGATCTACTCGCAAAACAAACAATGGAGACGATGTGTCAAAAGTGATGTGATTTTCGTGGTGATAAAACAAGAGCTTCCTGCAGACGGGGCTCAGACTTAGAAGAGGGGATGGGTCCTGGCAGCTCAGGCCCTCCCTGCGTCATTGCCCAAAAGAGTCCAAATCTGAGTCCAAATAGAATCTGTGACTGCAGGTGTCGACATGTATTTCAAGCAAGGATGCTCCTTCGTACTATTTGTAGCAATTTTCTTTTTCATCAGCCTAAATATGTGGGAGCTGACCTATGTAAGAATCTATTTCCTATCCATAACAATTTTAGAAGGTGTGTGGGAATTTGCTGCAGAAGCCCCAGGAAGCAAACACATTCCCCTATATCGTAAGGAGCACAAACAGCTTGGGATGTTACCACGTATGGTGAAAGATGACAGAGAAAAAAGTGTATTTTTTTGGAACAAACGAAGTGATAGTCTCCTAATCTATTATAAACCAGTAATTAGTCTCATTTTCTCTGTGTGTAAAAACACAAAAACAAAAAAACCTCTACCCGGCCTTGACCTCTAACCCTTAAGTGGCCAGCTTTCCCTGGGGGTCAGCGTGGCCCTGCACGGGGCTCTGGGGCAGGTGACAGGAGGGTCCCTGGGAACTCAAGAGGTCCACCCTCTCCCACCACTGAATTGCAGAAGCACAATTCAATTTTCTTCATCAGAACCCAGTGGAGAAGCAAAGGAGAGCATGGAGTCAAACTTCCCAAAGCCAGTCACAGCCAGGACGTCAGCGGGCAGAATCGTGGTTGGTTTTGAGGACCCCACTCAGGTGCTTGTTCCTGCGTAGCCAGAGTGTCCGGCCAAGTCTGAGAGATCTCCTACTTGGTATAGCTATTCACGTACGTGCACACATGGCACACATGCACACACACATTGTAGGTGAAAATATGCTTATAATTACCCTTACATTTTTAAAAGATTGGTGGTCTGGAGGTGGCAATTTCAGGAGGAATGGCCCAGAGGGTAAGTTTCTAATCATCATGAAAAAGGCTGTGAGAGAGGAAAACACTTGCTTCGTATTGGTGCAAACATTATACAGCATATTCTTAAAGTCCTGATTCAGACTAGAAACTGCTTATCAGGAGAGGAAGGTGTTGAAACATGTTACAAAGTGACTCTCACCTGCAAAACCAGTTGTATGTTCAACTCGGAGTCATGGTCTACCACACGCTGCTGTATTCAACACATGTAAGAATTGATTTTGAGAATTTTTCAATCCCTTAAAAAATACTGCATTTCCCGAGATGTCCTAAGCTTGTCCAGCCCATCTTATTTTGTTGTTGTTCTTCTGTTTTGTTTTGTTTTAGGCTTTTAGCAACCTGAAGCCATGGTTTTTAGTTTCTGTCTCTACTGATAACCAGAATAGAAAGATGAGGAAGGGGCTTTACTGACCCAACCAGAAACGGAAACTAAGAACCCGTGACTGTATTCTCTCCTTGGACACTTGAAGCCTTGAGTGGAGAATCACTGGTCTGGAAGCAGATAAAAGCCTTGTCTGGTTCTGTGTCCTCAGTACCTTGCCACTCACCCACTCGTTCCCACCCATGCTTGCACAAAACCCTGCTCAGGAGCTGAGCATACAAAGAAAATAAGGTAGTAAGCCAAATTGGGTGCTTCAAAAATAAAGCTAGAAAAGCAAGCCCAGAATGTCAGATGGCGACTGTCCAATTAAACTTGGTGAGCCAAGCCCTGTCCGTCACACTGGAGAGTGTCAATGGTGTAGCAAATGCACCGTGTTTATTTTTTCTGAGATTTCCCAGAAGAAAAATTACACAGTGTTTCATATTTCTAAAATTCCTAGGATGTTTAACAAGAGAAGTTGCAACTGTCTTCCCCCTTCCTTAAAGCAACATGTTCCTTCTGAATCTTATACTCGACTGACCTTATTTAAAAAACAAAACAAACAAAAAACCCAGCTGAAACTTCCTATGATGTCACAGGTGACACAGTCATATGTGGCACCTACATGCCAGCTGCTTGGCCTTTGAGGGCTCAGGACCCTGCCGGCGTACACACCCCTCCACCTCCCCTCCCCTCCTGCCTCATAATTCTTATCTCATTTCTATGCACAAATCTGAATACGGCCTGTTGTTTCTCACAGCACCACACGTATTTTGAGCCTTAGGTCATTTTGGAGGGGATGCTACTAAGAGGCAGATATTTCTTTAAGTTTTCTTTACCTTCTGCCATATTCCCTGCTGTAGACAGATCTAATCCACCCAGATATTTGCAGAAAATAGTTTGGGGGCATCAGGATCTGCAACACATGTACGTCGTATCAAAATCATTATTTGCATGACAGCCAAGACCTCAGGCTCTCTGAAGCCGATTGCCCGGGTAACAGGGAAAATAACTGAGTTTTCTGTACCTCTGTTTGCTCAGCTTTAAAATGAACATTATAATCACACTTTTCTATGTGGTCATTGTGAAGAGCATTCAATAAGTGGAAACTGCTTTTGGCAGAAGCACACAAAACTATTGAAAATGCAGATCAGTAGCATCTTAGCTTCACACTGTTATCAGAATAAGCCCTTATTTTTTCTCAGAACCATCAAAGCCACCTCTCAGGGGCTCTGGCCAGCACTCCTGGTGTGGCAGCAGAAACAGGTGATTGTGCATCAGTGGGATGTAGTGCCGCCCGCAGCGCAGTTACTCAAAGTGAGATCTTAAGCGAGTCAAGCTCCCTCCACCTCAGTTTCCACAGGAGGATAGCAGTCCCCATCTTGCGGCATCATTATGAGGATTGCAAATGGCACATTTCTCTGGAGGAAAGCTCACTGCTTTTAGGATGCCTGGCCTGTTCAGCTATTGTCAGCAATGGTCCACCCTCCCGCTGGCAGCAATGTGTTCTTTCTGAATCTTCGCCCACTGCCATTGCCCTGTCTTAGATTCCTCTCCAATTAATCCACATCAGAGATTTCTAGGATTTCTAATGAAACTTTAGTTGATAATGAATACTTGCAAATACTTTTTTAGGATCCAGAATCTGTTCAGCAAATTTCATTTCCAATCCCAGAAAGTCAAAGATATCAGGTAGAGGTAAACTGGCTTATTTTTCATCATACATATTTTTGCTTTCTTTAAATTTTTGTAAGTATTTTATATGCTTATATATATAAAAAGACTAGATTATAAAAGGAATTTCAGCATCAACTAGTTTTACAAGAGGGTCAACACTAGGCTTATATTAAGAACAGTGTCACATCTGAGATTTTATCTACTCGAAAGCTAAGTTTTGTGGATGCTCATGAAGGAATGAGATTCCTGGGTCAGAGACAAAGGGCGAGATATTATTCCCAGCAGTAGCGACGTTTCACCATTTTGACATGAGTTCCCTAATACCCAGTTCACATAGGAGCCATGTGAATGTGCCCAGGTGGCTGTCTGCATGCAGTGGGTTGAGTGGCAGGAGAGGAAGGCCCATCTAGAAAACCTAAATCCTTCAGAATTGTCAGTAGCTATGCCAGTGCCTTGCTCCAGAGGGAGACACTATATCTCCCAAGACCTGTCATTTGCTGCAGATAGACACACTCTCTATCTTCCCAGCCTGTTCATTATGTAAACTTCCTGGAAAAAATAGTCCAGAATAAGGGTGGATCCTGCCTAGCTTGCAGGACATGCAGACCCGTGGAAGGTTATCTCCCAACAACTGGTTATATAAGAGGTGACCTGCTGAAAACTAACAACTGCTCTTCAGCCAGCTTGATGGGTGTATTCTCTTGCCTTCCACCAGTTCACAGTCAAACCCAACTTCACACATTTTATTCTCAAACTAAAAGATCACCATGATATCTGTTACTTTAGACGTACTTATCGGAAATGAATTGAGATAGACTTTCACAATTAGAAAGACTTTAGAGACCAGCCCAACCACTCATCTCACCACTAAGGCCAGGAGTAGTGACGCTGACTTGTGCACACTCACAGGGTCCTTAGCTCAGAGATGAGATTGAAACCTTGGGCAAATGCACAGAAAGAGTTGCTTCTGATCTGAACAGAGGTCTGAGGATTTTGCAGCCCCCCAGTCTGGGGGTCCTTGGAGGTAGACAGTGCCCACGTGGGGGCATCGATTTTTCTGTTTCTCCCACTTTTAGGCTTAGCTGCTTCTGGAAAGGGCCATGAGACTTGTGCTGACGGTGGGGTCAGAAGATGATGGGTTCAGTGAGCCCGGGTCTCCCCAAGGGGGTTCAGTGAGCCCGGGTCTCAAGGGAAATGAACAGGTTTCTAAGTTAACTTCTCCAAGGGAGTCAGAGACTTCAGGGTTGAGGTCATATGTATCACACTTTTGTAGGATTCTTTTTCTTTGGTCAAGACAACAGGACTATAAGCCTGTGATATGGAAAGGCCATAAGAATTCGGCAGCAAGCTACAAGGAGAACTGGGCTTCAGTGTCTGGACCCCATCCAGGCCTGGGAGGAGGACATGCTCAGGGAACATGGCGAGAGTGGTGGGGTCAAAGGAAAACAAATGGGGGCCACTGTGGGAAGGAAAGGGAAGCCAGGCACAGCTGGGGTGGAACCAAAGTCCATGATTTCATGGGAAATCGATTCCCAGACACAGCCTGCATTCCTCAACCTCAGTTCAGTGCAGAACGCCCTTATAATTGCATAACTGTTGAAGTACCATTGGCACCATTGGCAGTGCCTGCTGAGGTGGTCTCCGTCTAATATGCAGTGCAAATGAACAGCCAGTAAGAAACATTCATGTAAAGATCACAGCAACTAAATAGAAAATTACAGACAAAAGTTTTAATTTATCTGTAATC
Organism: Pongo pygmaeus; assembly: GCF_028885625.2. NCBI lineage: Eukaryota > Metazoa > Chordata > Mammalia > Primates > Hominidae > Pongo > Pongo pygmaeus. The sequence continues at coordinate 92,326,681 of NC_072390.2, forward strand.
AGTTTACCAAATCGTGTTTAGATTATCCACATGTTCTAGGCAATACTATCTTGGATTTAAAAAAACTGTGGGTGTTTAAAGAGGATACTACATGAAAAACAAACCTCTAAATAAATAAAAGCCTATCTGATAGAGCTTGTGAGATCTCAATCCCTCCTTTCCAAGATCCAGAATGGAGGAGAAAGGGCTTCTCTCATGGCAGGTGGAATCACTGAAGTATCTACTCTCTTGTCCTTTTTGTCTGGAAGCTTCTCCCAGGGATGGAATCACTTTCTGGAGATGCAGTTTCTGCATCAAATTATTAATTTATTAATTACCTTTGAGCAAAATGAGTGAATTTTTGCACAAACCACTAAACTATGTTTTTGTTATAGCTAACACTAAAATGGAATTGATAAAACACTCTTACTCCTCTTAAAAGGATAATGAAACGTGTAATACATTTAGCCATCCATCAAAACGCCAATCACACATTGCTGGCCTAGAGAATGCCTGACACATCCAGATGGCAGCGAGAAGGTGGGTCCTCTGTCCCCTCCAGGAGCAGCGGGCTGAGGTGGAGTGGCACTGCAGCCCCCAGGGTGAGGGAGAGGATGGGGTTGAGGGTGCAGCCACCTGATTTTGATATGCAAGCCCCTCTTTGACTATAGCAGAGAGAAGAAAACTGCTGAAACACGATGATGTTTTGCTTAGGGACAAAATGGTTTCTATTGTTTTGAAGACCTGCGTGAATTCATCTTCCGTGCCCACATGGAAGAGCTGTGTTTAACGTCCTCAGAACAGGTGCTTCTAAATGCACAGGAGCCAGTTAGCCATAAAAATGTGCACACCGCACTAACGGGGACTTCCCATACAAAACAATATTAAAATCCAATGGAAGAGATTAGGCTAAGAGTGGAACTGAAACTAGGCATTGCACTATTAGGCTGCGAATTGTGTGGTGAACATTATTATTAGGCCCTTGCTGGTCTCAGGGGACTGTTGGTCTCCGGAGGCAACGGGCGTAAAATGCTGATCTGAATATCATACCTTAATGCATAAGGAGGGATTCAATTAAATGTATCATGAACCTTTGCAATCTCAAATTTGATTTGAATAAATCAAAGAGCACTGTGAGTGTGAGTTATGGAATAGCAGTGATGGTTTATGCTATTCAACTGACAGCCTTTGATTCAGAATCGACTGCGTGCCTCTCAGTGTGATGCATGAAAGAGGGCTGCTGGGTTTGGACACTTGTCCCATGGAGAGGTGAGCCCACTTCCCTTTCCTGGAATTGGACTGGCCCTGGTGGTCCTGCCAACACAGTGGGGTGGGTTTGGCACTGTGCTGGCACTTGGCCTGACCTTGATGAGGACCGGCCACTTCCACCGTGGCCTCTTGAGTCAACAGGTGGGCTGTTTGATTGCCCCGCAGGGGAGTCCACCTGGGGAGGCTCTGAGGCCACATGGAGAGGAGAGCCCAGTAGGGCAGTTTTCCAGCAGCTCCCCCTGGCCCAGCTGCACCTGGAGAGAGCTTGGGCCATGCAGAGGCCTCAGCTGCCCTCTGAGAGCATTGAGGTGGCACCATCGCTGCTGAGTCCTGCCTGAATCCCAGCTCACAGAATCCTGAGACGTAATGGAGCTGCTGCTGCTTCAGTGCTGAGGTTTGGAATCATTTGCTCTGTAGCAATGCAAAGCAGGAACAACTGTGCCAGCGGCTGTTTCATGTCCTTCCACCCTTCCTGACCTTCCACAGAGCAGTTATTATTAAATATATTGGTGACCACTCAAGTTAAAAATGTGTCTCATGATTCTTGAGAAAAGGGCCACTCACAGAAACTTTTGAGTATGAAGTTAAACACACACCTGATTCCAGCGAGTAAGCATGAAAACCACCAGGAGAAGCTCAAGCTCCCAGACCACAGGGCCCAGTGCTGACAGCATTCCGGAGCCAGGCGCCGAGGCACCAATCCCACCCCCACCCTTACTAGCTTTGCGATCGAGGGCACGTGGCCTAGTGTCTCTGCGCCTCTGTGTCCTCATTTGTACAAGAGTGAGAATAATAGTACCTCTTATTGTTATCAGGAAGATGAAGAGAGTTAATATTTATAAAGTGCCTGGCACAGAATTAGTGCCGTGTGTTTGGTATAAAATTAAAATAAAACAGGCCAGGTGTGGTGGCTCATACCTGTAACCCCAGCACTTTGGGAGGCTGAGGCGGGAGGATCACCTGAGGTCAGGAGTTCAAGACCAGCCTGGCCAACGTGGTGAAACCCTGTCACTACTAAAAATACAAAAAATTAGCTGGGCGTGGTGGTGGGCACCTGTAATCCCAGCTACTCGGGAGGCTGAGGCAGGAGAATTGCTTGAACCCGGGAGGCGGAGATTGCAGTTAGCACTGAAGGCTACACTCCAGCCAGGGCAACAAGAGTGAGACTCCGTTGCAAAAAAAAAAAAAAAAAAAATTAAAATAAAACAATTCTTTCCTTGATCCTTCTTCTGAAAATACTTTCCCCTGCAAACTAGAGCCCAAGGCTGGCACCTACACTAGGTGACTCCCAGGCCCTCACCGCATTGTAAACGATTTCCCAAACATGTGTGGGTAGATGACAAGGCAAATAACTCTAGACACCTGTTAAAGAAAAGACAGAGCATAGCCCTGTGGTGGGGCAGGGTCCTTGCTTGGACTGGGTTTTGCTGAGGGATTTAAATCCATGATTCCTCCATGCTGGGCCAGCCCAGGACGGTGGCCTCAGAAGGGCCTGCAGAGCGGTCCTGCACCCACGAGACTCTTGCTTCCTAGTCTACATTCTCACAGGTGACTCTCAGCACAGGCAGGACTCGGAACTACTCATTAGGGTAATCCCAGAAAAACATGTCACAAAACTAACATTTTTCTTTGGAAAATAAGGCACATTATAGAATCTAAACCAGGATCACTGTGGGAAGATTGCTATTTTAATTCAGGGAGAGTGCAGGCCTTATATTTGCCAATTTCTAGACTGCGGTCAAGAGACAGGTAATGGAACCATCCCCGTGGAGGGATTATCCCCAGGCCATCCTCACCGAGAGCTGCATCCCCCTGCCCCGGCCTTTCCAGGGAGGGCTGACTGCAGACCCACGTGCCCGCCATGGGCCTCCTTATCTCCCAGCCCCAGCAGCTGAAGGACAGTTACCTGCTCTAACAGTGGAAGATGCATTTTCATGGCTAATCCCAAACCAACCCTCAAGCCCTCTCATCTGTCTTGTGATGTGTCTCAACATCTTACACGTTCAGGAGATGCACTCATGCTGTGTGAGTCAGTTTCCAGGTCATAAAGCAACACAGCCACATGGCAAACGGCATCTTCCGAGGGGCTGAAAGCTGCTTTTTGTCTACCTTCCTACCTCCACTTTCAACCGCCCCGTTCCCTCCCTGTCATTCCACCACCCGCCCTCCCAGGTTTCTTGCTGTCTGATTGGTCAATTCCCAGGAATGAAGGAAGTTTTTAATATTCTGAAGCTGCTCTTCAGCCCTTCCCGTAAGTCCTCCTGTGACAACTTCTGGAGAAAGGAGTAGAAAGAAGGTTCATGTCAAAAAGTGCTCATCAGCTCTGACTCCAGCAGAAGATCCCATAAAGTTGTTTACTGCTCTTACTATCTTTGCGTTCAGCCAGGATCAGGAAATTTGAAGCCGTCTTCCCATGAGGATATGGCTGCAGCCTGAAGAACTCATTTCTCTGGAAGTTGTCACATGAGGACTTGAGCTGCGGACTGAAGAGCAACTCCAGAGTTGGAGAGGAGCAGATCCGCAGAGTGGGGGCACGTTCCTGACAGGTGAGTTCTGTCCCATGCCCTGTGCTGGGGCTCTGTTCCTCTCTCCTGTCTTGGGTGGCAGGGGCTGCCCCTGGGGTCGGGTGGGCTCTAGCCAATGAGGATGCCCCAGTCCTGTGCTCTGGTCCCTGCCTGTGACCCGGTGGAGCTGGGAGCCCCAGGCGGGCTCAGCACTGGGACTCCAGGAGCCTGGCTGTGCCCTGGGCACCCCTGCCCAGCACCGTCCCAAGACTGGCTCCATGAGCCCAGGGATGAGTCAGGCGCTCAGCCATCACCGAGGCCAGCAGGAGAGGAGACTTGAAAGCAGGAGTGTCCCACAGGAGGGCACATCATCCCCAGCCCTGACAAACGACCAACCCTGTGAGTCCCCAGCCTCAAGGCTGCAGAGTCGGCAAAAAGAAGGAGATGGTTCCAACGTGCTCAGAGTGGCTGGTAAAGGGTCTTCCGGACCAGGGGTAGCAGGCCTAGGACTATTTCTCTGAGAAGAGGACATCACCCAAGAGCAGCTGCCCGGTACACTAAGCTTGGAGGGACGCTGAGCTCTTACCCTGACGGGCAGATGGCAGTGCCCAGGCAGGCAGTGGCACCTGGCGGGCACTGGGCAGTGCCACCCATGGCAGTGGCCACTGTGGGGAAGCAGGGCTTAGGGCAAAGCTCAAACATGTAGGTTTGGAGATAAATGGAACAAGTCAGTTTCTCACCAGGACATACAATGTTTAGGGAGAATTATGGAATCTCTCAAAGGTAAATTCTCCCTCTCACTTTGCATTTCCTTACTGGGTAATGAGATTGAGCATATTTTCATGTGCTAATTGGCTATCTGTATATCTTCAGAGGTAAGCAGGAATAAGAATAATAAATATTATAATAGCACACACACAATTTATTTGCTTGCTGATATTTCAGTTCTTCAATATTATTCTTATTCCTATAAATAATAAATATTATTCCTGTTCCTTCATTTAGGAATATTAAAAACTTCCTTGATTTCTTTATCTCTCAAAGGTAAATTCTCTCTCTCGCTTTCTCTCGCTCTCTTTTTAAGAAGCAAATATTCCTTCCACACTCAGAATAAATTCAGGTTCTGTGTGGGTTGGTTGTATATACAATTTAGTTTAAATTCATATGTCACTGTTCTTCAATTAAATCTCAGAATAGGGGAGGAGAAGCACCTTACAGCGTCTGGTACTGCAACTCCCTCCAGGATTGAATGGTTCTTCACCAACTTAGAGTGCAAGAAGCGAGAATCAAGTCTACTAGTATTTTATGTGGATGGAAAAAAATACATGTTTTTTAAACCTAAATCTGGTGATAAACTGTATTTGAAATCCTTTAAGAACTGAAGTATCAGCCCAGGAATAAACTGCGTGTGTGCTGTCATAAAAATAGTTCTTATAACCTTGCAAACTTATTGGTCAGCATTTTTTGTTTCTTTAAAAAAAAAGATCATAGTTTTATTCTTGCTCTAGACTGGATTTCCATAAGTAATAAAAGATGCTAGCAAAACATGGAAAGCTTTTAGGATCAGAGAACAGAATATGAAGGAAAATGAAAATAAGAATTGTACAAACAGACTCATCTCAAGGGCATTCCCCTTTCTCTGCAGAATCCAAACAGGATGGGGACAGTAAGGCTTGAGGGCAGCCCTGAGGCTGTCCCAGCCACACCAGGCTCCTCACCTGGGGCCCTGCTGGCATCTGGGGTGGATGATTCTCTGTTGTGGGGCAGAGGCTGCCCTCCGTGGCGGGGTGTTTGGCCTCCACCCACTAGATGCTGGTAGCATCCCCTGCGTTGACAACCAGACTGTCTGCAGGCATTGGCAGATGTCCCTTAGGGGCAAATCACACCTCATTAAGAGCCCTTGGTCTAGACACAGGAGTACTAGAGAGGAAGTGAAAGCTGCCAATCCATTTCCTAGTATACTTGGTGGCATCACAGTTTTCATAAACACATTTTTTATATTTTATTTATTTATTTTTATTTTTTTGTGATGAAGTCTCACTCTGTCACCCAGGCTGGAGTGCAGTGGTATGATCTCAGCTCACTGCAACCTCTGCCTCCTGGGTTCAAGCAATTCTCCTGCCTCAGCCTCCTGAGTAGCTGGGATTACAGGTGCTCACCACCACGCCCAGCTAATTTTTGTATTTTTAGTAGAGACAGGGTTTCACCATGTTGGCCAGGCTGGTCTCGAACTCTTGACCTCAAGTGATCCACCTGCCTTGGCCTCCCAAAGTGCTGGGACTGCAGGCGTGAGTCACTGTGCCCAGCCAAGACACTTTTTTTAATCAAAACTCTACTTTTAACAAACTGTAGAAATGATCCCTGAAAGTATAGTCTTAAAACTCAACTTTTAAAACAATAATTTGAAAGTAGGGACAACACTGAGGAGTAGAGACTGACTGGAGGTGGGAAGTTACCTCAGTCCTTAAAACAAGTGCCTCCTGGGTGGCAGCTCTTAGAGATGACACGGAAGCATGAACAATGGAAGAAACCACAGATCAGTGAGACTATTAACATGGAGAACTTTTGACACTGTCAAGAAAGGGACAGACAACCCAAAGAAGTGGTGAAAATATTTGCAAATCATATATCTGACAAAGATCATGTATCCAGAATATGTAAAGAATTCCTACAACTCAACAGCAAAAAGACAAAACCCAAGTTCGAAAGATGGGGAAAAAATGTGAATAGACATTTCTTTAAAAAAGATACACAAATGACCAGTTAGCACATGAAAAGATGCTCAACATTATTACCCAGTAAGGAAATGCAAATCAAACCACCATGAGATACCACCTATAGGATGGCTAGAATCAAAAACACTAATGGCAGCTGCTGGTGAGGATGTGGTGAAGTTGGAATTCGTGTACATTGCTAGTGGGAAGTAAGTGGCTTCTGTGGAAGGAAGTTTGGCAGTTCCTCAAAAAGTGAAACATAAAATTACCACATGACCCACAACTCCACTCCTAAGGATACACCCAACAGAAATAAAAACAGATGTCCACACAAAGCTTATACAGGGATTTTCACAGCAGCATATATATATAGCAGCATATACATATATATGTATATATACATAGCAGCATATACATATATATGTATGTATATATGTATATATATGTGTATATATGTGTGTGTGTGTATATATATATATATATATATATATTTTTTTTTTTTTTTTTTTTTGAGATAGTGTCTTGCTCTGTCACCCAGGCTGGAGTGCGGTGGCACGATCTCGGCTCACTGCAAGCTCCGCCTCCCAGGTTCACGCCATCATTCTCCTGCCTCAGCCTCCTGAGTAGCTGGGACTACAGGTGCCCGCCACCATGCCCGGCTAATTTTTTTGTATTTTTAGTAGAGACGGGGTTTCACCGTGTTAGCCAGGATGGTCTCGATCTCCTGACCTTGTGATCCGCCTGCCTCAGACTCCCAAAGTGCTGGGATTACAGGCGTGAGCCACCGTGTCCGGTCCATAGCAGCATATTTTATAATAGCCGCAAGGTAGAAACTACCCAAATGTCCATCAACTAGTCAATGAATAAATAAATATATGGGATAGTCCTACAGTGGGATATTATTCCGCAATAAAAAGGAGTGAAGAACTGGTACGTGCTACACCATGGATGAGCCTTGAAAACATTACGCTATGTGAAAGAAGCCACTCACAAAAACCCACCTTTTCATGTAAGATTCCGTAAGTATGAAACATCCAGAACAGGCACATTACAGACACTGAGAGTACATTAGTTGTTCTCTCGGGTTGGGGAATAGGATGAGGTTGGGTGGGGTTGGGCAGTGACTGCTCATAGGTATGAAGTTTCTTTCAGGGCTGACAAAAACGATTAGACTGTGGTGATGGTTGTGCCATCCTGTGAGTGCACTAAAAGCGTGGACATGTCCACACCAGTGCACACCCAATAGCCAGGACCCAGTGAGACGATGACTGGACACGCGGCTCACGGAAGAACTGTGAAGGACGAAGAATCCTCCCTCCCTGCAGCAGCTGGACCAGGTGGTCTGGGGGACGCCATGTGGCTCAGAAGGACAAGGAATCCTTCCTCCCTGCAGCAGCAGCTGGACCAGGTGGTCTGGGGGACGCCATGTGGCTCAGAAGGACAAGGAATCCTTCCTCCCTGCAGCAGCAGCTGGACCAGGTGGTCTGGGGGACGCCATGTGGCTCAGAAGGACAAGGAATCCTTCCTCCCTGCAGCAGCAGCTGGACCAGGTGGTCTGGGGGATGCCACGTGGTTCAGAAGGACGAGAATCCTTCCTCCCTGCAGCAGCTGGCTGTCATAGGTAGTCTAGGGAATGCCATGTGGCTCAGAAGGACGAGGAATAATCTTTCCTCCCTGCAACAGCAGCTGGACCAGGTGGTCTGGGGGACGCCATGTGGCTCAGAAGGACAAGGAATCCTTCCTCCCTGCAGCAGCAGCTGGACCAGGTGGTCTGGGGGGCGCCACGTGGTTCAGTGCCAGGATCCCAGACTGGTTTTGAAATGTGGGGAATTAACAATTCAGGAGACTAACTATTCTCTTTAATTGCTAGTCTGGCTATTCTGCTTCAGGATAGAGTATTTTTTTTTCTTCTGTCACCCAGGCTAGAGTGAAGTGGCACGATCTTAGCTCACTGCAACCTCTACCTCCTGGGTTTGAACGATTCTCATGCCTCAGCCCCCCAAGTAGCTGGGACCACCATGCCTGGCTAAGATTTTTTTTTTCCTATTTTTAGTAAAAATGGGGTTTTGCCATGTTGGCCAGGCTGGTCTTGAACTCCTGACCTCAAGTGATCTGCCCGCCTTGGCCTCCCAATGTGCTGGGATTACAGATGTGAGCCATCGCGCCCCACCTAGAGTGATTATTTGAATGGGTTTATGAGTAAAGGTTCAGTAAATACTTCCTGATCAACCCTGAGGACCCAGAGGAGAATTACAACGATGTCCAGGACCCTTTTCTTTGACCTTTTCTTTTCACAAAGTTTTGACAAATTTTGATAGTATCAGAGGAAAACACAGGAAGCACTTTCGATAACATGAGTATATCAGAATTCAGGATTTGTTTTTAAAGAAACTACACAGGAGAAATATAAACGTGTCCACATAAAAAGTTGCACTTGAGTTTTTGTTTATAGCAGTGTTATTCACGATAGCCAAAAAAGTATAAACACAAACATCTACCAACAGATGAATGGGTTAACAAAATGTAGTATATCCACACAATGGAATATTACTTAGCTATATTTTAATATAATAGATAAAAAAGAATAAAGCACTAATATATGCTATAACATGGATGAACCCTGAAAACATCGTGTTACATGAAAGAATCTGGACACAAAAGATCATGGAAATGATTCCATTCAGATGAAATATCTGGAAGAGCGAACCCTAGAGACAAGAAGTGAGCCGGTGATTGCTGAGGGCTGTGGGAGGGATGGAGGGATTGCTAAAAGGTACAGGTTTCTTCTGGAGGTGAAGTCAATGTTGTAAAATTGACTGTTGGGATAGTTGCATGTATCTAGGAATCTAATAAACAAGACTGCATTGTACACTTTAAGTGGATGAACTGTATGTCATTTGAATTACATCTCAATAAAGCTGTTTTTTTTTAAAAAAAAAACCATAAATGCTCAGTTTATGGGTAGTTAAAAATGAAACATTGTAGCATTATTGAAAGGGCATTTGGAACCACATGTTGGAGGGAACTCAGGAAGCCATTTTCCCACGCACAACATTACTTAGATTAGTAAATGGCCCTTTCAGTTTAAAGCCACACTCTTTGTGAGATCATTTTGTAGTGTAATGAAGATGGCAGTGTGTAAATAATGAGTACTGTAAGGCTTGTCAGAATCAAAATGGAGTCACTTAGGTTAAAATGCTGAAAAGTAGAGCCAGGGAAGGCCACGAAGGGAGGATTTTCATGCATAAATAAATGCCTGATGACAAGAGCTGCTACAAAAGACGGCAAAAACCACAACCCTGCAAAAAGACCATCACAACACCACACCCCCCCTCCACCGCACCACACACACACACACACACACACACACACACACACACACTCACAGAGATACTTCTGTGAGGACACTTGCCCAGCAACTGCCTGTCTGGCTTCCAACTGGCACCACCCTTGTTATTGATCCTTGTAGCCAAGGATCATTATCTCAAAACAATGTATAATCCTCCTTATTTTTCCTTAAAAAAGCTTTGTCTTCTCTCACCTCCCGGAATGCACACATAGCTTACCATGGCACATGTATTCCCATTGCAATGCAATTCCTAGATAAACATGGTTTTTTAGAGTCTTTCTGTTTGTTATTTAGGTTGACAATACAAAGAAATGTGCTCAGGATATTATTTAAACACTGTCTTCTAGAAATTACACCCAAGCAAGCATTAACCAGTGTCACCATCAGACTGTTTATCAAGGTCTGTTATGTAACTGGACATATTTCTATTTTAGGAACACAAAATACTGTGCCATTTATTCCTGGAAGCCACTGCTCCATCAGCTGGTTAAGTAAAATAAGAAGGATGATCACATTAAGAAGGGGGGGTGTGGAGGGAGAGAGAGAGAGAGAGAGATTGATTCAGTGTGGCTCTTTTACTACAAGAGTTTGATAGTTGAGTGAATTTCAAGTTCGAATAAAATGCACTTAAAGCTAATTCATGTAAGGTAAGGGCCTTTATTCAGTTCAAAAGAATATTGTACATTATTAAAAACAGAAGAATGCAATGGAATCCTCCAATCTTCTTAATTTGATGGTGAATACACTTCCTTTAGTTTCATATAATTAAAAAAAAAGTCCTACTTAATTCCCCAGAACGTATTTCCCTGTGCCTACATGTGTTTCTGTATTGAACTGTGTCCTATAATGCAGATATGGTAGAAGGGCAATAGGTCAAATATACAAAGAAAGATCTTTGCTCAAAAGACAGTAACAGAGAAAAAAGGATGTACCCTTTTCTGAATGTGTAGCTTGGCCTTGCCAATCTTCTTATCTCTTTAGTTTCTCTCCCACTATGGAATAGGCAGAATGATATTTTCTATCTCACAGGGTCACTGTGAACATTAAATGATCTCATGGTCCTTTTAGGGCTCATGTAAGGCTCATGACAGTATCTGGTGCTCAGCTAGCATGGAGCCAATGCCACGTGTCACCATTATGTTTTTACTGTCATTCATCCTCTGATTGTTTTCCATAGTCAGGCCTTTGGAAAGGTGAACATAAAATCTTCTTAAGTAAAAACCAGGTTTTAATGTGAGCATCAGTGCAATAAGTTTTTTTTTTTTTTTTTTTGAGACAGAGTCTTGCTCTGTCGCCCAGGCTGGAGAGCAGTGGTGCAATCTTGGCTCACTGCAACCTCCGCCTCCCGGTTTCAAGCAATTCTACTACCTCAGCCTCCTGAGTAGCTGGGATTACAGGCATCCGCCACCACGCCCAGCTAATTTTTGTATTTTTAGTAGATACGGGGTTTCACCATGTCGGCCAGGATGGTCTCGATCTCCTGACCTTGTGATCCACCCGCCTTGGCCTCCCAAAGTGCTGGGATTACAGGTGTGAGCCACCATGCCCGGCCCTCAGTGCAATAAGTTTAAGGAGAGAGAGAGAGAGAGAGAGACAGACAGACAGACAGACAGAGACAGAGACTGATTCTAACTGCACCTGCATTCTGGTTCCCTTACCTAAAGGAGCAAACTCAGAACGCAAAATGGAACTGCCATGATCTCTGCAGATGCCCTTTCTTCAAAGATGAGTTCTGCTATCCCTGTGATCAGAAAAATGAATCATCAGAAGAGCGAATCTGTTCCAATTTGTCCTAAGAGCTGGAGAAACCCAGACCAGGATAATGCTTGTTTCTATCCATTCAACAGCAAATTAGTCATCCTGACTTTATTAAGAAACTGAATGTGTCCCAAAGATTTCATGCATATAAGTGCTAATAGATGCCAATCATCACGATCAGTTAGGGACAATTCCTCATTTTCCAGAGTCTGAATGGGATATTCTCTGCGAATCCACATTCTGGAGAAATGTTGTTTTTCAGGCCACAGATCTTCTCTAGTCTTGTAGTGGGTAATAAAATCAAGTTAGAATATGGTTACATGAAGATGCAAGTCATAAAAATACTGAAAAACCTCTCTATGGAGCATTCAACTCATTCTCACAGGTCACACGACAACTAAACTATCCAGGAATAATGCAGATCAAATGGGTTTCTCTGAGTTATGCATGAAACAATACTTCTATTTTAAGCACTAAGGGAATTATGACTTCAAAGAAAAATCAATCTCCTAGTCTTTACAGTTTAATGCACATTATTACAAGCTCAAGAACAAACCATAAAAAACCGATTTTCTTTTAAATGTTGAGGAGTTGGCAAAAAAGGCATGAGCTATTATAATATTCCTAAGCAGAACAACTAAATACTTTGTATTCCAACAATGACAGGAAAAGAGTGTCTTAAGAACGGCTCGTCAAAAGGAAGCAGTATATGCTCCTCTAATGTTCTCCAGACACCACATCATATTTCACTTCGAAACGCATTACAATAAACCACTTTTTAAAAAGACTAAAATTGCCACGAAGAATAGGCGATCCACCAAATGTTACATTCAATCTGTTTTATTTGAAAAGTATAAAAACAAATGGTTCATCAATCACCCCAACCCCTTTAGTAATTCAATAGAAAAAAAAAACAACAAAGAAGACACATGCTTTTGGATGCGAAGCACTGGCAGAGCCCTTGCCACTGCAAACGGAAAGAGGGAGGGACCCCTGAACCATCCAGGAGGCGAAATAGCCCCGCGCCAGTGCCCTGCCCTTTAGGGAAAACCCCCGTGGAGCCTGGCGGGAGTTTCGCACTCACCTGGCGCGACCTTCGCACTCACCTGGCGCAGCCAGGGTCTCCCTGGCCCCAGAAAAAGGCCAACATTTATGGTGACCTTACCTTTAAAAGAAAATGAGGCATTTGTATTCCCCACTCCCATTTTTTCTTTTTTTTTTTCTGCTTTGGCCACCCGCGGCAGGTGGTGCAGCAGCCCCGCCCTGAGCAGGGTCCCGCGGAGCTCGCCAGCCCTAGACCGGATCCCAGGGAGGAGGCACGGCCGGAGCCAAAGCGCAGGGGCCTCCCTCCCTCCCGCGCCGGGTCGCTCTTCATTCCTGCGCAGGCAGAGTCATCTGGCTTCTGCAAAGCAGTCGCGCAGCGCTGTAGGGTGAGGCCGGCGTGGGAATCTAGGGAAGGCTGGAGGCAAACACCGCAGGAGGAGAGGAGGGGAGGCGAGCCGGGGAGGCCTGGGCAGGGGAGCCTGGGCGCGGCCTGAAGGCGCGGGGCATCTGCGGGCGTCCCGGGCAGCTCCTCTTGGGCCCGGTTCCTCCTTCCAGGCAGGCGCTAGGACGGGGCCTTCTCCTCCCAGGGTCGCCCTGGGGACAGGTCCCAGGGCAGCTGGGAGCACCCCACGCACGTGGGCTGGGATTCCCGCTTCCCACTTGCGCGCTCCTGCTGCCTGGGCGGCCACCGCCGGCACCCCGCGGGGCAGGGGACAGGGGCAGGGGTCTCCGGGGACTTCCACAGCCTATGTCCACGCGGCGCCTGGAGGGGAGCGCGAGGAGCAGGCGGGTTCCCACCCTCCGAGCCCAGGCAAGGAATGGCCTTGGCGAGGGAGCCCGGGCCCTCCAGGCCACACCTCCGGGGCTCCTAAGGCCGGGTTCTCACCCACAGCAGAGACCCTGGCCACGCATGGCCAGCTGGCCTCCGGGATGCGTCTTCGAGTGCTGGGGCCTCAATAAACAAATACTGTAGCCTGGGTGCTATAAACCACAGAAAATCCTTCCTCCCGGTTCTGCAGGCTGGGACGAGGTGGCTTTGGTGAGGGCCCCGGGCATCCCTCAGGGACAGTGCCTTCCAGCTGCGTCCACGTCCAGCAGAAGGGGCGAAGGAACACCCACCCCCTTTAATGAGGGCAGGACCCATCCATGAAGGAGGGGCCTGTGGACTTAACCGCACCCCCAAGACCCACCTCTTAACACTGTCACGTTGGGTGCTAGGTACCAACGTATGAATGTTGGGGCCACCAACCTTCAGGGCACACCAGATGCTCAGTTTTTAAAGTTCTCACAGGCCCATAACCTTCTTACATACAAAAAAATTGGGAAACATTATTCTGGTATGATGCATGCATATGATAATAATCACATGCAGATTAAAATGTTCTGGAGATATTGTAAATCATTAGCATTGGGTAAAGTTGCCATTATTAAACAGTTTTTTTTGTGCTTCTTTATTTCTCTAAAACAAACTATGGTTTTTATAATCAGTAGGATCAGTAGGATAAAAAAATTTTTTTTGAATAAAACTTTACAAATCCCCCTTTTGTATTCAAATCAGCAATGATCCCTGCAGTGGGTTGTGTCCCTTTTCCCCCCAAAATAATATGCCCAAGTCCTAGCCCCTAGCATCTTGAAGGTGGCCTTATTTGGAAACAGAGTCTTTGCAGATTTAATGAAGTGAAGGATCTCCAGATGAGATCAGTCTGCATGGGCTACAAGGCCTAAAATCAAGGCCTGAGTCTATGTGTGGACACTCCCCTGCACCGATGGACAAGGCCCGGGCCACCCACCCTCCTTGTCACAGGGCTGGGCGCAGGGTGCTCACCTTGCATCACAGGCCTTGGTTCCCTGACAGCTGGTGGAATTATTCACGTAGCCCGTCACATCCTCCCACGGGACACGGGGTACCTGCCTTCTTCATAGTACAAAGGACACAGAGGGCACTGCCTTCTCCGTACTACAAGGCCTGCTCTCCACAGCCCCTGGGTGTTCATTCCATTCCTAGGTGTGACCCCTGTGTGGCCCTGGCTGGCAGGCCCTGTCTTCCTCCCTCGGGCTGTGAGTAGAGTGACTCACAACTCACCTGGCCAGTGTCAGGTGTCAAGTGTGCGGCCATTTCCATGGCCCCAGGGCAGGAATTCCTCCCTCACCAGACCAGGTTATCCAGGTATGCCCTGATCCAATAACTAGTGTCCTAAGGAGAGAAGACAGAGAGCTACACAAAGAAGAGAAGAGGCAGGGTGAAGGCAAGGGCACAAACTGGAGAGAAGGGACACAGCCTCAAGGCACGAAACATGGCAGGAGCCTCCAGAAGCCCTGAGGGGCAGCAGGGGTTCTCCCACAGAGCCTCCGCCTCAGGCAGGGGAACATGACCCTGTCCGCACCTTGATGTCAGACTTCTGGCCTCCTGGTCCCTAAGAAAATAAATTCCTGTTGTTTTAGGCATTCAGCGTGTGGCAGTTTGTGAGAGCAGCCGCTCTTGGGCTCTTGGAGGCTACAGTACTTTTCAGGCCGGAGTGTCCCATCCTGCCATGATTTTTACGAATATTTTCTTCTTGGTCTGACAGCAAAAATACAGTGTAGGGAGTCTGGCTGGTGCATCTGCCTGAAATATCTGCAGGAGGTGATGAGAAGTCAGTTCAGGCCCTCGTCTCTTCCTGCCCTAACTCCTAGGCATGCGTTCCTAAACCCAAGGCTCAAGGGGGTCCCCACACCGCCTAGAATGGCATCTTCATCTGTGTCCCTGGCTGTGACACGACAGTCAGACACTCACAGATCAGACAGTACTGCTGGCACACCTCCAAGTCTTGGTGGGATTTGCTGAACTGTGACCTGCAGTTTCTCAGGTGCAGGTGAAGGCAGAGGCCTTCTGTGCAGTGTGGCCTTGCTCTCCCTGGTCAGCAGACACATGGAGACCCACCTGTCAGAGGGGCCTCAGCCTTAAACGAAGGTGTAAACTGGCCTCAGCAAGAGTTCTGGGGCCACGTAGTAACGTCTAGCCCCTGTTGCCTGAGGTTGAGACAAACATGCTTTCCTCCTTTTCAAAACAAAGTCGCAACTCTAGCAAGCATGAAATTAAACGTTACTAAATTAAAATCACAGACATCTCTGTACCCTCTCATCCTACCATTTGCCTCAGCCGACAACGTGCTATTCACACTCACGTGTCCATACCAAACAACATTGTTTGGCTCCATCCTTTCACCAGCTACCACTCTGAGTCTCAGCTCCTCTTTACAGCAAAACTTCTCAAAACAGACTTCCATACACACCAATCCAATCTCCTCCTGCCATTTCCTCGCCAACCAACACTGCTGAGTTTTCACCACTGAGGTGGCTCTGTCCCTGCAGCTGTGACCTCCAGGTGCGCCCGCAATGCCAGTCCTCAGTCTCCATCTCTCTTAGACTCCCGGGTGTCCGATGGCCCTGTGCTCTCTCCTTGGTGGGACGTTTCCTGACACCTCACTTTGGACACGATGCACTTGTCCATCCTCCTGGCTCACGGGCTCTCCTTATCAGCCTCACCTTCCTGACCCTGGGATGGTCAAGTCCAGGCTCAGCGGTGGACTCTTCTCTCTGAACCCATGCCCTCTAGCACTGTATCTGCTGTGCTCCCCCTGCCTATCTGCAGGACAACCAGGGAGTCTCAACCTAAATGACTCTGCCCTCATTCCCCTGGGAGGAGAAGAGAAGGGGCGACCTCACACAGGACCAGGGCCGGGCAGGGCGGAAGGGAGGAAGAGTCCCCGTGCTGGCACAGAGGTGGCAGGAAGAGGCGACAGTGCAGCCGGAGCCCAGGCCTGCTGTGAGAGGGCAGAGAGTGAGCCTGGGCTGTGCTCACAGGACATTCCTCAAACTGATTCCTAAAAGAGGTAAATTCCTACCACACATTTGAAAACAACATACAAGCTAGCCCTTTACGTGAACATTTCTAGACACTGGTATTTTGTTAAGTGCCTCAATGCAATTATGAGATCATACAGTGAGGCCGCACACACAGCTAACAGTCATCTACACTTATCCTAAATCACTGTGGATAATTAGTACAATTACAAAATTGCCTGACTTACAGCTTGTATTTGGTTATATATGAATTGTGCTCAAGCGTAATTTAGGATGCAGTCAATAAATTATTTAATTTAATATTTAATACATTCTTTAGTAGCAAGGACTCTGTTTTCCAAGTATCAAAGGCTACAGAAATGTAATACTGAATTTTATTTATAATTATATGATAATTACATTTTAAAATACGATAATTAGATTAATGCAGGCATCAAACTACAGTGAAGAGAATGACAGGCAGGAACCACCCAGGTGCAGAGCTGGGGCTGAGTGTGGGAAGGGGCCACACAGTGTTCAAGGGCACTTGCCACGGACGGTGTCTGCAGGGCAAGAGAACCCCCCCAACACACACACACACCCCACATCCCTATACATGTATACACACCACAAACACACATGCACACATGCATGAACACACATGTATACACCCCCACATCACCTTACATGCAAACATACCACATACACACATATACACACCACAGATACATCCCATACATGTATATATGCCACACACACATATACACCACACACACATCCTCATACATGTATACGCACCACAGACACACACCCATACATGTATACACACCACACACCCATACATACACACCCATACATACATGTACACATGTGCACACACACACACCACATATGCACAGTTACAAACACAGAGATACAATTTTTCACAAACATATTCCATTATATAAAAAGTTTCACTTCCAAATTTAAACTTTTAAAACCAGATTGCCGAAGATAGGGAACATCATTCTGAAAGCTGGATTTTTCAGGTTTCATCTCATTTAAAACATTTTAAGTGCATTTTATTAAATATAAAAAAGTTCTTTCCTAATAGTAAAAGCAAGCACAGATTTTAGACGAAAGGGCATGCTTTCCACTTCCAGAGTCTAAAATAAACCTGTCTGCACAGCTGCAATTACACGGCGGCGTTTCTGAAATGACCTGGCACAGTGCGCGGCGCCTCACATATGCCCAGGGCCGCGGCCAGCGCCGAGCAGACTGGTGACTAGAAACAATTCCCCGTCAGGCTGCACCCTCCCTCTGACCCTCGCGGGGGCATCTGCAGAAGGGCGCTGAATGCGCTCCCCACCCCAGGAAACCCAGCCCCTCCACTCTTCCAGGAAGGAGCGTCGTCATGGCAACACAGGCAGGGAAGTCGCCAATAACTGATGAACAGAATTCAGCCGGGCCGCACTCAGCACCGCGCTCCCCAGATTCAAATGGACACACGCAAACCGGACCCAAACTCGAGAATTCGTCCACAGAGATGCATCCACTACAACTCAAACATCATTCCACCTTAAAAACCCTGTTTAATGAAATCAGCCCTGCTCTGCCGGTTTTGTGGCCTCTTTGACGCAGGCTGAGGTCCTCTCTTCTCTGCCTCCCGGCTGGCTGCCAGATCTCACCAAGCCACAAGTTACAGATGCAGGGATGCAACTGAGGAACGCGATCAGTGAAGGAAGAAATAAGGAAGGGGGAGCTTTACGAGTCCAGCTAAAAACAAGAGGACAAACTAGCCAGACTCCTCGGAGAAGCAGGCTCCTCATTTTATGAAATCGGCCGTTTCCTTCAGCAGCCCGCCTGACTCCCATTACAGTCTGTGATGATGACGAGAGACATGCCTGCTGGCCTGCTCAGTGTGGAACACACCGGCCCCGCGTGCATATTTCGCTGTTTCTGACTTCACACGAAGAACTGTTGTTATGTTTCTATCACTTACACACAGCAACCAGTGTTCAATGTTGTGCTCCCAAAGTCTGTTTAAAGTTGGCCGCTTGCAGACTGGGTCATAGTTTCTGACAAAAATGATGCTGGTAAGCTAACTCCCAAGCAGAGAATGTCCGTGCTGTGGGCAAAAGAACAGAGCCCACGTCCCCAGTGCCTGAGTGCCCGCCCCTGGGTTGTCTGAGCAGAAGCTGGATCGTGTGCCTGGAGCCCTGTCGCCCTCAGCCGGACCCGGGGTCTGGCTGGGCCACCTCTCCGGAAGCATCAGGGAACCGGTTGGAGAGAGGCTCATATGGCGGTCCCAGGGGCCACCTCGAGGGGGTTGACCGGAGCTGGGTCTGGGAGCTGCAGCAGAGGGAAGCTGGCATGAGGAGAGAACCGCAGGTGGGGTGTGTGCACAAAGTGAAGGCGTGTGGAGGCCCCGTGGGTTTACATGACCCTGAGACACCACTTCACAATCACCCCCACATTATTTTTAATAAAGGTTGTGGAGAGGCTGCCCTTGTTTGCTAATTATGCCTTATGTCTTTAATCATTGCATTCCAACTTAACAAAGCTCACCAGTTTATCAGATGAAGCAAAATGCCCACTTCCCTGCCTCCAAACCAGAATGACCTTCAGGTATGCTTTCCACCAAGCATGGATGAGAAACTTCCTCTGTGAATCTCCTCCAGAAGCAAAACATGACTGACTCAAAACGTTTGAGAGGCTGCTATCAAGGGTGAACCTCGTAAGATTATTCTCCGATATCACTAAGAAATTCTGCATCTCAAACACAACATTCACAAGAAATTCCCATGGGCGGGCACTGCAACTGCTTCATGCGGTGGTGCAGGACACCCCGCCCAGCAGCCTGCAAGCATGCTCACGCGTTGGGGGAGGCTGCTGGCTCCCAAATGCAAACACGGTTTCATAAAACCACACCAGTACCATGCCTTACGCTCATTCTCAAGTCAGACATGGCTCCATTTGGGGTTTTCTTACTGTAACCAGGTTATTGACTATTCATGGGTCTTTAAAGGGTCTTTTTTTTTTTTTTTTTTTTTTTTTTTTTTTTTTTTGAGATGGAGTCTTGCTCTGTTGCCCAGGCTGGAGTGCAGTGGCACAATCTCGGCTCACTGCAACCTCCGCCTCCTGGATTCAAGCGATTCTCCTGCCTCAGCCTCCGGAGTAGCTGGGATTACAGGTGTTCACCACTACACCTGGCTAATTTTGTATTTTTAGTAGAGATGGGGTTTCACCACGTTGGCCAGGCTGGTCTTGAACTCCTGACCTCATGATCCGCCTGCCTTGGCCTCCCAAAGTGCTGGGATTATAGGCATGAGCCACCGTGCCCAGCCTAAAGTTCTCTTTAAAAGGATGCCTTTTCTGTATTATTTTATTCCTCTCTTTAGGAGCTCACTGAAGTTTTATGGAAGCACTACATAAGTCAGCAGGGTGGGCTTTGGGGGGCACATCACATCCAGAGGCAGTCCACACAAGGTTCCGTTGCTCGTAAGTGCCGGTTCCCGGACTCTGCAGGAGGCACACCTTAACGGGGACACTTTACTGCAAGTGCCACATTAAATGACGACTGTAGGACTCTCCCACATTGAGGTGAGCACAGGAGAGCTTACTTGTACATTTGTGCTGTGGTTTTTTACAGCACGCCAGCGCCGTCCTTTTCAATTTGGGGCATTCATAAGTGTGACTGTATTTTTCAGAGGACTTTACCTCTGAACTCAAAATTAACTTTTGTATGATTTTGGGAAACACCCCAATTTTCCTCATGGACAAACAGAGCTAATACGTGTCTAGCAGGGCAATGGGAGAATAAGGGGCCGCCACAGCCAGAACACGGGAGAGCTCTGTTGTCCCGGGGGGAGCCACTCGCAACTATGGCCACTTCCATCTAAATTGCTTAAAAATATATGACATTAAAAACACAGTTGTTCAGTTATATGGGTCTCGTGTACTGTGGGCCACATGTGTCTAGAGGCTAACGTGTCACCAGGCAGCACAAATATAGAACATCTCCATTATGGCAGAACATCCCACTGGAAGGTGCCGCAGGGGAGTGTCTGGATAGTAAGTTACCAACAAATGTGAGCTGTGACCATGTCGTCTGGCCATTTTAATGCACTTCTGCCTTCTAAGAGATCGTCGAATATTCTGCTATTGAGTTCAAGAGTTTTCTAGAGGTTTGTCATGTGGGAGGTGTGTGTGAAAGAGTTCTAAACTCTGCTGAAGATAAGGTACAGTAAAAAGCCTGTCGGCACTCACACGATCTAAGAATTTTCCAGGCATTGCTCAGTGCCTGCATGTGTCCAAGTGTCAGGTGAGATCAGTGAGTGTTTTTAGCCCCTACTTTTCAGTTCTCTAAGCTTTTAAACGTATATTAAATGAGCAATTTAAGAATTACATGAGTTCTCAAAAAATCTGCTTATGTGACTTACCTATAAAATAGAAATTTTACACGTACAGTTCTGTCAATTGCCAGCACACTGCAGTCAGATCAGAAAGGAAGAATTTCCCAGGGAATTTAGCGCTCAATGGCATGACAGCCGTGTCACAACAATCCAGGCGTGGGTTTGGATGACCGGAAGGAAGTGACTTTCTGAGTGATCGGGCTTTCCTTTCTGTGAAACGGTTATGGTGACAGGGGTCTATTTCAACACATAATTGTAAGAGGAAGTGTAAGGGAGGGACAAACAGCACATTGGATTTGGAGGTTTGACGGGTCTGGGCTTCAGTCCCACCTCTGCTGTTCTCCAGGGAGGATGGATGGCTTTTCCTGCCCCCTTCACATTTATGTGCTCAGATGTCACCCAGTCTTGTGGCTTCTGGACCTGCCTCTGGGCAGGGGAATGTCTGGAGATGTTCTGTAGACACCCCAGGCAGTTAGGATTCATTCCTTTAACAAACAGTTCCTCAACGTCAGCACTCGCCATGTGCACGCACCATTTGGGCCTGAGGACACCTCCGTCAGCAAAAACAAAGTTTACGCTCACTGGACTTAATTTTACTGCGGAGAGAGATGATTGCATAAAGCAGCTGTGAGCTAGTGATGGCTTAAAATATAATTATTTTTCATTCCTGAGGATGATATGACAAGAACAGAACTCACTAAAGATGTTAAATGCCCTGACAATCTCTTGCACATAGGATAAAATGTTGCAGGATTTATGATTCCATAAAGGAATAGCCGTGAGAAAATAACTCCTAGTTGGAAAAAGTCAGTGACATTTCACAGCTGGGCTGTCAGTCGTTTTAAAGGAAAAGCATTTTTCCCATCAAAGTGAAGGATTCTATTTACATGTTGATGGAAAGAGCTGAATTGCTTCAATGCCTTTGTGTATATTTGCAAACTAAATGTCTCATTTCTCAGAATGTCATTTTGATAGTATCTGGAGAGTGTCATCGAGAAAGAGTTGGGTTTTAATGATAATTAAATATGGAGCAGATTCTGCAGGGGGTGTGATTACCCCTGGAGAGGTACAGAGCGTGTGCCTCATTCCTCCTGTCTGCACTTAGATTTGATGTTCAGCTTAAATAAAAAAAAATCTGTTTAATTTGGAACACCAAACAGACCAATAAGTTACTCTCCACCGTAAAATTTAGATACGATTTTACAGGCTCTCAGATCTTATTTTTAAGTGTGGTATCTTTTTTCTTAGGCTGATTAAATAGAAAAATCCAGAAATATTGCTCGGCATCTTTGTAGAACATTTTTGAGCCAGATATGATGACCAGGGAAAGCCCAGAGGCTAGCTTTTCTCAGCCCACCCACAGATGAAAAGCAGGTTTCCAGACTTATTGCTTGTTAGGTTTTGGAATGTTTTAGGAGCTCACCACTTGATTTCACCCATTTTGGGCAAATGTAAAAGTGTGAAGATAAACTACGGTTGTGTTTTTATTTTTCAAGGTTCCTGGTTTACTGTCTCTAATTAGCAAGCCTTGTGAGTTTCATATGAGAAAAAGACATAAGGTTTTTAGACCTCTCTTCTTCAAGTTCATTCACCTGTGAACTGAGACAGTGTTCAAAAAACCAAAGTGAAAGAATTCAAATGTTGACAAATAACTCAAGGCCACTACAAACCCCACTCCTTTGGGTTGGTGGGAAGTGGGGGAGCAGGAAGCACTGGGGAAGGGTACAGGGTCCCCAGAGACCAGGCCTGTTCTGGAACCTTCCACAGACACCCCCCCACCAACAGGGCAACACAAGTGAGACCCACTGTGGGCCAACTCGGGGCAGGGGCTCCCCCCTGATCCTTTGGATAATCGTTCAGGTAAATTCCCAAAGGTCACGGCTCACAGATGTTGGGACCCCAGCTCTCCACCTCTGAAGATGGGGTCTGCAGGGGCCGGGCAGAGGGGAGCCCTGTGGCAGCTTTTCCTGTTGTGGACAACTTTCTCCTCCTGGAACCCATCTCTCTTCTTGGCTCTCCTGATTGTCTCCCTCCCTCTCAGCTATCAGTCACCCAGGAGGATTCCATCTCCTCTCATAACAAAAGATGCCACTGACACTCTTTTCCGCAGGACTTTGCTGCTCTGGGAGATGTTCTAGGGGAGAAGGGAGCTTCGAGCTTCCAGGATTCAAGAGGAAAACAGCTACCCTCGGGAGACAGAGTCTCAGCCAGGGCCATATGCAGAGCCAGACATCTTCTACACAGCCTGAGACGATTCCAACCTGTGTTAATAAATTGCAGCCTCACCCAGCGGGCATCCTCTCAGAAATTGAGATCTCAATGGGATGTGTTAGGAGCTGCCAGCCACTCACACAGTGACGCGGATTCATCACAGAGGGTGGCTGTCTCCCAGCAATCGCTCTGCGAGTTACATTTGGATGGGTCTGCAGAGCCAGGTGTTTTGGAAGGCAGAGTTCTTTGTGGGATAAAGCTGGACTGGGTGGAGCCGGTATTAGGGGGACACCCAGACCCTACAGCCTTGGCGATATTGAGTGGGAGAGGTTTGCAGCAGGTGCCCCAAATCAAATCTTTTTTTAAAAAAATACAGTATTTAAATATTTGCTTATGCTTATCTCAACCCTGGAAAATGGGGAAGGACACCCCGGTCTCTCCCTCTGATGTGAGCCCTCCCCGTAGCTTCTCTTGCTGGCCTGTGGGCTCTGGAGTCCTGCTTCTGTCCTGAACTCTTCATACCCGTCACTCCTCTGAATGTGGTTTTGTAATTTTGTTGGTCTCCTGATTAGACTGTGAGCTATTCTGAGGACAGACACAGGGACTTCCTTCTTTTTTTTTTTTTACAATAATAGCAATAAGAAGAAAATTAGTAACACCAAACAACGCACATCACTTGCTATGTACAAGGGGGTGTTCTAAGTGCACCACACATGTGGACTCATTCACTTTACATAATGTTGTCATGGCATCATGTTACCATCTTAAGGAAGCACAGAGAGAGAAAGTAACTTGCCCAAGATCACCCAACTAGCTGCTGGTGAAGCCGCAATTTTCATTCACAAAGTTTATCGCAGTGTCCTATGCAGAGTAGGCATTCAATAAAAAGTATTTTTAATTAGCTGGTAGTGAAGCTGGAATTTTCATGTACAAAGTTTATCACTGTCCTATGCAGAGTGGGCACTTATTAAAAAGTATTTTTAATATGTGTGTGTGGGGATGGATAAATGCAGGAATGAACAAGCATTTAAAATATTCTTTTCAGTCCTAAACAGCTAATTTTCACCTGCACTTGGAAAGAGCACGATCGATCCACTCATGAATTAAAAACAGGCTGTCTGTTGTCAGAGAAAATTCGTGGCAAGACAACTTGATAAATAACATGACACCTGCAGGGCTCAGCCACAGCTCTTGGTTCAGAACCTGTGCTGAGGTCCCAGGTCTGAGCCTTTACCGCAAGGGCTTGGGAGGGCTTTGAGGCACCACCAAGGCAGGGCAGAGTGGGACGTGGGGCTGGATGCACTTCAGCAAACATCACTCTCACTGGCCCTAAATGGCCTCCGAGTCTGGGCAGATTTAAACAGGCCGTTCCTCGTTCCTCCTCCGCACTGCATTTTTATCCACGGCAACCCTTACAACTGTATTTATTAGCCTGGCCCACTACCCCCTCCCCTCTTCCTTCCCCCTCCTCCTCCTCCCTCTTCTCCTCTTCTCTCCCCTCCTCTCCATCCTCCCCCTCATCCTCCTCCCCTCCTCCTCATCTTTATCAATCCCAACTCATTTCATACAAGAGGAGGGGGAGTGTGTGAAAAATTGGACCTGTAAGCATCTCTCAGGGAAAAATATTGGTAACTTACAATTTTTTCTGACTTCTTTAGAAAGTGCTTATTTATCAAGCAATGGGTACCATGCACAAAGGGGATGGTGAACAGCATGACGTACACTATACGGTGGGGTCTCAGTGTGTTCTGCCTGGCTATAGATGGCAAGGGGCGTGGGCATGGCCAGGGTTGGAGCTGTGCTGCCCAGACCTATGGTCCCAGCCACGTGTGGCCACCCAGCACCTGAGACATGGCCAGGCCACACTGCACCATGAGTTAAAATGTATCCCAGAGTGTGAGGACTTCATGGGAGAAGAATTGTAAACCATTTCATGAACAATTTTTATATGGATTCTATGCTTACGTGACATTGGAGGCTTCTTAGGTTAAAGAAAAGACATGACATTAAAATGATTTCACCTGTCTCTTTCCTCATTTCCTGTGGCCACGAGAAGACTGACACTCCCATGCAGGGATCGTTTCTGCCCGGCTGTGCCACCTGGGGCTCCAGGCCTGGCTTTGCTCTCTGGCTTCCCCACCATTGGCTACTCAGCCTCGGGCAGGCCCAGCCCAGCTCTGAGACTCAGTCCCTGGGAGAATGAAGATGATTCTTTGAGTGTCCTAAGTATGGGGAGGGCTGCACAAAGCCATGACTCAGCACGTGGGAGATGAGCGCTCTGCAGATGCCCGTCTGCCCTGGGAGGAGCCGCCGGCTGGGGCCTGTGGCAGGAGGCAGGAAGAAGGAACCTTGCACAGGAAGGGCCCAACCAGAGTCTGCAGAAGAGAAACCAGGTCTGCTGTCTCCTGAGGACAGGGCAGAGACTGCATGCGGCTGCTGGCGTGGAGTCCCTTCCCCAGGAAGCGTCAGACATGGTGGCAAATGCCAATCCCAGGCTTTCCTTCTCTACTCTAATTGTGCAGCCGCTGCTGGGGTTTATCAAGTAACACATGTGATAACCTTAACTGCGATCCTCCCGAATCTATACGTGGATGTCCTAACCCTCACTGCCTCACAATGTGACTGCATTTGGAGATGGTGCCTTTAAAGAGGCCATGACATTAAGATGAGGTCCCATTGGAGTAGGGTGGCCCTGATCCAACGTGATGCTGTCCTTCTAAGCAGAGATTAGGACACAGACACACACAGAGAGACAGCCACTGGAGGACGCAGAGAGAAGATGCTGTCTACAAGCCAAGGAGAGGCTGCAGAGGAGACCAACCCTTGGCACCTTGCTGTCGGATTTCCAGTCTTCTGGACTGTGACAGAAGAAATGTCGGTCATTTAAGCCACCCAGTCTGTGCTATTTTGTTATGGCAGCCCCAAGAACTCATACAACATACAACGTAGACAATGTCTGCAAAGTCCCTGGCTCACAGGAGGCACTAATACAGTGTTAGTGCTGGCCTAGATAGAATTTGGGGTGTGTGTGTGTGTGTGTGTGTGTGTGTATGTGTGTGTTTTGTGGTTTTTTTTTTTTTTTTTTTGAGACAGGGTCTCACTCTGTTGCTCAGGGTGGAGTGCAGTGGTGTGATCCTGGCTCACTGTAGCCTCGACCTCTCCAGGCTCAGGCGATCTTTCCACCTCAGCTTTCCGAGTAGCTGGGACTGTAGGTGCACACCGCCATGCCCGGCTAATTTTTTTATTTTTTTGTAGAGATAGGGTCTCACTTTTGTTGTCTAGGCTGGTCTCGAACTCCTAGGCTCAAGCAATCTGCCTGCTTCAGCCTCCCGCAGTGCTGGGATTCCAGGTGTGGGCCACCGCACCTGGCCTCGTTTGGTGTTTTGAACACATAGTGAATCATCCCCAGGAGGCTTAGCTATCACCAGAAAACATCAAAGAGCAAGCCCACAGGTCAACAGATCCACAGCATTCAGAGAAAGCTGAGGGAGAAAAGCCACAAGCAGCCTGGCCAGGCACATGGGCACGTTCTGAGCGCTTGCTGACCCTCCCAAAGGTAACTGCTCAGCCCCTTTGATTCACACTGCCAAAAAGGAATTAACTCCTCCAGTAGCCAGTGAAGCCAAGTGTCTTATGTCCTAAGGACCACGGACTGCCAGGCAGGCAAAGACTGCCTAAGACAGGGCATCCCTCTGTGGGTGGGTCTTGCCCCCTGCCCCTCTCCTGGCATTGAGGCGCATCCCTGGGTTCTCCAGGGCAGCTGGCACCCTTTCCTTCTTGGGTTCTGCCAAGTTCTGTAGTAAGACGGAGAACCAAATACAAAATGGGCAGAGTGACAAAAACCTGGTAAATTAGTGAGGCAGGACCACTTGGAAACGAAATTTCCCTGCAACTTAAAAAACATAGGGAGTCAAAGGCAGAACAGGAGTTTCTTCGTTTCTGAGAAGGAGCGCTGTGCCCTTAACCTGCGCCTGCCTGGAGGAAGTTACACTCCATCCACATGAGTGAATCATGCATCAGGAGGGCAGGCTGCCCACTCCTCTGATGGGTGGAGTGTTTCTGCCTGAATCTGATGTCTCCTGTTCTGACCCTCAACTGGCCCAGGAAGGCGGCTCAACCACTGATTACCAGGGACCTGCGCCCCACATGACTGGACTAACACTGCAACTCCAGAAAAGTGTCTTTTTTTCACCAATCAGAGACATTCCACAGTTAACCCTTTAGTTAGTTTCTCTTCCTCTTACATCCTGCCGTGGCTTATTCGGGATGAGAGAGAAGCAAATTTCAAAGCCCTGAGTCACTGAGGGCAAAACTTGCAAAGGAGACTGGAAGCTCCTGCAGGCAACAGACGAGGCCTCCCCACCACCTCCCCAGCAGCCAACGGCACCCAAAGCCTGCTCAGGAAACTGAGCTTTTATGTGAAAAAGAAGTTAGGAAATAGGTATGATTCATTTACTCTTTCGAACATCTGTGAGCCAGTTATGTGCTGGGGATGCTCCAGGCTTAGAGATGGAGGCATCAGAGAGAGGAAAGTTCCCTCCTTGATATAGGAGGGGAAGAAGTCCGATGATAAACAAATCACCACAATCTGTATCAGAGCACTTGGCCGCAGGCTCTATGATAAACAAATCACCACGATCTGTATCAGAGCACGTGGCTGCAGGCTCTATGATAAAACAAATCACCACGATCTGTATCAGAGCACTTGGCCGCAGGCTCTATGACAGCAGAGGAAAGAGTCATCCAGTGTGGGTGGGGAAAGGTGGAGAAGGTGGCAGCGGAGTGGGAAGGAGAGGGCCCTAAGCAGCCTGGGCCAGGCAGTGGGGCAGCTCTGCAGAGGCAGTGTGTGGGGTGGACTGGGCAGCCCCCACCGCAGCTACCCTCCTGCGGACAGATCAGTAACCAGCACCTGAAACTGACAGAAACTTTCCTTGACTCTCTCATAAGGGGGAAAAATGCCTCCCAAAATCACACACCAGAAATGCGTGGTAGGCGACACGGCTGGAGCTCATGTCATGTTTTCTTTTGTGGTTCAAGTTTAAATGCTCTACTAAGCTATGCAGCATCACAGAGCATGTACTTGGAAGGGCACAAAATATTTCCCATCAAGTTTAAAGGAAAAAAAAAAAAAGCTCTTACTTCTTAAAACTACCTACAGGAACCATAGTTTTAAAATTTCCAAGTTTTGAGGTTTTTAAATGATCAGAACTTTAAACATGAGATTTCAGAAAACAAAAGCCTCAGTATGGGCTTTGCTATGGCTCAACAGTCTTACTCTGATAGCATTAAACAAATTAAAAACATAAGTGGGTGTTTCACAGCGTCAAACAACAGGAAAGAAACTGTACACCACAGAGAGTTTCCTTGAAACTGGAGTTGCAAATCAGTCATTCTAAGACTTAAAATACCAACAGTGTTAAGAGCCTAGAGACTGCTAAGCAGAGCTGTTTTTTCCACTTTCACTTTAGCTGAAACTTAATCCTCCTGGTGCAGATACTATATCCAAGCCATGTTCTTAATAAATTAGTAACTTCATACATTTATGGTTGTTATTGCTAATTATAATGCTGACATTATCAGTAATACAGTTTAAGTATGGGCTGAATAAAATAATGAGTCACCCCCCCATTCAACATTGACTAGAACCATTTACATATTTATAAAATTAGTCTTTCTGAATCCTTAGGTAAGAAACTAAATACTGTTTATCACTTTAATCAAGATAAAATATACACAGGAACAGTATATAGTCACCTACTCGCCTTCCATGGATGATTTGAAAGCAAATCATGGAAAATTACTCATGTGGCTGACGCAGAAATTGAGTTCAAGTACAAATCAGAGAAGGACCTATTTCTTCCAAGTTTATTATTATTATGAAATAAAAACGCACTACAGACCTCAGCGAAGAGGTCTGGAGACTGAAATTCAATTCCGTTCAATTTTGTGGACATTTCTAAAGCATTTGGGTGTAAGTCGGGGGTTCCCCTGTCCCTCACCCCAGCCCATCTTCAGCAGCCGGACATTCTAGTGCACCACCATCTGCCTCGAGTTGGAGACACATAATTTTATGTTGAATTAAAGTACCAATGAATTGGAATAATTTCCTTTGAGGGGAAAACATATATGTTTAAAAAATAAAAAATGTTGAAAAATCAAAAGTATTTTTGCATCAGAGCAAAGGAATTTCATAATCTCTTCCCTCTCTGAGAACCTCCTGATACTTCTGGGAACAATCACACAGCATGGACCAAGAGCAAGGGCCACCCCCATACAAATTAGGGGGGGTCCACAGTTCTGTGCACACTGGCAGGCTTACTCCTCACAGTCTGAAACGATTCTCCAGTGTAGAGAGAGGGGTAGGCAGACAGACAGACAGCTAGGACCCCTGGGCATTTGTGGTCCTTGTCAACATCATTGGATCATCTGTCCTGAGCGTCTCAGTGGGAAAAGGGTCCAGAACCCTGATTCAGGGCACTACAGGGGAACTGAAGGCAATGTAGAGAATCCAAATCAGACAGAGGAAGCTGATGCCTTCAAATAAGGTGGACAATGGCGAATGCTGCGCTAGAAATACAAAGAAGATGAATTCTTACTAGCCGGAAGAATTCGAATGATTTTTAATTTGCAGTTTCCTGTTTGTTTAACTGTATTTTCCAAATGTTCCCTGATAAGGGTTAGGAAAGGGCTGTAGGGGAGCCGCCACTGGAAAGGCCAGTGACAGTGAGATTGAAGAAGGGCTGGAGCCAGAGGCTGAGGACCTTGGACTTCAGTCTGCGCTAAGGACTTCCTGGAAGTTCCAGGGGCAGAAGGGTGATGATCCAATCAATAGAGGAAAATCCTGGCAGCCAAAGTACAAGACACACGGGAGCAGGAGGAACCTGGAACCTTGGCTCTAGAGCCTGGAGAGCTTTGAAAAATGCCCATGTCTGCATTGGGATCTAAGGAGGGCAAAGACCCTGGCAAGTCTGAAGTCTCTAGGAGATTCCAATATGCAGTCAGGCCAGAGCATGACCCCAAAGGAAGGACAACTGGTGAGGAGCCAAGTAGCCGCACGCAGGAGAAAGGAGGTAATCGATCTAGGAGAGGGCCAAGGAAACAGCTCAAGTATTTCCTGTCCTTTCGCCAGACCTCTGGGATTCAGTGTGAGTTCTTCTAGAACCAGACCAGAGCGAAAAGTCAGAGGCAAACTCCACGGTGGGTGAGAAGAAAGAAGTGGGACCTTAGCAGATGGAATTAGGTTTTTGAGCTAAAAGAAAATCTGATATGTTTCACTGTTTATGAATTGGTGTAAATTTTCATGCTCTTTCAAACCAGCAGCTAGTTAGAGAGAATGCAGTTTGGAAATACCTTTATCTAAAAAATAAAAATGTTAAAAAAAATCAAAAGTATTTTTGCATGAGAGCAAAGGAATTTACAACCTCTTTCCTCTCTGAGAGCCTCCTGATACTTCTAGGACCAATCACAGAATGTGGACCAAGAGGAAGGGCTGCTTCGTCTTCCTCTCCTCCTGGTTTCCCTCTTTCTCTTTCTCCTTCTCTGTGTCTCTTTTTTCCTCCCTTTCTTTCTTCTTCCTAACTCCTTCCCTTCCTTCATTCCTTTATTTCTTTGCAAGGTCAGGACGTACCTATTGCCATGCAATCTTCCTGAATAAATTAATAATTAATAATCAATTGTAATAATAAATCATAATTATTAATTATTAATAATAATTAACAAGGACCAGGCTTCCACCCAGCTGTCAGGGAAGAGTGTAGCAGCAAGAGCCCATACCCGTAGCCTCTGACACACCAAGGGGATTTGTGTTTAATAAGAAAATGACATGCGCATGTTTAGGATCAGCTCACGTCTTACCGTACTGGCCTTCTCGGCATTTAATTCTCGTTTGCCTGCGTGGTTTCCCATCCTGAATGGATTGGTTCTTCAGAGGCTAAAAGAGAAAGAGAAAGAAAGAGTTAGCCCTAAGTCTAGTGCTCTTAGAGTTTTCGATGTTGTTTTTCCATCAGAAAGACAATCCTGTGATATATATAATGCCCATTTTTGAGAAGAGTAAACCAAGGCCCTGAAAACAGAAGAGACACGTCCAAGTCATCTTATTAACAAATGCTGTCTTTCCATCCCATGCAAAGAGCTAGAAAACAGAACCGCACCAACATCCAAATTCTGTTCAGTAACACACTTCAACCTGTCTCGAGAAATCTTGCAGATCTGTGTATATGTTCAGAAATATCTATCCATCCATCCATCCACCTATCCATCCATACCTATGTACACACACAGAGAATTACATCCCATACTCAGGTGTATTGTAATGAGATGAGCTGAGATGTCAGACAGGTGCTGACACTCTTCTAAAACTAAAAGGTAGTAAGAAGCTATTCATGCTCACTGCTTTAAAGAAACCGTGTGAGCACAGAAAGAGTCAACATCAGACCAAGGACAGCTTAACAGACAAGTGTCCAAAGAATCTGCAGAATTTGTAGGGAAGATAAAGTTGGATTCAGAAAGCACATGACTCATTTTTATTTTCTAACCCAAACCTTAGCAGCACATTTATGATTTTTCCCCAAGATATGTAAAGAACGGAAGAATTGAGCCACACCCATTCCAAGCAAATTGCTCCTTCCAGCCTTCCTGCGGAACCTGCCCTGGCCTTGGGGCCCTTCAGCCGAGGGCCACTGGAACCATCAGCCCAGACCTGGCTGCAGGTGCCCAGAGTCTTTAAGGACAATGACAACATGTTTTCCATGATGGATGTATTCTTTTGCAAAAAGGTGTGAGTACCCATTCTCCTGTAGAACCCAGGAACAGCTTTCCTTGAGAGGGAAGAAGATGAACCGTCTTCTGAACATGGGGAGAGGGGACTCTCCAAAACAGTAGATACGCCTGAACACAATGCAAATTGTGTTCCTCAAAAGTCTCTCTTTAGAAAAGAGAATTGCCTGACAGCCGAGCTTTTCCATCTCCCACGTTACTGGGGTCCCTTTTTGGTGGCTCAGGAAGACTGGCTGAGGACACTTTTCTGCAGGCGGGCACCCCCATCACCCCACAGCCGCTGGAAGGATTGCTGAGAAGAGAAGCAAACGCCTACAGCACAGTCGCCTCTCCCAGAGTCCACCTCCCTCACGTGTGTGGGAGACGACTAGCAGCCGACCACAAACTGGAAACCCCACCCACCTTCAGGGTGTGTGATGGAAACTGGGGCCCGCCATAAGACTTCCGGTGAGGGGCTCGTGCAGGGAGATTTAAAACACATGTACTGCAAGTAACTTAGGTCAAAATGCCCACAGGTGATGCTCTGGGAAACAAAGATGCGGTTCTAGTGATGATACGAACACAATCCACCTGCAAGAATCAGGTGCACTCCCCATGCTTCATGGCATGAGAGTGAAAAAAGCAATAATAGTTTGATATGTATGATTTTAAAAACACAAGGCTACCTTTGCGGATGATTTCGGTGTCCAGTGCGATTCTACCTTCCCAATTTATTTAAATCGGACAACCAAAAAAACCTTGAAGGGGCATTCTTCTCACGGGGAAATGAGGGTTTGTCGCACATGTGGTGCCTTACTGGATAAGAATGGGTTAACCAAGGGAAAGGCCAAATTCACTGTGTCCTTTTGGGGTCTACGAAAGAAGGGGTGTGTTCCTTGTGAGGTGTTGCTTTGAACCCTGGGTACACAGGGGCTGTCATTCCCTAATTCTGGCTCTCTAATTCCATGTGGTGTTGTTTTAACTAAATATTAAGAGCTTGCAGGATGGACACACATTATAGAATAAAAACACGTCAAATATCTGTCAATCCATCTTTCTGTTTAAGAAATGAGAAGTGGTCTATTCAAAGCTAAACACAGGCAAAAACAGGTAACTTCCTTTAGTTAAGTTTGACAACTTGGACCTTCGGGAGCATTTTGCCCATCCAGACATAAATGAACCTCCTATCACTGGCTGTGTGCTCCAAGTGCCTGTTTCTGGCCCAGGCGTCATCTCACCTCTGCCTCCTGTGAGCCCTCGCCTGCCCAGTCCCCTTCCTGTTCCCTGGCTTCATCCGTTTTTCACCCTCCTCCTCCCACCTCCTCATGCTGGGACTAGGCAAACCCAAATGCAACACTCACTCCTTCCAGAAAACAAAGCTCCAAGGACTTGTCCCAAATCAGAATAGTGTGGGCCATGTAAATATTTTGGGACTTGCTGGTAGACAAAGAGAGCTATTTTTGGGCAAAGGGCTCTTGAACGCAGCCAAAATCTGCCCACAGGTGCTGAACTGCTCCTTGGAGAGGGGCCATGTTTCTTCTGAGTCAGTTTGTTCTGATCAAATGTTATCATGCTTCATAGCACAACTCTAGGTTACACTTGGGATGATTGATCTTAATCATGATTTAGAAAACTCAAGAATACTGGACACTGAATTGGTGAAAATAACTCAAGTCCAGATCAGACTTTTGAATACACTTCGTTGGATTTGACTAGTTAGACAAGCCTACTTACTTGCATTTGACTGGCCTCTCAGATTAATATAAAGAATATTTATATGGATCACTGAGGGTTGGTTAATTATAGCCTTAAATGCAAAATTTATATACTAGCAGGAAAAGAAAGACAAGAGGAACAAAACGACAACTTGATGTGTGGGAGCTCCCATCAGAGCCCTTAGTGGAAATGGCCCCTGAGCACTGGTAAGTGAGACGTGTCTCAAGGAACTATGGTGGGAACGACAGAGCATCTGGCTGATAATCATGAGTGACTGGCAGACTGCCTTATTAGCTTCTGACACTCTGCCCCAGTCTGCCTTTTAGAGAAGAGTTCGAGAAGGATGACGCTCTCACTATCACGGGGCTAAGAGCTCAGCCCGGCAGCTGGTTTCTGTAATGTGCTGAAAAGATCCATCTGCACACAAAAGCAGCTGCATGCTTGGAGGAAATCTTTTTTATTTCATTTTTTGCAATTAATCAAATTGAGAGAGCCAGAGAAAAATTGGGTAAACATGTGAAATGCTGCAAGGAAAGTCAGCTGACTCTGAAGCATCTTTTGGGTAATTAAAGAAGCCTTTTGTAAACTAATAGAAAAGGAAAGAGAGGGAGGAAGAACTGAGCTAGAGCTGTGGGAGGGACAGACTTTCAGATTCCATCAGGACCGCTGAGACTTCCATGGTCTCAGTTGGTATTCAGTTCTAGATCTGATTTCCAGCCACTGGGATTACTGGACACTTTGATAATGTCTGTGTGATTATCAACACTTAGTGTTACCTCGAGGGTTAACATTGGGCACAGGCAAAGTTAGTCATCCAGATTTACTAGGAAGCAGTCCACTGTTGTTAACTGTTAGGCCCTCGTGTTTAATAATGTACACCTAAAGCAGCTTAGACTACATGTCACCTTGGTGGAGCCATAGGATAATTCAGCATAGATAAAACTCACTAGCCTATCTGTGCAGGGAAATAGCTCCCAGCTGAAATGCTGGGGAGCAAACACCTTGTTCCTAGGTATTTTACTGATTTCATTCTGTAGGTAGTTCTGACTTTCTATAGTGAAAATCAGGCAGGTGAGACCTAGGTCTCAATCCAGGTTCCATCTGGGTGACCCCGAACAAGACTCCACTTTTCTCAGTTTCCCATAAAGTGGAGGTAATAAAACTTGCCTTTCTGCACTGGTGTGAGAATGAAGCCCATGTGGGCTGCAGGGCTGGGCAGGGCTGGGCAGGGCTAGGGCTAGGGTTGGGGTGTGCTGCAGGGCTGGTCAGGGCTAGGGTTAGGGTTGGGGTGTGCTGCAGGGGTTGCTTTGCTTTCTGTCCTCCTCTTCCCTCCACCAGGTCCAGGGTTCCCTGGGTGGGTGGTGAACAGCTGCAGAAACATTGCTACCTACTTACTATCACACATGTTCAGAGATCTCTAGATGGCTTCCCACATCTAGATGCATCCACTCCTAAACTGACGAGGTCAAGGGAAGAAAAAGGGCTAAAAACACCAGCTGCCTTGAGAAGCCCAGAAGTTACATCCTACAATTGCCCGTCAACAAAGCTCTTGATCCAACACACACAACTAAAGCACAGGGGAAATGCTGCTGCTGCTTTAAGACCACACAAAGTGCCCCAGGGTGTGGAAGGTGAGGAAAGAGGGAAAAAAGTGAAGAGGACATTCACGAGACAGCCATGACCCAAACGCCAGGCAAGTATTCAAATATTAAAATGTGAAACTGGCTGTTTTTGAAATAATTGTGAGTGCAATTTTACAAGCAATGGGATTATTGTGAAATCCCTTGTTGAAATAAATGTATCATGAGATAGAGAAGACCTCAATGCCAGTCTTCCTAGATAGTTGGCACTTGGTTACCCAAATCATCTCACTCCCACTCCCAAACCTGCGAAAATGTAAGGAGCAAACATCGTCCCTGTTGAGGATTAAGCTGACAAGCATGTCAGGTGCCACAATGCAAGGTCAAGTTTATGATGGCGTGGAATTCATCATATGCTCTCCACACTTCATTGTGTGTTTAGGCTTATTAGCAAAACATTTGCATTGTGTAGAGCTGCAGGGTATACCCATATTGTAGGACACAGATCACGCTTGTGTTACTTTTAGACTTAGGATTCTTTGGATGTTGTTTTCATAACATGCTTTTGATTGCACATTTTTTTTTTTGAGTCCATGTTCAAGAAAGCAATCCTAAAGTAACGTTTCTATGGAGATAACAGGACTTATTTTACAATGATTTGCTTTATCCTTCACGTTTCTATAAACCTAAGTTAGATAATTGCAGGAATAACCCTGTAAGCTTCATTCCCATTTTACAGTTGAGAAAGTTTAGAAGACTGAATCTAGCTATAAGAATGCCTCTAGGAATATATTTTAGTTATGAACAGTTATTTACATTTTGAATGTCCCATGTGGAAAGTATGACAGTAGGCCTAAGACATTCTACATTCCTAAATTATTGATGAATACAATAAGAGAAGTGTGCGGTGGTGAGGGTCTCAGAAGCGGATACGAGGCAGCGTGATGCGGTATGGGGACCGGCCATCAGCACCTGAGAACTTCTTAGAAACACACATTCTTGGGCCCTAGACTCTTTGCTTTCAGAAGCACTGCAGGTGATTTGTGTTTGAGAACCTTCTTCATATAGATCAGGGGGCAAAAACCTATGACATGTGAATTTTTTTTTTTCAGAATAGAGATTTCCCATGCTTGTGTCACAAGGACCTTCTCCCCAGTCCCCCACCTTCCCTTCTCCATGTAGTGAGAGAACTGCTCCTCTCCCCACACCACCTGCCTTGCACTGGCCACCTGGCTGCCCTGGCAGGGACTACATTTCCCAGCAGCCGTTGCAGCTGTTGCTGGTCACCACCGGACAAGGGGCCTTTCTCCATTCCACAAGTGTGTATGGAACTTTTGTTCTAAGACCACTTCCCTAGGCATCAAATAAATTAGATAAGATTTTTTTTTCCTGTATTTGGAAACT
Source organism: Pongo pygmaeus (assembly GCF_028885625.2). Lineage (NCBI taxonomy): Eukaryota > Metazoa > Chordata > Mammalia > Primates > Hominidae > Pongo > Pongo pygmaeus. The sequence continues at coordinate 92,363,179 of NC_072390.2, forward strand.
GTAACATGTTATACCTAAACAGACACATGAGAATATGTTATAAAACATATAAATTGTGGTTAATTTAATAAAATCTACCCAGCAGGATCCACTTGGGAAAGACTTAACTTGTGCCTCTGCTAGTAGAATTTGAAGAGCCCACCATGAAGGCATCTTTTTCTGCTTTCTCTGCTTTTTAAAATCCCAGGAGCAATGTTTTCGACATCCCAAGTGCTTTGGAGTCTTCGCTGTGTACGGGACCTTAAAGCTGAGCTGGCTGTATTGCCTCGTGGCTGCTCCAATCCTGTGCTAGACCTCTCGCTGGCCTCGGGGTTCTCAGCGCCTGTTCAGAAAGCCTGGCAATGTTTGCCTGGGAGGAAAAGCTCCATAAATACATGCTGATGACACGACTCTGTGGGTCCGTCAGATGAAACACAGCATCACCCAGCATCCACCGAGGAGCCCAGTGCTCATGGGCATGGTTCTGTATTTTGGAGGTGCCATAACTACAGCTTCTTGAAGAATGCAACTAAGGGAAATGCTACTGTGGATCTGCACACATCAGAAAAGGCTTCTCTGACCCCTCAACTGTGTGCTAAATAATAAAGGAGACACCATGTAGAATTCAGGTAGAGAAAGGTGCAGACCCAGTATCCCAGGAATGAGAAAACCTGAATAAACAGTGGAACTGTGGAAATTCGAGGGTGTCGTGACCCTTTGTAGAGACGCTAAAGGCCAGGCAGGGGGAGCAGCAGAAGGCTGCGGGCTGCAGGAAGGAGACCCCCACAGGAGAGCCCTGGGGTCGTGTGAACCCTGGGCAGGTCCACTTGGTCTTGTGAGGCCTCTGCCTGCTCTCCAGCACCCAGGGCGGGATTCACCAGGGCCGCCACCAACATGCTGAGACCTGGTGATCTTCCCAGCCGTTGGTAACTGCTTGGGAGACCACACCCTGGCTTGGCAGGCTCAGTAAGAGCTGTAGACACTGCCCACCCTCCCTGCAGAGAGAAAACAAACCCCTCACCCCTACAACACGGACAGTGACAGCCTCAAGTCGGAGGGGCGGACAATACAACTCTGCTTCTTTGACATTTGAAAAAGAAATCCTGGAGAACAAATTTCAAAGAACAAGCAACTCATATATAAAATAAAACCAAAGATATCTGAAAGAAAATAAATGAAACCAAGTGATGGGACTTCTCTTCTTTCACTATCCTTGTCTCCTTTCTCTCTCCCCCCACGTCCCTCCTTCCATTCCTCTTCCTCTTATTCTATCAATACCCAAGCACTGAAGACTGTGTTCTGTAGACAATCATTTTTATTTCCCAGACCAAAAGTATGACTGTAACACTCTGTGTTCGGAGCATAGTACACAGCTACCAACGTCACCGAAAACCAATAAAATGAACACCGTGCACACGCACGCGCGCGCGCGCACACACACACACACACGCGCGGCAAAAAGAAACAGCCCATTTCAGAGCTGAGGACAAGGCGTGGGAAGAAGACGCGTTTGGTTTCACCCAGGCGAGTGGCGGCAAAGTTCTGAGATGCGCGCGCCGCACACTCCTTCCGTCATCCCGTTCCCACCTTCCACACACACCTGTGGGAGGTCAGACACGTCCTGATTGCGTGTTCATCACGATGGCAAACTGAACATGAAGAGAACGCCACCGATGCTGGGTGCGCCGGCTTTCCCAGCCCTCGTGCATGGGTGCAGACCCCATAACGGGGAGGGAGATGCAGGAAGTTTTTCCAACATCGGTGCAAAGGGGAAACTGTGGTTTTCCTATGGAGGAGGGTCAGGTCCCTGTCTTCCTCATCTCCCTCCCTCTTCCCCTTCTCTGTTTCCAGCTCCCTGTGGACTCTGTCCCACCCACAAGCTCGAGGCTGCTGCCATCTGGGAGGCCAGGAGAGAGACGGGCCCTGCCAGGACAGGGGCCCGCTGTTTGCAGGGGAGGCGTGTGCGTGGAGAACGCCTAGGAACACGTGGGTGGCCACGAACCCTGACCGTGCAGGTCGAGAAACCCTTCCCAGGATAGTATGTGGTGGATCGTGTCCACCTAAAAGGTATGTTATGTCCAAGTCCTGAGCCCAGGACCTGTGAAGGTGGCCTGGTTTGGAAGGAAGGTTTTGTAGATGTCCTCCAGTTAAGATGAGGTCATTCTGGATTAGAGCGGGCTCTAAATGCAATGACTGATGTCCTTACCAGAGAAAGGAAAGGGATTTTTTTTGAGACAGAATTTCACTCTTGTTGCAGAGGCTGGAGTGCAGTGGCGTGATCTTGGCTCACTGCCACCTCCGCCTCCCGGGTTCAAGCAATCTCCTGCCTCAGACTCCAGAGTAGCTGGGATTACAGGTGCCCGCCACCACACCTGGCTAATTTTTTTGTATTTTTAGTAGAGATGGGGTTTCACCATGTTGGCCAGGCTGGTCTTGAACTCCTGACCTCAGGTGATCCACCCACCTCAGCCTCCCAAAATGCTGGGATTAGAGGCATGCAGCACTGTGCCTGGTCAAGGAGAGGGAATTTTGGACATAGATACACGGCATTTCACACAAGGAGAAACACCACATGACAATGGAGGCAGAGATTTGGAATGACATGGCTACAAGGCCAGGGACACCAGGGATTGCCGCAGCCACCAGAAGCTGGAAGAGGTGAAGACAGAGCCTCCTGCGGAGCTCCCACTCTGCCAACGCCTTGACTTTGCACTTCTGGCCTCCAGGACTGTGGGGGCACTGCTTCTGCTGTTTCAGGACGCCCGCTTGTGGTGCCGCCTTACAGCAGCCCCAGAGGGTAACATGCAGGGAAGTGGGAAGTAAGTGGAGACTTGCAGGATGCAGAAGGTGCAGGTGAAGGTGCTGAGGAGGGAAACAGCGTTCTGGGCAGAGGGCATGGCTGTGCAAAGGCCCTGTCGCACAGACACCGTGAGTGGAGTTTGAGTGTGGCACGAAGTGACCTAATAGAACAGAATCTGCGAATGCACGGGGTGCACTCATGGGGATGTGGGGGGAGTGACTTACACCACGGGACACAGACAATGCTCTTCACCCGTTTTGAACAGTGAGTCAATTCTGCCAATGAGCAAGTCTTCCAGACTGTTGGGCCCTAGATGAAGAACGACCTGCAAGCCCGGAATTCTCTGCGAAGGACAATGTCAAAACTCATCTGAGGCATCCGTGTCTGTCCTAGAGCAGGCTTCCCCGAGCCACTGGAGGGACCTAGGCTCCCGGTAGTTTTCAGGAGCCAGCCCTGGGCTAGGGGCTCCACAGTACTTGCAAACAAAAAGAGTTCCAAAAACCCAATTTGCATTCACCCATGTAAGAAGTGCCTGATAAGGAAGTAGCTTCTGAATTTCCTGGGATGGGGATTTTTGCTCTGGGGTATCAGATAATATTATTTGTAAGCTAGTCATCACCATCCTTCGTTTTCTTCTGGCTTAGCAGATTCAAGTAGATTTATGGCACTATCACTGCTTTAAAGTTATCAAAAATCATTTTAAAAGAAAACGATGGAATTGCAGAAAAGTGGAGTTTATTGAAAATCTGACTGTGGTCCCTTGAAGCTACTGCTTACAGGATCAGCTGACTTTGGAGAGAAAGCAATTATCAGAATCAAGCAGCAAATTACTGGCTCCGGAGTTCCCAGCTTGCTACAATATCAGCTGTCTAAACCAAAACAAAGCATTTTGTTGAAGTGGGGGAAAAAAGGCAGATCAAAGAGTAGCTCATCCACGTGTCAGTTAGATTAGCACTGGAAATTCCTTGTGAATGTATCCACATGTTTACGTCAGGCATGGTGTTCAGCTTTAGCAGCATTATGGGGAGTTACGAAATTCTCTGTGTAAAAATAGCGAGGTCATGAGGAAACCACTCTTGCTGTGTAAATCCTGACAAGCCATGCCAACACCGTCACGCTGGGACTGGCCTTCGGATGGCACGGGGAGGGCAGAGTCACGCAGGCACACGTGACACGCCCTTGCTCTGTGGCCAGTGGGATCCCTGGTAGCTTCGCAGTCATGTGGGGCTTAGTCATAGGAGCATAGGTCAGGTCCTGCTGAGCCCCCTTTCCAAGTGTGCGATGTGCAAGCCGCCCAACCCAGGGGCCGGCAGCTGGGACAAGGTGAGGAGTGGGCTGCAGGGAGGAAGTGAGGAAGGCCTGGGGCAGACGTGCCTGGGCGAGGGCCTTCCTATTCCTGCTCTCCCTGCCTGCTCTGAAGATGTGGGCCTGACCTCCTTATCTGTAAAGCCCTGATGGTGGATGCAGCTTCCTGGAGCTGCTGTGGAAACCACTGGTTAATATTTTACAGGTCGCTGGGTTACAAACTGTCAAGTCAGAGGAACACTACACACTGGCACCAGCTGCTCCTCTGTAGCCACCCGTATGTCCCTCCTGAGCCATGGCAGGGAGTGACACCTTTGCCGATACCACCATCCACAGGGTCAACATGACCCTGGGCCCTGGTCTTGGTAACTAGAGGAAACACACGGACTTCAGGCCTTGCTCACAGCCAGAGCTGGTGTTAACAGAACAATGTTTTAATTCACCTGCCGAGGAACTCACACATTCCTTGCCAGCAGGCACAATGGCTCTTGATAGCCTGTGTGCAGGGAACAAATGCGTTGGCCCCATGCTCAGGCCATGCGTACACATAAGAGCTGTCGTCTGGGTCTTGGCTAAAATAAACTGAATCTTCCTGAAAACACAGATTCCTATCACGGAGTCCATGATAGGAAAGATGTTCAGCTCTGCTGCTATCATGGGGAAGTAGAGTGGTTGATCAGAAATCTCCAGATTCTAATCAAGGAGAAGAATGCTGTGCTGTGGCCACAGACCCCACCATGGTCTCACAGAAAACCTGGCTCAGAGCCCATCTTCTGATCGGTGCCACACCTTCACATGGGTGTGCAGCGTTTTACTGGGTGACTGCCTTTCAGAACCTTCTGGAATTTTCCAGAGCCTTCTAGATTGTAATAAAGAAAAAGAATGCAATGTGTAGTCATTAATCTCAGCATGGTCCTGCAGAAGAACTGGCTCTGAGCTGATCTCCTAAGGGGCCCCACGTCTTCACATGGGTGTGTAGTGTTTTACTGGGCAACTGCCTTTCAGAACCTTCTGGAATTTTCCAGAGCCTTCCAGGTTCTAATCAAGGAAAAGAAGGCAATGTGTGGTCATTAATCTCACTGTGGTCCCTCAGAAGACCTGGCTCTGAGCTGTCTCCTGAGGGGCCCCACATTTTCACATGAGTGTGCAGCATTTTACTGGGCAACTGCCTTTCAGAACCTTCTGGAACTTTCCAGAGTCTTCCAGATTCTAATCAAGAAAGAGAATGCAATGTGTGGTCATTAACCTCACCATGGTCTCATGAAAGACCTGGCTCTGAGCTGATCTCCTAAAGGGCCCCATGTCTTCACATGGGCATGCAGCATTTTACCGGGCAAGTCCTTAACTTCGCAGGACACATTAGAAAGACAAAGGATGCTAGCAAGTGACAATTATATTTAAAGAAAAGGACAGGAGACACAGCTTGAGACAGAATTATGCATTGAACGGAACTAGATTTGGGCTCAGGAAAGCTTGGAGAGCAGCCAGCATCGACGGGGCGCTTACTGCAGGCTAGGTGCTCATGGAACAGGTCAGAAGTATAGCTTCTTAGTCCCGTCTACCGTACAAGGAGGCAAGTGCTATTATTATGCTCCCCACTTTACAGACGTTGAAACTCATGAGGTTTAGAAAGCCCGAGTAATGCGTGACCAGCCTGGCCAACATGGCAAAACCCCGTCTCTACTAAAAATACAAAACTTAGCCGGGTGTGGTGGTGCATGCCTGTAATCCCAGCTACTCGGGAGGCTGAGGCAGGAGAATCTCTTGAACCCAGGAGGCAGAGGTTGCATTGAGGCACTGAGTCGAGATTGTGCCACTGCACTCCAGCCTGGGAGACAAAGCGAGACTGTCTCAAAAAAAAAAAAAAAAAAAAAAAATAGAAAGCCCAAGTAACACAAGTCCACACAGCAGGGCCTGACACCAACACCAACAGGTCAGAGCTAAGCTGTGCTCCTGGCTGCTACATGGTTTGTGACTTCATCAACCTGACGACCTGGTCTTTGGTTTCCTGATGCTTGAAGTCCTGTATTTCTTATGGAAAAGACCTCCATTGAAAGGCTAGAGGGTGCTTTCTCCTTCATATCACATGTATGCTCTGAAGACTCAAAATATATTAACAACTCCATAACCCGTTTCCTTCTACATGAAAATTATCACAAAGTAACAATAAATTATGACGCACTATAGGAATTTGTCATTAAGTGAAGTATCTTTTAAAAATCTGTTATTAAAAATGGCATTTAAATGAATGATTCAATAATAAACACCTAGCATGCACGGTGTATGTTATGAACGTAAGACTGCTACTGAGCTTGCATTTTGAACTTGAACTTTTCGAGTGTTTTCTGCATGCCATTAAATTTCTACATGACATTTTTGGGCCTAAAAAGGTCAGTATCCTTTCAAAAGGTGATGATTTATTATCACTAGGTAGAGGCCTTATAATTTTATCCCTACATCAAAATCAAGATTATCCAGGAAGGCTTTTCACAAGGGGTAAAGAACAGGGTTTGAAAGATGCAAACACATTGGCAGAACACATTCACAGTTTCGTAGCTTGCCTGATAGACTGTGACTGTCCTGAAATTATAATCAAGTGTCTGAACTATTGATACTTCTCCAGAATTCCAGTATCTATGGATGGGTAATTTCCTAGTTGACCCTGATCTCAGATTTTGAATGAGGTAGGTAACATCCTGAGACTGCACAGAACCTCTGAGCAGCAGGTTGGAGTGGGATAGGGGACAGTGGGTTGTAGTGGGATGGGGGTCAGTGGGTTGGGGTGGGATGGGGGACGGGGGGTTGGGGTGGGATGGGGGACGGTGGGTTGGGGTGGGATGGGGGACGGTGGGTTGGGGTGGGATGGGAGACGGTGGGTTGGGGTGGGATGGGAGACGGTGGGTTGGGGTGGGATGGGGGATAGTGGGTTGGGGTGGGATGGGGGTCGGTGGGTTGGGGTGGGATGGGAGACGGTGGGATGGGAGACAGTGGGTTGGGGTGGGATGGGAGACAGTGGGTTGGGGTGGGATGGGGGACAGTGGGTTTAGGAGCAGGATGCCTGTGTCCCACCCCATCTCTCCCCTAGGGTGGACTGGCCTCAGCCAGACTGCTTGGTCTCTCTGAGCTCCACCCACCACCCTTACAACATGGGCTGGATTCTGGGGGCTTTGCACCCAGCAGTTGGCACAGGACAGGCCTGTTCAGGTTTTAGCACAGTCAGCTATGATCTGTGAGCTGCTGACCTGGCTTCTTCCCACTGGAGGCCAAATCCAAAATGAAATGCAGGAAATCTCCTGTGTGAGTGTCTGCCCTGTGCTCGGCACCAGGGTTCACAGACAGAGACAAGGCGGAGAGCTAGATTCCACCACACAGGCCACCCCCCGCCACCCACACACACACTCCACAGACACCACACACACACACACACTACACACCACACACACACACACCCACACACACACCACACATGCACACACTCCAGATGCCACACACACTCCATACCCCCCCACACACTATATGCACACCACACACACCCTCCACAGACACCACACACACACCACACACACACTCCACACCCCCCACACACTATACGCACACCACACACATACTCCACAGACACCACACACACACTCCACAGACACTTCACACACACCACACAGACACACACCACACATACATAGCCACAACACACCACCCACCCATGTGCACACACACTACCACACATGGTGCTCCTTTCTGCTGTCCCAGGGCGCCGGAAGGACACACTCACACTACCCTTGGCTGTGAGACACTGCCCGGCAGACACACTTTCCCTTGCACCCTCTGTGAGGGCAGCTGACAGGGGAAAGTGAAGACCACAGTTGGTCCCACAGGTCCCCGAGCTGGAGATGGGGCAGCCATGGCTTGGAGCTGGGCAGTGGAGGTGTCACTTGCCCCAGCCCAGAACAGGCAGGGGCTTGGGGACATGGAAGCCTCGGGAGAGAGCCTGAGGTGTCCTGGAAGCCACCAGGACCCTGTGGGGTGCTGAGAAGAGCCACTGTGTCACTGCCCAGGCGTTCTGCTTCCCCATCCCCATGTGTGCTCCGTCACCACCCCTGCCACAGGAGAGCACACCCAGCCGGGTCTCTGTCTTGTCACCATGGTGTCCCCAGGACCTAGCACAGTCCACAGCACACAGCAGGCACATGGTACACAGCAGGCACATAGCACATGGCAGGCACATGGTACATGGTAGGTACATGGCACACAGTAGGCACACAATACCCAGCAGGCACACAGCACACAGTAGGCACACAGCAAGTGCTTGACAAATGCCTGTCAAGTGGATGAGAGAATGGCAAGGGAAGTGCTGGCTCTTCCCTGTCACCTCAAGCCGCGCCCACACAGCTCAGCACCTCCATGTGTGTCTGGAGAAGAGACCACCTGGTAAGCTCCAGAGAGCCGAGCGCAGGAGCCAGGACTGAAGGCTCCTCCCAGAAAACTGAAGCCTTGATTCTGGAGGAACAAGGGACACCCCAAGGGAAGTGTGTGTGAGCCTCCTGAGGAAATGGGGCTTGGCACCGACGGTGGGGTGCTGGGGACGAAGGGACTCAGAGACAGTCAAGGTGGTCCTGGCTGTGGACCAGCTCCCTTCCCTGAGCTCGAGGCTGAAGCCTCAGATGCAAAGCCCCCAGGAGACACAGAGGGCCCTGGGACAGCCACGGGAAAGGCCCGGGCGCAGTGGGAGCAGATGCAGTGGCCCAGGCCACCCCCAGGTGACTCTCCTCCAGGGCAGACGGTGACCCTAACAGGGTGGGACAGACCCCCAGTGTCTCCAGAGACAGAGCAGGACCTGCAATTTAGGAAGAGCACAGCTGTGCTCAGCCCACAAAGCACGAATCCCACCTTGTCTTGGGTGAGGTATGCTAAAGGGTTCGCTCTCCCTCGGTGCAAGCATTCTTCTGTGAATCCATTACGGGTCTCAAAGTCCTAATGTGGGGAACACACGCTCCCATAGGCTTCTCCCAATGCTGGCAAAATAGAAACCTCTAAAATCAGGTCAGCCCTCGCAGCATCTGGTGCAGCTGTGACTGGCACGGCCAGGTGACCTCAGACGCGCTGCACACACCTGGGAGGCCGCAGAGGGGCAGCTGTGAAGTGGGCCTGTGACGCCCAGAGGCACTCAGGCATTCAGACCTGCACTGACCCAGGACAAAGACCTCAGCGTGGGGTGTTTTTCTTCCTTTCAGGAAGCCCCCCAGGCGCTGATTTGGGCCTGAGCTAGGCCTGCTTGGAGGAGTGAATGAGTGATGAATGAATGAATGCCCTCTGCCTGGCTTCTCCCTGCCAATTTTTATATCTGGCTTTCTCTGGGCCTCCAGATTATTTTAGAAAACACATTGTTAGTCACGAGGTCTATTGCACCAACAGCAGAAAATTCCAGAGACAGTGGCAAGAAAAGTTCACCCAAGAAAAGGATGGGGAAATATTGGGATTCGGAAAACCACATTACCGACCTTTGGAGCTGCCCTCTGAGCACAGGTGGCATGGTAATTAAGCGTCATTCCATCGAAAGAGGTCAGGAATAAACCTCTGTGCGTGGAATCGGTAAATTTTTCAAATTCCTCTTCTACACATGTTGTAAAAACAAATGAAGTTGAATCTACAAGATTTAGGACCCCGTGAGGATCAACCCATACAAAAATACTGCCAGGACCTTTTCTATCTTCTTGAGCAAATGTAGTTGTTTTGTTTTTGAAATTGTGTGAAACGTAATCCATGTTTTAATGTACCTCCCATTAAAATTTAAGGTTGGGCACAGTGGCTCACGCCTGTAATCCCAGCACTTTGGGAGACCAGGTGGGAGGATCCCTTGAACCCAGGTGTTCGAGACAAGCTGGGGCAACATGGAGAGACTTTGTCTCCACAAAAAATAAAAATACAAAAATTAGCCTGGTGTGGCAGTGTGTGCCTGTCTGTGGTCCCAGCTACTCAGGGAGATTGAGGTGGGAGGGTCATTTGAGCCCCAGAGATTGAGGGGTCAGTGAGCTGTGATCACACCACTGTACTCCAGACTGGGCAACAGAGGGAGACTGTCTCAAAAAAAAAAAAAAAAAAGACTTTTACTTTAAGTTTCTATAGTACGCTTGATTTTGGTGTTGCTTATCTAGCTGTGTGTTTTAGTATTAGGACTCTTTCCTAATGAGGCTTTAACCCTGACATTTCACATACATTTAAACATGCGTGTTCAGGAGGGCTGTTGCCAAACCTCAGCTCTTCTGAGTTCTCCCGCCCTGCATACACCAATTTTCAACCACTAGTCTGAAATGAATAAGGTGAGCTTTTAACATCTTGCTTAAATCCTCCTCTCTTCAGATATGTCTTGACATATGAAAATGACAGAATAAAAGAATCATCATCTCCCTTTCAAAATCACACCACCTTTCATACAGCAACCTAAAATGATATCTTGAAGCTGTCCACAGACGTGCTATGCCTGTTTCTGAAATACAATTGATCCTCTTTATATTTCTAGAAAGACAACTGTAGCTGGTGCTCATACTTCATAAATCTTGCTCTCAAGCTATCCCAAGGTTATTACATTTTCAGATAGCCGAAAGAACCGGAATAAAAACAACCGGAACACACTGCCTGCCACAACCCCATGTAAGAGAAACCTAGCTCCTCAAATATGTGAGAGTCTTTTTTTTTTTTTTTTTTTTTTTTTTTTCGGTCAAATTACTGAGTTAATTTATCTGGTATTTTCAGGCAACAATTTAAGCTGAATAAATCATGCCAGGTCTTTAGCTTCTGATTGGTGGAGAACAGATTTAGACCCATGACTTCTGGAAAGTATAGGCTCTTGCTGTGTATCAATTGGATGATGATGAGTAGAACTGGCAGAATCCGCCTCAGTTTATGCAACAAGTATTAGGAACTGTGCACTACGGTAGACATCAGTGGGGGCTAACACATATTTTAACAGTTTTCCAGAACAGAAGTTTGCAATGTAGCATTTAAGCCCCTTGTAAACAAAATGCTACCAAAACTGGAGAAGACAGTCATCCTTTTTGGAAGCTGTGCAAAGAAGGAGACAGCTGAGAAACAAGGGCAAGGAGGCGACTCCAGAAAGGAGTGGACTACATCAATGATGAGCTGGGAATCCCAGCTAGAGTCCCAGCTAGAGTCCCAGCTAGAGTCCCAAGAAGTCTCTCAGATGGGCAAGCTGGGAGAAGCTCAGGCAGCTGCCGGGACAGTGGAGGCCAAGTGGGAAGTGAACTGCGGCGTAGAAGACACCAAAACATTACAGTGTATTTTGTTTCTTTCTTTTTTTTTTTATTTTTTATGAGACAGAATCTTGCTCTGTCACTCAGGCTGGAGTGCATTGGCGCAATCTGGGCTCACTGCAACCTCCGCCTCCCGGGTTCAAGCAGTTCTCCTGCCTCAGCCTCCTGAGTAGCTGGGATTACAGGCGCCCACCACCACGCCTGGCTAATTTTTGTATTTTTAGTAGAGACAGGGTTTCACCATGTTGGTCAGGCTGGTGTTGAACTCCTGACCTCAGTTGATCCACCCGCCTCGGCCTCCCAAAGTGCTGGGATTACAGGTGTGAGCCACCGCGCTTGGCTAGTATATTTTCCATTCAACATAATTCTGCCAGTTCTAGTCATCATCATCCAGTCTACTCCACTCCTCTACCGAGTGCAACCCCCTTCTTTAGAAACCCTGCGGCATTTTGCATACATGCAGGGTATTGAGCAAATATTTTGCCTTGGGAAACTTACTTAGGAACTTCTAAGTTTCCTAATAGAACTATAAGCACTTCAAGGGCAAGAACAACATCTATTTTCTCTTAACGTACCCTGAGATGGACAGCATAGTATTTTTGTACACAGTAGACACCAAGGAATTTTTAAAAAGTAATGGTACGTTTGCTGTATGTGAGGAGCCTGCAACATAGTTCTATAAGTTTTTGCTTTGATAGCAAGTTTAGCAAACATGGTAGCTTTCAACTATACAAGAAAGATGAAGAAAATGAGTATCCATAAACGTTTCTCATCAGATGAAGACTCACGCAGGACACAAAATATTATTCTCTAAATACGGAGAAAGTATCAAAAATGCATGATGCAAATAAAAATAAACTGTCAACAAAAAGCTTTAGTATCAATTAGTTATTCTAATGCAAATTCAATTTATCAGTGAAACAGAAAGGACTTCCTGATCACATGAAAGTACACTTTTGAGAGCTTGTGTGTGTCTATTTAGATGAGCTGTGTCGACCTGGAAACACCGAGGTACTCACGGTCTGTTTCCTTCCTTCACTTACAGCAGCGATCCTGAGTTAAACTGGAGCTCACTAAAATACATATTCCTGGGCCCGTCCCCAAGACTGTGGGGTGGTATGCCAGGGTGGGCCTAGGACTCTGCACTTAATTTGAATTCTCAGTGTAATGTATGCAGGTGGCTGCAGACCACAGGAGCCAGCTTGTCCCCTCCCCTGGTGAGGAGATGCTTGGCTTGGGAGTTGGGCGTCCAGCCACCAAGCCACTTCTGTCCCTGCTAGGACCCTAAACTGACCCAGGTAGCTTTGTTTTGTAGCTTTGTTTTGTTTTCTGCGTGTATTGACCTCTGGAGCTTTAGGTTTCTTAATCAGGCTCCAGGTGAAAAGCAGATCTGAGTGGAGCATTTCTCTGTCTCTGTGGGTTGGTGGTCAGCCGGGAAGCAGCCTAGGGCACCTGCATGGAGTCTGCGGGTGGAGCTGCCCTGAGCTCCATCCCTTCCCAGCACAGCGCATTTTGCTCTTGCTTGCGGGGCAGCACGGGCACACCCTCCTACCTGGAAGGAGCAGGGCTCTCTGGGAGCATCCCGTGTCACCGGATGCCCCAAAAAGTGGAGCCGCAACACCAGCAGTCCCCTGAACCGCTGAGAAACCTCCCTTTCTCCAGCCTCCTGCCTCCCCCTCATCTCTGCCTCCGAGTCATTTGTTTCCATGTTCTATCTCCTCTTTATTACTCGCCTTTTTATACATTTTATATGTGGTCTCTAATGTAAAATTAAACAGATAATTTGGTTAATCACTTACTAGGAATAAAACTTCATTTTCTTTCTTGACCTTTGGAAAATTGGTGAGCTGAATGTTAATCCCTTTACTCTTAAAGTGAATTGATGTAAACATAAATCGCTAGAATAACTCTTCTGGCCACCATGCCTCCCGCGGGCCCCCACCCTGTGCTGGCCTCCTTTCTTGGGGCTCAGTAGCTGCTGTGGTCGCTGCCTGCACCTCCTTCCCCAGCTGCACCCCCGGAAGTGGGGGTTGGACACGGGGCAGCTGGGGCTGCACTGGCCTGGGTGCCTGTCTCAAGTGAGTTCGGAGGAGATGGGAGAGGAAAGGAGCAAAGTCTCCCCGGGGCCAGTCGGGGAGAGCCCACCCAGAGGAGATAGGAGACAGGGCTTTGGGGACTTCCTGAGGCTGTTGAGTGGGCAGCCACGCTTCACCTCCAGAGTTTCTGAGCCAGGTCACCTGCAGAGTGACAGGAAGTGGGACCCTGGTTTGCTGGCCTCTTTCTGAATCACGCTAGACTGCTCTTAGAGGCCCAGCTCATTATAAATCCTGGCAGCCAAGAAGGAAAAAGGGCTGGATCCCCATAAAAATTTTGTTCCTTAAATCTTTTCAGATTTAGCTAGATTCTCGTGGTTCTTCTTCAAGTCATCGGCTCAAGAGTGAGGTTGCAAACACCTAGTTAATCCCCAGGCTTGTGCTGAATCCAGCCCACTCCTCTGAGGTCCCGGCTCCTGCCCATTTCTGCACGCTTCTCTTTTTAGATCAATTGCTTTATCCTTCCTTTCTGCACTTATACTACTTGAACAAATGACAACGAAGAGGAGGGAGACTGTCTCTCCTGCCCTTTCTTCTTCCTCTCCTTCTCCTTCCTTGTCATTGTCATGCTCTTACCACATTTCAGTAATTTCACCTCCATACCTACTTTCAGATTCCTTTGTGGGGCCTTCTAATCTTCCTCTCTAACACTTCATTATCGCTGGTGTCATTTCCCCCCAAACTTTACATTGGTTTATTTATTGCTAATATAAATTACTAATTAGTTCAAACATATTAAAAAGCACAGATAATAATCTACAAGACAACTGGTTTATCTTTTTCATCAAAAAAAGTAACACGTTCTGTTATTTGTATAAATCTCAAAATATTTTTAAGAAATAAAACCACACAGAGACAGCCAATTCCCTCCCCTCCCTGAGGTTAGAAGATAACATTACCTGGCATGGCTTCTATATGTCATATAATCCCATGTAATCATGACCACATGTAGTATTCTTTTGTGTATTTGAAAATTTTAAATAAATAGAATAATACTATATATATTCATTTGCAGTTTGCTGGTTTCCATTCAACACTGTTATTTAGAATTTTGTCCATGTTGATACACAAAGTCTGGGTAGTTTAACTGTTGTAAGTAAATCATAGTATATAAATCTATAGCCCTACTCATGGGGAATTGGTGTTTTCCTCCTTTTTTTTTGTATCAAAACCTTTACTCGACAAAATATGTACACCTAGTTCAGTAGTACTGAGAGGGAATTCATAGCCTGAAATACTTATATTAGAAAACAGGAAAAGTCTCAAATCAATAATCTAAGATCTGATTCAAGAAACTAAAAAAAAAAGAGCTAAATATATACAAAGAAATATATACAAAGAAAGTAGAAGAAAGGAAATACCCAAGAAAGAAATCCCCAGGCCCACATGGTTTCACTGGAAATTTCTACTAAACAGTTAAGGAGAAATTTATGGCAATTTTATACAATCTCTTCCAAAAGTTGGAACAAGTGGGAGCACTTTCTAACTGATTTTATGAGGCCAGTTATCCTGATACTGAAACTAGCAAAGACTATACAAAAAATGAGAACTACAGATCAATATCTCACAAACACTTAGAGGCAAAAGTCCTCAACAAAATATTATTAAAGTGAATCTAGCAACATACAAAAAAATTATATACATGGCTAAGTGGAATATATACCAGATACTCAAGGGTGGGTCAGCATTAGAGAGTCAGTCAATCAATACTATCCATCATACCATGAAGTCAAAGAAGAAAAATCTCATGAACATATAAATTGTCCCAGAAAAGACATTTGACAAAATACAACACACACTCATGAATAGACATGGACTACTGACTTGATAAAGAACATCCATAAAAATCCTATAGCTGCGTCATGATTAGTGGTAAAAACTCAATGCTTTGCCCTTTAGATCAGAATAAGGCAAGCTCTTGCAACTCTTATTGAATATAGCACTGGACATTCTAACCAGTATAGTAAGATAAGAAAAAGAAATAAAAAGGATATAAATGGGAAAGAGGAAATAAAACTATCCAATTTGCAGATAACATGATGATCTACATAGACAATCCCAAGAAATCTACCAAAAAAAAATCCTCCTAAATCTAATAAGGCAGCTCAGTAGGTTGCAGAATGGGGATTGACACATAAAAATTACTCACAGTTCTACATACTCCACAATAAACGTGGAAACTGAAGTTAAAACACAATGCCATTTAGAAATGCCCCAAAGAAAATAAAACACTTATGTACACTGTAAAAAAATTTCAGATTCAGAATCTGTGCACTGAAATTTATAAAACATTGATGAAAGAAGTTAAAGAAGACCTAATTGCCCATAGAGAGACAACCTGTGATCATGGATTGGAAAACTCAACACAGTAAAACTGTTCATTCTCCCTAAACTAATCTATACGTTTGAAGACATTCCTATCAAAATCCCAGCAAGGTTTCTGTATCCATAAATGAGCTATTCTAAAATTCATATGGAAAGGCCCAGAACCTACCATAGCTAACACAATTTTTATAAAGAAGAATAAAGTGGGAGGAAGTCACTCCACCTGATTAAAGCTGACTATGCAACTACAGTAATCAAGACAGTGTGCTCTTGGCAGAGAGACTGACATATACACTAATGGAACAGAATACAGAACCCAGAAATAGACCCACAGCAATAAGTGGAAACGATTTTTAGCAAAGGTGCAAAAGCAATTTAATGGAAGAAGGATCACCTTTTCAACAAATAGTCCTGGAGCCATTGGACATTCATTGGCAAAACCCAAACCAAACCAAAACAAATAAGCCTCAACCTAAACCTCACACCTCATACAAAAATTAACTCAAAATGGAAAACAGGCTTAAGTATAAAATGTGAAACTATAAAATTTGTAGGGAAAAAAGGAGAAAATCTTCGGGAACCTCAGGCTAGGTGAAGACTTAGACTTCACACCAAAAATCAAAATCCAAATAAGGTAAAATTAATAAACTTGAATTCAGCAAAATGTAAAACTTTCTGCAAAAGACTCTGTGAAGAGGGTGAAAAAAACAAGATAAACTGGTAGAAAATAATCACAGAGTGGTAAGGCCAGTATCTAGAAAATATAAAGAATTATGAAAACTCAGTTGTTAAAACCAAACAATCCAATTAAAAAGTGGGCAAAAGACATGAACAGACTTTTCACTGAGGAGGATACACAGATGGCCATAAGTACATAAAAAGGTCTTGAAGTCATCAGCTATCAGGGCAATGCAAATTAAACCATCAGGAGATATCACTACACACTTATTAGAACAGCTAAAATAAAAAAAAAAAATAGTGGCAATACCAAATGCTGCCCAGGCTGGGAAGGTCCTGAATCACTCACACACCGCCGGTGGGAATGCAAAATGGTGTAGCCAGTCTGGAAAAGAGTTAGCAGTTTCTTATAAAATTAGACATGTGCTAACCATATGACTCAGCAATTGCACTCCTGGGCATTTATCCCAGAGAAATGAAAACTATGTTCACACAAAAACCTGTACATGAATGTTCACAGGCAGCTCTATTTGCAGTAACCAAAACCTGGAAATAATCCAAGTGCCCTTCATGGGTGAACGGTTGAACACACCTTGATTCATCCAGATGAGGGAACACCACTAAGTAATTAAAAAGAAACGCCTATGGACATGCTTGCCAACCCGGATGGGTCTCAAGGGAATTGTGTTTAGCGGAAAAAGCCAGTCTCGAAAGGTTGCATAGTGTATGATTCCATTTATAGAGCATTCTTAAAGCGACAAAATTATAGAAAATGGGAACCATACCGTGGTTGCCAGTCTCAGGGAGGGGGAAGGAGGAAGTCAGCTTGGCTATAAAGGGTAGCATCAAGGATCCTGTGATGAAACTGTCCTGTCCTCTGATGTGTTGGTGGTCACATGGTTCTACATGGGTGATAAAATTACAGAGAACTAAGCGCACATGCATACCACACACACACACACAGATTGAGAGAAAGAGAGAGCAGTCCATAAAATGGGTACATGTAAACTGGTGGAATCTGAAATCTGAACAAAGTTAATGGGTTGTATCAATGTTCGTTTTCTAGTTGTGGCATTGTTCTATGATTTTGTAAGACGTTATTGTTGGGGGAAACTGGTGAAGGGAATTGCACGTGAATCTACAATGATCTCAAAACAGGGTTTTACTACATTGCTTCAGTGAATATCCACTGTGTGTGTCTTATGCACACAGACCAGGTTTTCCCTAGAGGAGACACCTAGAAGTGGAATTGTTAGATCTTAGGATACACCCACTTTCACTTTTTCTAGATTATTCTCTAACATCTTTGTTCCTATTTACATTCTACTCAAACTCATGTGAGGTCTAATTTTTCTACACCTTCTCTAATATTTGGTATAGTCACAATTTAAATTTTTTTCCAGTACCAGTACCGTAAAGGTAAAAAAAAAATCTTTTTGCCATCTTAGTTTTGAATTCCCTGATTCCCAGAGGGTTAAAGTCCTTTTCGTATTTTATCAGTCCATCTGGGTTTTCTCTTCAGTCTCATAGTTTACTCTTGAGTGGCTTGTTTCAAATTACCACATTTTAGAACTGTTTCTGTATTCTAGATCCTGGCCTCACATAGGTCTGTTTCTCCCCATCTTTTAGATATCCACCTATTTTTCACAATGGTGACTCAGACCAATGCACTGCTGTTCACAGAGTCCAGAACAAAAGAACATTCGGAATGACATTTTTACGCTTTAATAGCTATTGAGTCTGAGACATTACTAATAGCTTCGGAACATGCACTCGTGGTTGTCGCTGGCACTGTGGGAGATGTTGCTGTGGAAGGCAGCTTCAGTCGGCCGGAGAGATCAGCTGCCCTTCTGGCTGGCCTGTCGTACAGACGTCCCACAAACCTGGCCAGCCCACCTCTGCATAAGCAATTCCTTGCCATGAGTCTCTAATGTGTATCTCCACCTGCTTCTGTTTCTCTGGATGAAGCCTGTCCACTACAGGTTTTGACTGAGATTTAAAATCTCCTCTAGAGACTATTCCAGCTACTCATCTGGCATTTCTGCTCAGCTGGCATTAGGGCCTGTGGCATGAGCACTCTTCCCTTAAACAGCTCCAGAGCTTTCTTCAGGGGTTCCAATGGGCCAACAGAAGTGTCTTACTACTTAATGGCCACTTATTTAAAATTATCCCAATAGTAATTAGAGGCCAGGTGCGGTGGCTCATGCCTGTAATCCCAGCACTTTGGGAGGCCGAGGTGGGTGGATCACTTGAGGTCAGGAGTTTGAGACCAGCCTGGCCAACATGGTGAGGCCCCATCTTTACTAAAAAACAAAAATAAATAAAAAACCGCAAAAATTAGCCAGGCGTGGTGGTGCGCCCCTGTAGTCCCAGCTACTGGGGAGGCTGAGGCAGGAGACTCTCTTGGATCCAAAAGGTGGAGGTTGCAGTAAGCCGAGATTGCACCACTGCACTACAGCCTGGGTGACAGAGCAAGACGGTCAAAAAAAAAGAAAAGGAGTAATTAGAATATTTTCTTTTCTTTTCTATTGACAACTAAGAAAGCTAAGGAGAAGATGATGAACAAAGACGGATGACAATAGCCTTATGGTCAAATCATTCTTGAAAGGAAACATGTGTGGGACATCTCTGGGTACACTCACTCATCATTAGGGGTGGAATTTTAAAAGCAGGAACGAGGAACACCTTTGCAAGGCATCCTTTTCACCACCGTGGTGCAGAGCAGCAGTTAGGCGCTGGTGCAGACTCCCCGGATAGAATCCTGCCTCTTCTTGTGTGCCCTTAGAGTAACTTAACCTCTCTGGGCCTTGTTTCCTCATCAGTAACAAATGAAGATATGAATAGGATGGTGACATCCAGTGAGGGCATCCTAGGGCCGTCCCGACTGTTATCCGAGGTGACAAACCGCTCTCAAAAGAGAGTCTGGCAACGTGCAAGCAGTCGATAAACACTCCCAGGGGACAGAAAAGGCACAGCGGCAGCTGCTAATCTTAAGCATATCATATTTTTAAAGAACTTGGAGGAGGATTAAAAGTCAAACAAAATAACTTACAATTAACATTTACGAATTCAGGCAGAAATAGAAACATCACAAGAAAGTTTGGTCTCTTGTTTTTTTTTTTTTTTTCTTTTTTTTCCCCAGCGTTTCGTGGCTACCTTTAACCAGTGCACACAGCTAGGACCGCCACTGACCAAACTCAAACCCGACGTTTTAAATCATGGAGAAGCCATGAGCTACCAGGTGTAAAACAAGCGACGTGTCTTACACTTTCTTATCTTTGGGCAGAACTGTGATACTTTTGGAGGATTTTCAAAGAGGATTTGAACAAAATAGCTTTGTTTAACCCGGAGTTAGTAGAAGTGGTTGTTTCAGAACAGTTAACTCCCTGGGAGTTACTCCAGCATTTACAGCAATTTTTAACTGTGTTCTTTTCCCTCAGATTTCTGTTTATCTCACAAAACAAAACAAAAACCCAAAAAAGAAAACACACACACCACACCCACTGCCGCGGTACCTTTTCCCCTGGACTTCCTCTACTGAAGGGCAGCTGGTGGGTTCCAGGCTCTCGGCCATATCCACAGCCCCGGCCCCAACCTCTAAGGAGGTGCCCATCACTGGCGGTGGCCGCCAGGGAGCTCAGTGCAGGACCCTGCTCAATCCATATGGTCCCCTGACTTGAGGGTGACCGTCCTTAAACTGTCCCCCGCAGCTTCGCCAGATAAAATGTCCAAAACACACACTGGAGTTCCCTGACGTTTCCTTCCTCTGAAAAACTCTCTTTCCAGGCGGGGCGTTCTGTGGTCAGACCAGGCAGAGGCCTCCCCGGAAAGAAGTCCACGCCCCCCCCCCCACCCCAGCACTCAGCGAGCCCACGCGCCCCTCACCCACGCGCAGAGAAACCGAGCACTTGTTGATTCTGACGTTGTTGCAATTGGAAAACGGAACAAGGAACCAGAGCGCGCCTGTTTCCAGCCAGAGTCGCACTGGGGTCTCCAAAGACGCTTGAACCTTTTCCCAAGCCCCACTCCACCTTCCAAAACGGGGGGCTCAGGTGGACGAGAAAGGACACAAGGCGCTGCCCCCAGCACCCCGGAAAATCTAGTGTGGCGGCAAATGACCGCAGGTCACACACGCTGGCCTCGGGGGCCACCGAAACCGGACGCACCCGGCCCAGGACAGGCAGTGGGGCCCAGGAGGGGACTGCCAGGAAGACCCGGGCGGGCTGGCGGGCGGCTGCAGGCGGCGCACGTGGGCCCAGGTGCGAGCAGCGACGGGCCCGGCCGAGGAGCCCGAGACAGGCCCTGCGAAGGCGGAAGCCCAGACCCGGGCTCTCCTGGCCGCCCTTGGAGCTCAGAGGGAGACTGCGCTTCACCCCGGGGGAAGGGGCAGGAGCAGGAGCGCGATCGCGCGAGGGGCCCCCGGGGTGTGATTAGCAGGCGCCGCGAGCCAGGAGGACCCCCCAGCCCGCCCTGGCAGCCAGCACCCTCTCCACACCCGCCCCGAGTGGCCGCTTTTGACCGCCGTCCCCTCCCACTCTAGACTCCTCCCCTCAGCCCCACGGCCCGAGGCCGAGCGGTTTCAGCGACCCTGGGACCGCCGGGCCTGGCTGGAGTCCACCCCTGGACACCTGTCAGGGTCCGGCCCCGGCGCTGTAAACCCGCGTCTACACCCGCGCCCACCGCCCCCCTCCCCCACCCCGCAGTAGGGATCGGGGGCGGCGACTTGGGTTCGGGTCAGGGAGGCCGCCGGCTGCCACTTGCTCGGCCACCTGCGCCGCTGCCTAGGTTTCCCCTGCGCGTCCCCAGCCAAGAAAGGGACTCGGAGTCCGGGCGTCGGGACAGCTCCTGTCCCCGATCTTGCGTCCCCGGCTCCCGCGGGGCTCGGGTCCGGGGTCCCGCCCAGGTCTCCGCGGTCCCCACTCGGAGGGGCACAGAGACAAAGGCGGCAGAGCCGCCCGCCCGTCCCCGAGGGTCACCCACCGGCGCTGCGCTCGCTGCTCCGAGGCCGAGAGGCGCCGCGGGGTCCAAGGCCCTGCTCCCCCTGCCCAGGCCCGGGCAGGCTGGTCTCGGCTTCAAGCGCCGACGCGCGGGGTCCCCGGGCAGCCTGCTTCGCCTTCCGGGGTCGGGAGACAGGGGCCGCCGGGGCCGGAGGCTGCTTCTCTCTGGCGCGCGGTGGCGGTGACTGAAGGCGGCGGCTCCGAGGGACGGGCGCGCACCCCGCTCCCCGGCCCCGCCTCCCCGGGCTTCCTGCGAGCCAGGTAAACACAGGCCGATCCCGCCGGGCCCGCCCCACCTGGACGCGGCCGCAGGCGCCGCCCCGGGAGCTCGGAGGACCCCGGGCCGGCTCTGCCCACGCGGAACTCGGGGGGCGCACGGGGCCCACGCGCAGGGTCAGACCTCGGAGGGGCGGCCTGGAGCCTCGCCCGCTGCCGAACTGGGCTCCGAACTGCGGCCCGTCGACCCTTCCCGCGTGGCTTGGCCTCCGAACCCACCCCGACCCCGACCTCGACCTCGCGGGAGGGGTGCCAGGCCGCATCTCCCCGCGTCCTCAGAGGCTGGAAACCCCAGAAACTGCCGATGGACTTGGCGCAGCCCGGGCCCTGCAGGAGGAGAGTCAGCCCCGCCTGGAGGCGAAAGGAGCCGGCAGGTCCTCCCAAGGCACTCCCTCCCTCCCCTGGAGCCCAGGCCAGCCCATGTCCGGACGGCAGGTGCTCCGCTGGGAGCCGGGAGCCGGGAGCCGGGAGCCGGGAGCCGGGAGCCGGGAGCCGGGAGCTGGGAGCCGGGAGCTGGGAGCTAGGGGCGCACCTTCTCCTGCAGGACCGGCGCAGGAAGCGCGCGCGGCAAAGACAGCAAAACACGCGCAGGTGCGAGGAAGCAGCCTGGTCCCGCAGCCCAGAGACATCGTGGTCTTCGTCGCTCTCTTGATAAAAAGAAAAAGCCTGCTGTTTAGCCATGACTCACCTGCACACAGATTTAGTGGTCAGAGATCTTTCTCTGGATTCTCGGCCTCCTGATGGTGGAAGAGGAGGAGGTTGGGGGAGTCCCGGAATGGGGCCCCGCGTTCCTCCTGACCTACACCCCCAGTCAGGGATCTGGATCTGGAGCTTCTGGGGGACCTGGAGAAGCCTGGGACCCACAGTTTGTTAGGAAGTGAGGGAGAGGGGTGAGCGCTGTCCCGGCCCGCGCTGGGAGGCCGGACTCCAACTTCAGCGTGGGGTCGGGGTTGCGGCCTAAAACCAGCCTCCCCCAAAGCCCCGGAGGATTTAGCAACTGTGTTCAAATGCTGGCAACTGGAAGAGAAATACTTCCACAACGACACAAAAGCATTCAGTCTGGTCGTTTCCTCAGGAGAGATTTTCAAGTGGAGGGGGCAGGAGGGTTCTGAGACTTTGAGGCTGAAGGTGAGGAGGGAAAAGGGTGCCAAAGATAGTGTGTTTCTCCAGTTGTTCTGCCCCACAACCTCACTTTTAAGTCAGGGATGAGCGGAGTGGGCGTGGGAGGCTGGACAGCTGCTCTAGGAGCACGGGTGGTGACAACGAACCCGGGTGCACCCAGGTCCCAGCTCGAGTCACTCAAAGTTCAGGCTGGGGAAGCTGGAACACTGGGTCCCATTTTAGATATCTGTTTTAGCATCAGAAACAGCTTTTCCTCCCCCAAACATCTCTTGGCTTTATCTCAGTGACTCCACAGGGCGGGGCCACCTTCCTGCCTGCAGATGTCCCTGTGTGCTGGGCTCTGGAGCGTCCCTCAGGCCACAGTGACAGCTGCAGCACGTGGCCTTCTGTTTGGTGCTCCTTCTGCTGGTGTTTCAGTGGTTTCCTAAAACACTACATACGCCAATAGTCAGCCCTGCAAATGTCAGGCTCCACAAGTTCCAGTTAAAAGTCTTTTTAAAGTGTTTATGAAATTGCACCGTGCATATTTTGTTGGGATAGAGTGTCCACACAGATGGGCAGCCAGGCAGTTTTAAAAAGTCATGGATTCTTCAAAGAAAACATGTAGATAATACCATTTAATAAAACAGTGGATTCACATTTGGATCAACTGGTCCTATCTTGGGGGCTTTCATGCCCTCCTGGTTAGAAAAAGGACCCCAGGTTGAGGACAGTGGATGGAAGAAACAGAGGCTGGCATTTCACTGTCAAGAGACAAACTTTCACATGAAGATGTCCATGTAGCCCTCAGCAAAGTGACAGAGATTCGTTGTGCTGAATAAAATGGAAAGGCATCTTTTGACAAGTAACCCATCAAAGCCTCATTGTGTCTTTGACATTTCTAAGAAAATCACATTGCAGTTACCCCCATCTTTCACAAGGTACCAGAGAACAGAAAATTTGACCTATCCAGCATCTCATTTGGCAGCAAATAACAAAATGTTTTGTGTATGAAATACACTCAATAAATTTTTGTTAAGCTGAATTAAACTCCAAATTACCCAAGCTAAAGGAAGTAAATGAATCTAAATAGTTTCCAACAGACCTCAGACTGCACGAACTTTGAGTTTTCTTTAGTTTCCTCATCAACAGATTTGTCTTTGTTATGATGTTTTGCTTAGGAAAGGACTGAACTTTTTTTTTTCTTTTTTTTTTTTAGATGGAGTCTTGCTCTGTGGCCTAGGCTGGAGTGCAATGGCACAATCTCAGCTCACTGCAACCTCCGCCTCCCAGGTTCAAGCGATTCTCCTGCCTCAGCCTCCCAAGTAGCTGGGATTACAGGCAACCGCTACCATGCCCAGCTAATTTTTGTACTTTTAGTAGAGATGGGGTTTCACCATGTTGGCCAGGTTGGTCTCGAACCGCTGACCTCAGGTGATCCACCTGCCTCGGTCTCCCAAAGTACTGGGATTACAGGTCTGAGCCACCACACCCGGCCAGGACTGAATATAATTTTCAGACCTGGTCTAAACATCTCTGAGCCTCAGTCCCTTCATCTGTAGTGTGGAGGTAATAGTCATCCTCACATCAGGGCTGAACACTCTCTTTCTGCAGCTCGGGCATCGGTGGATACCCAGGTGTTGAGGTTTCCCTCATTCACCCAGGGGTTGATCACAGTTGTTTCCAAACAAGTTGTACTTCGGAGGAATTCTGGGCTGGCTGTTCAGACGTTACGTCTGTTCATTCTGTTGCAATATATATTCACAACCTAGCCAGTGGGGCTTATTTCCCACTTGAGGGTGTATTAGTCAGCTCAGCGGCTATAACAAAATACCACAGACTGGGTGGCTTAAAAACAGACGTTGTGCCAGCTCTGGAGTCTGGAAGTCCAAGATGCAGGTGCTGGCGGACTTGGCGTTGGGCTAGAGCTTGCTTCTTGGTTCATAAACAGCACCTTCTCTGTGTGTGTGTCGGGTGGTGGAGGGAGAGAAAGAGGAAGGGGAGGAGCCTGGGCTCTGGCCTCTTTTTCTTAAAAAGACACTAATCCCATTATGAGGCCACCCTCATGGATTCAATCTAAGCCGAACTATCTTTCAAAGACCCCACGTCCAAATACCATTCCATGGGGGTTGCGGCTTTGACGACATATGAATTTCGGGGGGGACAGATATGCAGTCCTTAATAGAGGGTTAGATTAAGACATAGGGAAAGAAACGAATGAATACTCAGCTTCCAATCTAGTCAACAGAGTTCCCTGCGAGGGTGGGCGGAATGAGTGCCGGCCTCCCCAGGAGCTGGGAAGGAGCTGGACTGTGCAGGAATAGAGTGAGGGATAGGAGAGCCTTAGCCAGGTCTGTGGGGTGGGTGGGGGTTGTGTGTGTGCTGGACTTTGTGCTACATTTGATGCTCCTATAACAAGGGGATTAAATGTGACATCTTAATAACCAGCCCCAGGAAGCAGCCTGAGAGGACAGGAGGGTTGACGGGAAGTCCAGATCGTGCACAGTGTGAATGTGCATGGGAGCCACGGCAGACCTCAGAGGGAGCCGGGAAAGGCTCTGAGGACAGAGCAACACTGTTGCAGGGGTGGGGTCAGAAACCAGCTCTGAGGGAGGGAGACGGGCCCTGGAGGGGCTCAGAGGCAGGGTGAGTGGGAACCAGGAGGGCTTGGCCCTGGCTTTGGGGACCTCCCACTTCTGACCCAGACCTGCCTGCACGGTGCCCCTCCTGCCTCCACGTTCTTCCTGCACCAGGCTTCCTTTCTCTGGAGTTTGTCTTCAAAGGTGGAAAAACTGTTTCTACAGCAAAAGTTCACTGTTAAGGGTTGAACTGTGTCCCCAAAGAGAGAACTCGAAGTCCTGACCACCTAATACCTGGGAAAGTGACTGAGCTTGGAAATAGCCTTTGCTAGGCTCATCAGGTGGAGATGAAGTCCTTGGGGGGCTCCGGTGCGGTGACCGTGTCCTTGTAAGCAGAAGGGACACTCAGAGGGAAGAGGCTGCATGGAGACAGAGGCAGAGGTGAGAGTCATACATCCCGGAGCTGAGGGACGCTGGGGGCAGTAGGAGCTGGGAGAGGCACGGAGGGACCCTCTTCTGCAGCTCCTAGCAGGAGCACGGCCCTGGCCACACCTGGATTTCATACTCCTGGCCTCCAGACTGAGAAGCTACATTTCTGTTGTGAAGCCTCCCAGATGGTGACTTTCTGTTACAGCAGGGCCAGGCAATAAGAGCCAATCCCTCCAGGGGGAAAAATGTGCGTTCACTCTACAAAGCCTTTAGTTAAAGTGGAAATCAAGCAACTCGGCCACAAAAGACACGAGGTGTGGGAGGAAGGCGAGCAGAGGAGACTCAGGAGGACCACAGGGCAAGGCCTTGGGAACCATTGTGGGGAGTGAGGTCAGGGGTCAGAAGTCAGGGTCTCTGCTTGTTCCCATCCATGGCTCCAACCACCCAAACCTCCTCTCTGAAGCTGTGCCCAGACAGCCCAGGGCAACACCTGGCCTCTTCTCCCCACCTGCAGGCTCCTAGCGCCCTCCAGGTTCACAAACCGCAGGGGACAGTGTCAGGCCACCCCACAGGAGAGACCCACCCCCTGCTGCCTGTGCCTGGTTCTTCCTCCCACAGCTCAGACCCCAAAACCACCCTGAGCGGTGTCATCTGCTACTTCCTTCCCAGAAGACCTCGGCCCGAATATTGTCATTTAGTGCCTTGCGAACGTGTGCTACACTCCTGACATACGCCTGGCACTGGGCCTTTGGGGCCCAGGAGCTGGTCACAGAGACGTTTGGGCCAGTGGTCGTGTTAAGGCCAGTTGCAAAGGCTGGCAACAACGGCAGTTTGCAGGGGCCTGGAAAACCCAGAGGGTGGCCCCTGAGCCCTGCCCGGAAGTCAGGAAGACCTTGAGGGTGTCTTTCGAGGTGTCCTGGGGGAAATGCCAGGTGGAGAGGGACAGGAGGGGCATTGAAGGTGTGCCAGGTGGAAGCACCAGCCAGCAAAGTCTCAGAAGCATGACGTGCTGAGGAACCATGGGGTTTTTGGAGCACAAAATGTGTGACAAAGAGAGACTGAACATCAGAGAACATCAGAGACCGAACAGCAGCTTGGAGACATCAGCTGGGGCCAGGCCGTTTTGGAGCCGGTTCCTGCCAAGGAGCTTCAGGGCTGCCCTGGAGGAAGGAGAGGTTTGAGGCCAAGGAGGGCACTAACCAGAGGACGTGGGCTGGTGAGCATGTGGACGGCTCTGGGGAGAGCAGAGAAGTGGGGTGGGGGAGATTCCAGCAGAGAAAGCACTAGGGAAACCCATAGTCATTAGTGAGACCCAGGGGCGCCTCTCTCATTCCCTGCACTGTTTCAGGAGCCTGGGACATGAGCCGTGAAGTCCTCACGGCGAGCGGCCTTCAGAGGAGCTCACGGATTCTCCATGCTGCACAGGGTAGTGACCCCCTGAGGGTATCAGCGACACTGTGAGCTCCTCAAGGACAGGCATGGGGCCACCGCTTAGCTACTTCAAGCACTCAGAAGAGTGCCTGGCACACAGGAGGCCCTGGATAAATATTTGCCGGATTTGTTTCAAAAAAGGGCTAGAGTCTGGCGTGGGCAGCAGGCAGTCTGGCTGCATACCAGACTCTGTATCAAAAAAAAAAAGGTTAGGAGACCGAGCTCCTCCTGTTGGTCTCTCCTGGCCATATACTTATGTCTCTTCTTGGATTAAGCATTTCATATTTTTCTGCGACTTCGTTTCTCCATAGCTCAAGTGAAACGGGACTAGGTGATTATTTGACAGTTAGCAAATATCACAAGCCTTGAGGACACACTAATATTTTGAAGTGTGTTTGGTAATCAGGAGTTATGGGAAAATGACTTAGTATTTAAAGCTTTTGGCTAAATCGTACAAGATAAATGAAACTCAGTAGTTTTTACTGAAGTGAACTCTCTTTTTGGCTTGGTACTGTATTATCTATTAAAGTATCCAATAGTAATCGGTGCGAGTGAAAGATGCCAGCATGGTGTTCGGTTATTCTGGATATCTTTATTGTTACTGTTTCTGGGATTGAACATTTATGTGTAGCTGTTCTTATGGCAATCAAAAACAAAAATTTTAGAAATTCATCTGGTTAGGAAAATAAATTTTCTTCTCTATTTGCAGAAGGACATGTGCCACAGGTTATTAAAATAAATGCAAATTAACATACAGCCTCATTGAGCATGGATTATATGATATAACCAGTGATTTTAGCTTTTTTTTTTTTTTTTGGAGACAGAGTCTTGCTCTTTCTCCCAGGCAGGAGTGCAGTGATGTGATCTCGGCTCACTGCAACCTCCACCTCCTGGGCTTCAGCGATTCTTGTGCCTCAGCCTGCCCAGTAGCTGGGACTACAGGTGTGTGCTACCATGCCTGGCTAATTTTTGTATTTTTTTTTTTAGTAGAGATGGGGTTTCACCCTGTTGTCCAGGCTGATCTTGAACTCCTGACCTCAAGTGATCCACTCGCCTTGGCCTCCCAAAGTGCTGGGATTACAGGCATGAGCCACTGTGCCTGGCCATTTTTAACTTTATGGTAACATAATGTGTGGTCAGGTTTACATGGAGAAAAGCAGTCTACACTACTCTAGTTTTTTTAATGTTAAATTTCTCTATGACACTGTATCCTAGGTCTGACATTGCAGTTCACCAAGGAGCCACGTCTCCCAGGCAGAAGGGAGATCCATCCTTCCTGGCCCTGCCTTTCCGCCTTCTCCGAGCCAGCCTTCTAGTTGTCTCCAGGAATGACCTCCCTGACCATCCAGGGCTGAAGCCCTGAACCTAGGAATTGTCCCAGATGCTTTGCACCCCCATGTACCTAATCTGTTGACACATCCTGTCACGCTGTCCCCCAAACTTCCTTGTTCTCTGCATGTCCGTTCTTCACCTCGCCCAAGCTGCTCTGAGGCTCCCCAGGCTGCAGTGGCTGTTTCAGTCCACACTGTGGAGAGATGGGTTCTTTAGCCCTGCACTGGTCACGCCACATCCCTCACTTGAAGTCCTGCAGTGTTTCCCATGTGATATGGTTTGGCCGTGTCCCCACCCAAATCTCACCTTGAATGTTAAAATCCCTAAAATCCCCATGTGTCAAGGCCAGGATGAGGTGGAGATAATTGAATCACAGGGGCGGTTCCCCCACACTGTTCTCATGATAGTGAATAAGGCTCATGAGATCTGATGGTTTTATAAAGGGCAGTTCCCCTGCACACGCTCTCTTGCCTACCGCCATGTAAGACTTGCCTTTGCTTCTCCTTTGCCTTCCGTCATGACTGTGAGGCCTCCCCAGCCATGTGTAACTGTGAGTTCATGAGTCCATTAAAGCACCTGCCTTTATAAATTGCCCAGTCTTGGTGATGTTTTTATTAGCAGCATGAGAACAGACTAATACACCATGGCCTTTAGAATAAAATCCACACACCTTCCCCTGCTTGGCTGTGCCCCTCAGAGCCCCTTCCAATAAACCCTCTGTGTCTCATGCTTGCCTCCCGTGTTTCTGCCTCCCCTGTGTCTGCTGAGCTGTTTTCTCTTCCCCACAAGCCCCCAACATTGGCCCATTTTTCTAGTCATTTGGGCCTCCACTTAGAAGTCTGTTCCTCCTTTAAGGGGCACAGAGTTTCTCTTCTGTAAGACAAGGAGGGTTCTGGGGGTGGAAGGAGGTGATGGCTGCAGGAAGATGTGAAATTGCTAATGCCACTGAGCTGTGCACCTAAACGTGCTTATGATGATTGATTTTATAGTATGTGTATTTTACCACAATTAAAAAAAAATCCTCTCCTGGCGAGACCTATCCTGGCCTCCTATTTGGAGGCAGCCGTCTCATCAGTGCACTGACAATATGACCTGGCACATTCCTGCTTTTTTACTGGCTATGCTCCACACTCTCAGCCTCCTGCATTAGCATGTGAGCTCCACACAGGCAGGGGCCTCACCCTTCCTGCTGACTTCTGCCTTGTCAATCGCTCTGGCAGGCGGGCCTGTAGTAGGGCTTCAGTACAGCACCTGAGTGATGGTCAGGCCCCATGTGACCCAGTCTGGCTCAGAGAAGCACAGTTTATCAGCTAAAAGGAATTGCAAGCGACTGTAAACTACCCTGGTTACTCCCTGAGAGTGCAGGAGAGAGGGGAGCATGTCTCTAATGCCAACAGACTGGATTAACTACCCTCTCCCTCCAGCTCTCTTTAACACAGGATGGCCTCTCCCCAAAACACTCTCCTCTTATATTTAATTGAATCCTTTTCATTATTTTCTTTGCAGGAAATGGAAGACCGAAGTCAAAACAGTTGAATAACACATGGCATTTACTATGTTGTGTTTTAGAGACTTCCATGATTTCGTCCTCACAACATGATGCTCAGTGACACGGGGCCAGGTCCACAGCCCGAGAGGGCGAGCGCCCACTGAGGGACACGGGGCCAGGTCCACAGCCCGAGAGGGCGAGCGCCCACTGAGGGACACGGGGCCAGGTCCACAGCCCGAGAGGGCGAGCGCCCACTGAGGGACACGGGGCCAGGTCCACAGCCCGAGAGGGCGAGCGCCCACTGAGGGACACGGGGCCAGGTCCACAGCCCGAGAGGGCGAGCGCCCACTGAGGGACACGGGGCCAGGTCCACAGCCCGAGAGGGCGAGCGCCCACTGAGGGACACGGGGCCAGGTCCACAGCCCGAGAGGGCGAGCGCCCACTGAGGGACACGGGGCCAGGTCCACAGCCCGAGAGGGCGAGCGCCCACTGAGGGACACGGGGCCAGGTCCACAGCCCGAGAGGGCGAGCGCCCACTGAGGGACACGGGGCCAGGTCCACAGCCCGAGAGGGCGAGCGCCCACTGAGGGACACGGGGCCAGGTCCACAGCCCGAGAGGGCGAGCGCCCACTGAGGGACACGGGGCCAGGTCCACAGCCCGAGAGGGCGAGCGCCCACTGAGGGACACGGGGCCAGGTCCACAGCCCGAGAGGGCGAGCGCCCACTGAGGGACACGGGGCCAGGTCCACAGCCCGAGAGGGCGAGCGCCCACTGAGGGACACGGGGCCAGGTCCACAGCCCGAGAGGGCGAGCGCCCACTGAGGGACACGGGGCCAGGTCCACAGCCCGAGAGGGCGAGCGCCCACTGAGGGACACGGGGCCAGGTCCACAGCCCGAGAGGGCGAGCGCCCACTGAGGGACACGGGGCCAGGTCCACAGCCCGAGAGGGCGAGCGCCCACTGAGGGACACGGGGCCAGGTCCACAGCCCGAGAGGGCGAGCGCCCACTGAGGGACACGGGGCCAGGTCCACAGCCCGAGAGGGCGAGCGCCCACTGAGGGACACGGGGCCAGGTCCACAGCCCGAGAGGGCGAGCGTCCACTGAGGGACACGGGGCCAGGTCCACAGCCCGAGAGGGCGAGCGCCCACTGAGGGACACGGGGCCAGGTCCACAGCCCGAGAGGGCGAGCGTCCACTTGGGGACACAGAACCAGGTCCACAGCCCGAGAGGGCGAGCGTCCACTTGGGGACACAGAACCAGGTCCACAGCCCGAGAAGGCGAGCGTCCACTTGGGGACGCAGAACCAGGTCCACAGCCTGAGAAGGCGAGCGTCCACTTGGGGACGCAGAACCAGGTCCACAGCCTGAGAAGGCGAGCGTCCACTTGGGGACGCAGAACCAGGTCCACAGCCTGAGAAGGCGAGCGTCCACTTGGGGACGCAGAACCAGGTCCACAGCCTGAGAAGGCGAGCGTCCACTTGGGGACGCAGAACCAGGTCCACAGCCTGAGAAGGCGAGCGTCCACTTGGGGACGCAGAACCAGGTCCACAGCCTGAGAAGGCGAGCGTCCACTTGGGGACGCAGAACCAGGTCCACAGCCTGAGAAGGTGAGTGTCCACTTGGGGACACTGAACCAGGTCCACAGCCTGAGAAGGTGAGTGTCCACTTGGGGACACAGAACCAGGTCCACAGCCCGAGTGGGTGAGCATCCCCACTGGCCTCTGGGTAACAGGCAGAGGTCGGAACAGTTTAGAGGGCTCAAAAAAAGACAGAAAAATGTGGGAAAGTTTGGAACTCCCTAGAAGCTTGTTGCACGGCTTTGACCAAAATGTTGATAATGATATGGACAATGAAATCCAGGCTAAGGTGGTCTCAGATGGAGATGAGAAACTTGTTGGGAACCAGAGCAAAGGTGACTCTTGTTTTGTTTTAGCAAAGAGACTGGTGGCATTTTGCCCCTGCCTCAGAGATTTGTGAAACTTTGAACTTGAGAGAGGTGATTTAGGGTATCTGGTGGAAGAAATTTCTAAGCAGCAAAGCATTCAAGATGTGACTTGGGTGCTGTTAAAGGCATTCATTTTTATAAGGGAAGCAGAGCATAAAGGTTTTGAAAATTTGCAGCCTGACAATGCAACAGAAAAGAAAATCCCATTTTCTGAGGAGAAATTTAAGCCGGCTGCATAAATTTGCATAAGTAATGAGGAGCCAAATGTTAATCCCCAAGACAATAGGGAAAATGTCTCCAGGGCATGTCAGAGGTCTTCACAGCAGCCCCTCCCATCACAGGCCCAGAGGCTTAAGAGGAAAAAATGATTGTATGGGCCAGGTCCAGGGTCCCTCTGCTGTATGCAGTCTAGGGACTTGGTTCCCTGTGTTCCAGCTGCTCTAGCTGTAACTAAAAGGGGCCAAGGTACAGCTCAGGCTGTTTCTTCAGAGGGTGGAAGCCCAAGCCTTGGCAGCTTCCATGTGGTGGTGAGCCTGCAGGTGCACAGAAGTCAAGAATTGAGGTTTGGGAACCTCTGCTAGATTTCAGAAGACGTATGGAAATGCCTGGATGCCCGGGCAGAAGTTTGTTGCAGGGATGGGGCCCTCATGGAGATTCTCTCCTAGGGCAGTGCAGAAGGGGAATGTGGTTTTGGAGCCCCCACCCAGAGTTCCTACTGGGACACCACCTAGTGGAGCTGTGAGAAGAGGGCCACCATCCTCCAGACCCCAGAATGGTAGATCCACCAACAGCTTGCACCATGTGCCTGGAAAAGCCACAGACAGTCAATGCCAGCCCTTGAAAGCAGCCAGGAGGGAGGCTGTACCCTGCAAAGCCACAGGGGTGGAGCTGCCAAAGACCACGGGAACCTACCTCTTGCATCAGAATGATGTGGATGTGAGACATGGAGTCAAAAGAGATCGTTTTGGAGCTTTAAGATTTGACTGCCTGCTGGATTTTAGACTTGTGTGGGGCCTGTAGCCCCTTTGTTTTAGCCAATTACTCCCATTTGGAATGGCTGTTTTTACCCCATGCCTGTACCCCCATTGTATCTAGGAAGTAACTAACTTGCTTTTGATTTTACAGGCTCATGGGCAGTAGGGACTTGCCTTGTCTCAATTGAGACTTTGGACTATGGACTTTTGAGTTAATGAAATGAGTTAAGACTTTGGGGACTGTTAGGAAGGCATGATTGGTTTTGAAATGTGAGGACATGAGATCTAGGGGGAGCCAGGGATGGAATGATATGGTTTGGCTGTGTCCTCACCTAAATCTCCTCTTGAATTGCAACTTCCACACTTCCCATGTGTTGTGGGAGGAACCCAGTGGGAGATGACTAAATTATGGGGGAGGTCTTTCTTGCACTGTTCTTTTGATAGGGAATGAGTCTCATGAGATCTGACAGCTTTAAAAACGGGAATTTCCCTGCACAAGCTCTCTTCTCTTGTCTGCCACCATGTGAGATGTGTCTTTCACCTTCCGCCATGATTGTGAGGTCTCCCCAGCCATGCGGAACTGTAAATCCAATAAACCTTTCTTTTGTAAATTGCAGAGTCTTGGGTATGTCTTCATCAGCAATGTGAAAATGGACTAATACACTTTGGAAAGGCCCTGAGATGACGCCCCCAGGTGGCTCCACATTTTCTAGGGCTTTCTTATGGCAGAGATGTGGGGTCCTCCTGCGTGTTTGCCTTGGTGGCCCTTGGCTCAGTTTTAGCATTTCTTTGGCAGTGCAAGGCCTTGACATTTAGACTTCTGCTCTGTTTGTTTGGTTTCAGTTGTTTAGTAACCCAAACCAGAGATCTTATCTAGCTATCAAGTTTGAGCCCAGAATTGGGAGGGAACCTCTGCATCCTGGCAACAAGCTTTCTCCCAGCTTCACTTTGCATTTAGTGGCTTCTGCCTCAGGTACATTCCAAACAATGTCCGTTGGTGGGAGGCAAAGCCTTGGCTGCTCACCAGCTGAACCTCTCCAGAAAGAATGACTTTCGAGGAAAGAAAACCTGATGGGAGGTGCATGGGGGCAGCATGAGGATCTGACTTCTCCCGACCTCTGTCCATGGTCCTGTTAAATCCCCACTTCCCGGCACTGCTGGTAATACCTTGGCCTGGGGATAGAGAATCCTGCAAGTCTCTTGGCTCCAGAAGGTCAGTTAACCAGGACCACATCTTCTGCTCACCAACCCATACCCATTTCTTCTCTGCATCACAAGTGTCCCCTTCCAAAGCAATCCTCTCTTTCCTGATTGGGCCTCACTCTCCACATTTTGAATTCTGTGGTCCCCTAGTTCTGTAGCCTCACATCACACAAGTGCCAGCTCCACACACAGATAATATAGCTGGATGTTATAGGCAGCCAGTGGCTGCCTCTTCTCCACCTCCAGGCAGCCAATGCCATGTTTGAATGGGCTGTTGGTAGGAATATTCCTCTCCTGACCACGTTATTTGTTGGTTGGAAGTCCCAAGAAGAAAACCAACATTAATAAGGATGCAGGCAGTAAGAGGAAGCCACTGTATTTTGCATTACTAGAAGGTTCTGAAGGATGCACTGAATTTGGCAGCTCCCATGATGAGATGGGGGCCACCATCCCTCTCTCCACCTGTCCTGCTTCCTCAGAGTGTATTCCAGGTTTGGCAGGGTTCTCTCATTGCCCACTGCTGCCAGCAGCCCTGGGTGTCTCATTCATACTCGGTCTTCAAATAAAACCTTGGGGCTCCCCTCAGAGGGGATCAGCTCAGGCTGTGTGGCCGTCACCTAACCAAGAATGGCAGTGTGAGAAGGGACGGAGCTAGCCTGGTCATGACAGGAGTTCCGTGAGCCCTCCCGGCATGGGGGCAGCTTTCTTGGAAGGTCGGGCTCACAGTCGCACATAGACACTCAGGTGAAAGTGATTTTTGTCGCTGCTTGTGCAGAGATGCCGTATATGATGACACTCAGGGGCCTGTGTGAGGGCTGGGCTGCCTGGGCTCAGCCTCTGCAACTTGCTGGCTGTGTTTTCCTCAGTGTCTCCCCGGTAAATCGTGATGGTCACCATTCTGCCCATATGCCAGGCATTGTCCTGAGGATGAAATGAGAGTCTGTGTGAGATTCTTCAGAAGTGCCTGGCACAGAGTGAAGACTGAATAAGCATTTGCTATGCATCTATGTATTTTCTATTTTTAAAGAAAGTAAACATTATTAGTTTCAAGAGCCCAGAGGAATCACAACTAGGCTAACAAATTATAGCTGAACAGAGGACATAGGGGAAGGGCTCCATTCTTTATAAACATGAAGAGTAAAAACCATAATGACTTCTCATGACCTAGTGGGTAATTACATGAGCACCGGAAGGCATTTAAAAAGCTTTTTCTCTTAAGTAGTTTGAACATTCTCTTTGAAACATGAATACTATGCACAGGATTCAGAACTGGTGACATCTGAAAAGACGTGAGCTTAAAGGGAAAGAGGAAAGGGGATGCTGTTAGTTCCTGACAGCTGGGGTTTGTCCTCTCGGTCAGAGCCACCTGGCAACACAGAGAGGGAGCCCACTTCACCTGAGCCGGGCTGTAGATGGGACCTGTTGATGTCAACTGCCAGTGGCATGGGAGACAGCGTGCAGGAACAGGAGAGAGAGCACACAGGTTTTCCTTCCTTTTCCTGTGCAGACCTGCTCCAGGGTCATACAACATCGAGTGCCAATCAGACAAGGTCCACCCCCTGGGTGAAAAAAGAGCTACAGTTTAAAAACCTAGCAGGAAATCTAACTGACTCATCCTTGCCTTCCCAAATATGTTCTGGGCCTGTTGTACCTGCAAATACCTCTGCTGTCCTGCAGATGGGCCTGAGTGCTGTGCATTCCCACGGGGTGGGGAGACATGACTGGTGCTCCCACAATGGTAATGCCACTGTAGGCAACTGAGAGTGACACACAGTTAATTCCTCAGCTCATTCACTTCAGGTCCTGAAACAGTCACAAGGTGACTCTTCTGCAAATTGGAGCAGCTTCATAAGCAGAGGAGAGAAGAAGCTTGACAACACCCAGGATGGATGCCCTGCTGAGCCTGGGCATCAGTGCTGGCTCTGCCCACTTCCTGCCCAGACTCCCGTGCTGTTTGGAGAAAACTGGGCAGGAGGTGGGAGAGGTCTTTGGCATAAGAGTGTTTGGTAGCTGAATAGCCTCCTCATAAACGATCAGCCATTAGCCATAACTGTCTTTCAAATGTTATGTTATTCAAGCACTGCCTACGTATGGCTAAAGGTTAGAAAATGTAGAAAAACATTTTTAAACATAAAAAGCTCCAAATTACACTACTGAGAAACAATTATCTGAGTGTGGTATGAACTTTCACTTTTCACTCTTTTATTTATAAAACTATAATCATGCTATAATTTTTTTGTAACTTGCTTTTCCACTTAGCAGAATATCGTAAGCATCCTCCCAAGTCAACGAATGGGTATCGATGTCCTGATAAAAGTAACCGTGTTCTCTTTTTGGACTGGCTGATTGGTTTCCATTCATTTTGCTGTGGAGCCCACTTCTAATGTGTGAGTTTAGAACTAGAAAGTCCTGAGTCTCTCATATTGCTGGTCCCTCCTTCCTTTTTCTGATTTCATGGTGTTCTGAACGTATGCTAGACAACACTGGTTCGCAGAGCCACACCTGGAAAACCAGACAGAAAACAGACCTCTGTGTGCAGGCCCAGTCTCCACTGTCCACTGGGAGAAAAAGTTCTCAGAACAGGAGGCATTTGCACACAGAGGTCCTCAGTGGGATGGGAATCAGACCTGCTGTTGTGTGTCTGGGAAGAGCTTGGAAAGATGTCAGGGGTTTACAGATCTGAGATGGTCTCAGGAGGGGAAGTGCGCAGGCTGGGTGTCAGGCCCTGCTGCCAATTCCCCCTTTGATTTGTCACTTCCTCTCAAGTGAGTCACTTGCTCTCTTTAAGGCCAATTTTCCTCATCTGTAAGGTAAAATAGAATGTCGTGGGTATTAAATAAGAACTTGCATGTGAAAGCACAATAAAAATTTGAAGAACCTAATAGAATTATGGCATTTGTGTTAAATCATCATCATCATCATCATCATCATCATCATCATCAAGTCGAGAGCTGCCTGTAATCCCAGCACTTTGGGAGGCCGAGGCAGGCAGATCACTTGAGGTCAGGAGTTTGAGACCAGCTTGGCCAACATGGTGAAACCCCATCTCTACTAAAAATGTAAAACTTAGCCATGTGTGGTGGTGCACACCTGTAATCCCAGCTACTCGGGAGGCTGAGGGAGAATCACTTGAACCCAGGAGGTGGAGTTTGCAGTGAGCTGAGATCACGCCACTGTAGTCGAGCCTGGGCTACAAGAGTGAGACTCTGTCTCAAAAAAAAAAAAAAAAAAAGAAAGAAAGAAAGAAAAAGAAAAAATAAAGTCTAGAGCTGTGCTAGGCCCAGGTGAAACTCTACACAGATAAACTCTACACACTCTACACAGATAAATGCAGTCATGGAAATTTTGGCAATAATTATGAAATGCATATTGCTACTGAATGAAATACCAGTGGGCTGACAGAGTAAGCTCAGCCCACATTCTAGCAGAATAAACCTGCTTCTTGCTTTCAGCGAAGCCAATGTACAAAAGTTCGTAATTACCCAGGTGTGGCAGCTCACACCTGTGGTCCCAGCTACTCGGGAGGCTGAGTTGAGAGTATTGCTTGAGACCAGGAGGTTGAGGCTTCAGTGAGCTGTGATAGCACCACTGCATTGCAGCCTGGGTGACAGAGCGAGATCCAGTCTCTAAAAAAAAATGTTCATATTTACCAAGGGGATTTAAAAACTGTGAGATTTCTTTGAAGTGCAAGTTCCCCTGGTTCATTTTAAGTGAGTGTTAATAATTCCCACCTGCCTTTATAGAATCACAGATATCAGGTATTTGGCTCAGAAGGTCCAGTGACTTGTCACATGCCACCGTATGCAGGACAGAAGATGGGCACTCTGTGAGGAGTGAGGGCGGTGGAGAAGCCGTGTGTCATCTGTTGCAGTGTATATTCGTATCAGAATGTGGGGTGTGCCTGTCCTCCAGGAAAGGCAGGGTTAATTCCTGAGGAGATAGTCCACAGCTTCCACTTTTTGTTTCTAGTGTTTACAGGCTTTCACTAGAAAAGACTTGTGGGGACTTTAAGAGCAGCTCTACTGAAGAATGAGTGAGGCCCGCTCATTGGTGCACTGACTTTATTTTTTTATTATTTATTATTATTTTTATTTTTTTGAGGCAGAGTCTCACTCTGTTGTCCAGGCTGGAGTGCAGTGGCGCGATCTCGGCTCACTGCAAGCTCTGCCTCCTGGGTTCACGCCATTCTCTTGCCTCGGCCTCTCGAGTAGCTGGGACTACAGGTGCCCGCCACCACGCCCGGCTAATTTTTTTTTGTATTTTTTAGTACAGACGGGGTTTCACTGTGTTAGCCAGGATGGTCTCGATCTCCTGACCTCGTGATCCACCTGCCTCGGCCTCCCAAAGTGCTGGGATTACAGGTGTACTGACTTTAAATTTGATGATCTAAATCAGGAAATGAGACAGAAATGTAATCATCAAGTCAGCAGAAAAATAGCATTAAACCTGCTTAAGTGAGAGGTGTATGCCCCCATTTTTCCTTGGGAAACATCAAAGAAAGTACCCACAGGCTCACCTCCCATCTTTGTGTTATGTTTGTAGTACATCAATTGCATTTGCATGGTTCTAACTTTTCCAGCTAGAACACACAGCAACAATAACAACAATTAGCTCCTTAAGGTTACATCCTGGAAATCATAAGAGGTAATTTGGAAGTGGTCTTGATTCTTCTGGTCGCTTGAGTAACTCAGGCAACTTGTTTAGGTAACTGGAATTAGGACTTGGAAAAGCTGATTTAATGCCACCAAAAAATCTATTCACGTAGACAATACCTTCACAGGGCTTCATATCATGAATAGATTCACAGAGCATTTCCCCTTGAAAAAACTATAGGGTGTGATATGTATATTAGTGAGTATTATCATATGGGACAATGTATCAGTCAGGGTTCTCTAGAGAAACAGAACCAATAGAAGATAGCTATCTGTCTATCTATCTCTCTGTATCTATCTACATCTATTTATCTATCTATCTTTCCCTATCTCTCTCTCTCTCTATCTCTCTATCTCTATCTATCTATCTATCCATCTGTCTATCGATCATCTATCTATCAAGAGATTTATTTCAAGACATTTGTTCACATGATTGTAGGGCTGGTACTTCTGAAATCCAAGGGGCAGGTAGGCATCCTGGAAACTGGATCAGGAGCTGATGCTCAGTCTTGAAGCAGACCTTCCTGTTCTCCAAGAGTATACGAGTGGACCTCATCTACTTTTTTACTTAAAGTCACCTGATGATAGATATGAAGCACATCTACAAAATGTCTTTGCAGCAACCCCAGATTAGCATTTAATTGAATAGCTGGATACTGTAACCTAGCCAATTTCACACACAAAATCTATTCATCACAGAAGGCATTGACAAAGTTTCATAAGAACATTTGGGAATTTGTGCAGCCTTTGTTTGCATGGACATAAAATGGTTTTAGAACATCTCATGGATTTCTTAATACAATGGACTAGAATTAAACAAGCCCCTTTTCCTCACAGCTCTCAGAGTTGCAGTTCAATATACTATTTAGATTTTATTGCTGGGGGACACAGATACACATGTTAAAATGCATTTTTCATTTGTTTCCTACCCTTTATGAACTTTAAGAAAATAATTGCCTTTAGGACAGAAATCTGGATGCTTTTAAAAAATAGCATTTGGTAGAGTTGAAAGATAAAGTGCTTGAAAAGGCCGCCGAGATGTGTGTGCCTGACACACTGGCTCATAATGGTTTTTCTGTGCTAATGTGTGCCTCTGAACCTCTTTAAAATGCCAAATTATTCATTTCTTGGAGGGATGAAATCAGTTCTCTGCTGACTATTATGAAAAATAGAGACAGAAGCAAAATTTCTAATGCTGTTCTACAAAAATTATTTAATCATTTCTGGCCTATTGTGGAAATTCATATGAGCTATTGCGTTGATGTGCAGCTCTGCAGACCAGCCTTGGCAGATGCAATCACAGCCAGTTTTATGAAAAATTCTGTTTATTCATCCATGCAATACATACTATCATGACAACGAAAGTGCAGCTGAACTCTGCCTTATACAATGGCAGAAAACTGTTTGAACTCAGAGGCATTGGAAAGGCTCCACCTGCCTTTCAAATGGAAAATAATGTCAATTTTCTACTGGCTGAAGATGGACAGTTTAACATTCTAACATTATGACTTTATTTTAAAAGTCTGATTCATGATACAATGCAGATAGCACTGGGAGTAGTAAATGAAATGGAAAGTATGAGTTAGTTTCATTTGGATGAGTGAATTTTGGATCTTCCCTGATCTGATTTCACTAGGGTGGAGGAAAGATCAGAAGTGAACCAAGATCCTGGTGGGCATGTTGGCAAGGAGCTGGGCTTCACTGGGAGATCAAACACACTGCACACCATTTTTATTCTTACCTCCCACTTTTATCTGGAACAGACCTGATTGCAAATGTTTTTCAAAATCTAAAAACAAAATTAAAGGTTTCAGTTTCATTTATATAGCATGAAGTGCTAATAATTCCAAGAATAATGACAGGATGTGGAGAGGTCTGGAAGTAAGGGAGAATGTTTAGTGAGGAGAGGAGGATTATGAAATAAGATAGGCTAGGAGAGGTTAGGAGGGGAGAGATTAGGAGAGCAGAGGTTAGGAGAGGGAAGATGCTTAAGGCTGAGAACTCTGAGATTTACACTGAGGACAAGGGCGAGCCATTAAAAAGTTGTAAAGTTGTAAGTGGGTGAGTATGACGAGATCGTATTTGCAAGAAAGTATGCAATACATTTTAAAGACTTACATTAAACTATTGAGGCAAAAACCAACTTCTGGAATAATCCCCTGGGTACCTTGGGTCTTGCAGCAGATGTCGGTTGATTTGCATGCGATGCTTCAGTTCCCTTCTCACCTGCCTCACCATCCATCACACCTGGAATATAGGGGTGTCTGAGCTTGCTGACCTTAGCCAGAAGGTGGGAGAGGCGGGGCACTGACCCAGGTGTAGGGCGCCCAACATCTAGGCGGAGCTGTGTTCCCTTTGACTCTCCTCTTTGACAGCAGTCACATGCTGAAGGGCTGTGGTGATGAAACGTGCTGTATAGAGGTAGCACCACACTGGAGCCGCCCCCAGTGAAAATAGAAATTAAGAACCGGCAGAGAAAGCTGTTCTGCAGAGAGAAGAGAAGCACAGATGAGAGAGATTCAGGTGTCTTGGTGAGAGAAGGAACTGATGCCTGACTCAGAGTGAGGGAAAACAGACACAAACTGTCTAGAAATGTTCACTGCCCATGGGGTCCAGCTCTGCCACAGAATGTGTTTGTATGTATTACCTCTTGATGTGTTCAGGAACCCAGCTGCACTGGAGCTAATTTGCACGGTCTTCTGATTCTTCCTTCGCCGCCATCCTTCACAAGTCAGAAATGGCCTGGAGAGCAGTTCCGCATGGGATAGGGAGTGTTTAACAAAGGAAGGACGGGGAAGTGTTTTTTCTAACTAGGCCCACTATGAGGTTACATTATTATTTAGAATTTCTTATTAATCTTTTAAATTTATTTATACTTCTCTTTCTTCATTTTTATTTTAATAGAGTAGGTCTAAGAGAGCCTTAATTTTGTGTAGCAGGCATTAATAAATATTTATTGGCTGAATGAATATATTTTATTGCACCTTAATTTAGTAATTTTATATTTTGAAAAGGATTTGAAAGAATGTTTGCCTACAGTAACAGAATTTGGAATATAGACAGAGAAATCATAAAAAGCTGGAATCACACAAAAAGTCATATATCATAAAACATTCCGAATCTTTGAGAGTAACGTGAAAGCATGGGGAATGTTTTGTGGTTAGTTATATTTTTAAAATCCTTTTGAGTTTCATCCTGTCATTATGAGAAATAACCTGGAAGATAATATCTTAGTCATTTATTTCATTGACAGTGAGGAGTCTAATAAACAGTGGAGGAACTAAGTAAGACTTTTCCCCTGTCAATGATTTATATGTTTATACAGGGGGAGATTAAAGTAACTGAATATGAAAAAAATGTAAAAATTATCGATGTTACCTTTAGCCACCTATGGAGATCATGTACATATTCAAAAAGTTGTGAAACTATCTAAACCAGTTTTTATAACTCATTGTTTGGAAAGCCTGCCTACACTGCAGCCTGGATTCTAGAAGAGAACGCCCCAGAAAACAGTGCTGGCCGAGTGTGTGCGGGCCAAGTGCTTGCTCCGTGCCCTGGGCTCTCAGATCTCAAGCCCGATCTCTCATCTTCTGTGTGCACACATAACAAATGTATCATCAGTTCCTTCCAGAAATACATTATGTGTAACCTTCCAGAAATACATTATGCGTATCCTTCCAGAAATACATTATGCATAGAGAAGCAAATATGTAGCTAAAACACAGACCTATACATAGGCACTTTCGCCTTTCTCAACCCTTAAGGCACTATATGATATAAAATTTATATACATGAAGTTTGTAAGCTGTTCCACATTTTTTTACACTTAATAACATATTAGTACTTGAGGAATGCTATGGTCTGAGTGTTTGCATCCCCTCCAAATACATATGTTTCCATTTGAATCCCCAGGGATCTCCTTTGAGAGGTGATTAGGCCATGTGGGTGGAGCCCTTACAAATGGGATTCGTGCCCTTATGGAGGAAGCCCCGGAAGGCTGGCTCTCCCCTCCCACCATGTGAAAACACAGCAAGAAGGCGCCATTTAGGAACCAGAAAGCAGGTCTTTACCAGACACTGATTTGAGACTTCCCAGGCTCCAACATCATGAGAAATAAATTTCTATGGTGAAAACCTACCCAGCTTATGGTATTTTGTTATAGCAACCTGATGGGACTAAGATAGGAAACATACTCACTTCTGAACATTTGTATAGAATTTTATTTTATGAATGTGATGTAATTTATTTACCCAGAGTAAATAAATACTCAGATACTAAATATCTAAGTTAGTCAGAGATATTTAGGTTATTTCTGATGTTTATAACAAATAAAGATGTAAAGAAATACCTTACACCACATCACTTAACACACATGTAAATGCATTTGTAGAGGTAGTTGCTGGGTCAAATGTTATACATATTATATTGATAATTAATGCCAAATTGCCCTCCTAAGAATCTGTCCCACTGTGTGTTGTCAAATTTTTCAGACTTGCTGATCTGAGAGGTGATAAGTTATCTTGGTACAGTTTTCATAATGAGTGAGGTTGAGCTTCTTTTCACACTACTAGTTCTTTCCATGTGAACTTTCTGTTCATGGCCTTTAACCATTTCTGCTTGAGTCTGTTGGTGTTCTTAATGCTTTGTAAATTTTTCTATGGATTAGGGAAGTTGGCCATTTGTGGCATGAGTTGAACAGGATGGTTCTCAGTTTGTCTTTTTACATTGCTTGTGGGAGATCTTACTCTTTTCTCAAATATTCAAATTTTTCAGTTGTGATGTCAGATCTCATGACTGTCATGGATAGTGGTGAATATTCATCTTTTGAGAAACAAGCAGAACAGATGAGATGTTGATGTTTTGAACTGAAAAGAATATGGCTTCGTCTTTAGCTGTTTTTGAAGACAATCCCCAAAGAGGAACATTGACATGTGTTGAGAAACATCTTCAGCATGTAACTTCTCGAGTCAATGGCGACAACTCCCCAGGATGACAATGGGGAGTGCCCAGGCCCTTTTGTACATATAAGAGATTGTATCTGTTAAAGTATTCTGCTGAATTAGCGGCCATGCAAAAGATCAGCAAACACTTTCTACGACACAGATGTGGGCATGGCAGAGACACGAGTGTCTCGGGCAGAGGAAGTGGGTTCTGTGGGGTGGGGTGGTGCAGGGTGAGAAGGAACAGCGAAGGGGCTGGCCCCCTGTCCCAGGGCCACGAAGGGATTTGAAGAGTTCAGGAGTGCTCTTTAATGCAAGAGCAACAGGCTGTGTTTTAAACTTTATTTACACATTAAATAGAATAAATTTTATTTATTATTAGTTGAGGTCATTTGGGCAACGCTGCAGGTTGAATAGCGTCTTCCCAAAGGATATGTCCATGTCCCAACTTCCAGTGCACTGTGAACTCGACATGATTTGGAGGCTGGGTCTTTCTTTGCAGCTATAATCAAGTTGAGATGACGCCACACTGGACTGGGCAAGTCCTAAGGAATGGATGGGTGCCCTTGTAAGAAGAGGGGAATTTGGACACAGAGACACAGAGAGAGAGTGTCCTGTGACAGGGGCAGAGATGGGAGCGGTGCAGCCGCAAGCCAAGGAGCACCGAGGACTGCCAGGAGCCACCGAGGCCGGGGAGGCGGGGAAAAGATTCTCGCTCAGAGCTCGCAAGAAGGGGCCAATGCTGCGACACTTTGGTCTCTGACTTCTGGTCTCTTGGATGGTGGCATGATACATTTCTGTTGTTTTCAGTCCAGGTTGCGGTACTTTATAACGGCAGCCCCCAGGAAACGGGTACCAGCCACAAGCATGAAAAACTGGCTCTCGCTAGCTCAAGCCAAACAAAACAAGACAGAAATATAAAATCAGAAAACGAGACAGCTTACAGGAACAAATAAGACCTCAGAAGTAAAGAAAGCTGGGAATGGCCTGGAGTTTGGGATCCACCCTGAGAGAATTCCTGTCCCGTGTTTGGTGAAGCTTCCCTGGCTGCCTGATGGCAAGCAGCTGACAGCGCATGAAGCTGCAGGCAGTTGTGATATTTGACATGGTTTGGATCTGCGTCTCCACCAAATCTCATGTCAACGCGAGATCCCCGGCGTGGGAGGCGGGGCCTCCTGTAATCCCCGGCGTGGGAGGCGGGGCCT
Source organism: Pongo pygmaeus (assembly GCF_028885625.2). NCBI lineage: Eukaryota > Metazoa > Chordata > Mammalia > Primates > Hominidae > Pongo > Pongo pygmaeus. Next base: position 92,408,176 of record NC_072390.2, read on the forward strand.
CCTGTAATCCCCCGCGTGGGAGGTGGGGTCTAGTGGGAAGTGACTGGATCATGGGGTTGGGATTCTCACGAATGGGTTGTCATCATCCCCTCTGTGCTGTCCCCTCGGTGACAGTGAGTGAGTGAATTGCCCTGAGATCTGTTTTTTAAAAAATATGTAGGGTGCACCTTCCGCCTCTCTCGTTCCTGCTCCTGCCATGTGAGATGCCATGTGAGACGCCTGCTCTGCTTTGCCTTCCGCCATGAGTCAAAGCTTCCTGAGGCCTCCTCAGAAGCAGAAGCTGCCATGCTTCCTGTACGGCCTGCGGAACCATGAGCCAATTAAACCTCTTTTCCGGCCAAACGTGGTGGCTCACGCCTGTAATCCCAGCACTTTGGGAGGCCGAGGTGGGCAGATCACCTGAGGTCAGGAGTTTGAGACCAGCCTGCTCAACATGGTGAAACCCCATCTCTACTAAAAATACAAAAATTAGTTGGGCGTGGTGGCGGGCGCCTGTAATCCCAGCTACTTGGGAGGCTGAAGCAGGAAAATCACTTGAACCTGGGAGACGGAGGTTGCAGTGAGCCAAGATTGCACTATTGCACTCTAGCCTGGCCTACAAAAGCATCTCAAAACAACAACAACAAACAAACAACAAAAACACCTCTTTTCCTTCTAAATTACCCAGCCTCAGACATTTCTTTATAGCAGTGCAAGAATGGACTAATATAGTATTAAAAAGTGGAAACGACCTGGAAGCAGGGTGACATTTTGCTTGGTATTGCCGGCTCATGTTTCCACTTCATGTCATTTGCATGGCGTTGCTGGCTGGGGGCTGGGAGGTGCAGCCAAGGACAGTGATCCTGGGTTGAAGAGAAGAGGCTGATTTCGGATTTTTCTTTAGGAGGTGTTTTGTTCAATAGGAGGTGATGGTTGATTGGGTATAACATCAGGCTGCCTAACTCCGTCTCCCAAGGTAAACAGGCTTAACCATTGTTCAAGTCACAGCAAGGTTCAATTTGATTCTAGTAATTTGACTCATAGCCAATCTATACAAATCCATGTCCCATTCTTAGATATATAAAATAATGCTTTGATAACTGAAAGAGGTTTGAAATTATAATTATAAAGATGGACCTAGTAGTTTTCTTTGTTTTAATTATGAAAGATTTTGAACATACAGCAATGTAGACAAAATAATATAAGACATCTATGTGTCCCCCACTAAGATGAAACAGATGTGAGAGTTTGATGTATTTGCCTCAGGTCTGTATTCCTTTCTTTTCTTTCTTCCTTCCTTCCTTTCTTTCTTTCCTTCCTTCCTTCTTTCTTTTTTTAATAAATAGCAACACTGAAAAAGCTGAGGCTCATTAATTCCTGCTCTCATTCTCTCCTCTCAGAAATAATCACTCTTCTGAAGTAAGTGAGTATCATGATCAGGCAAGCTTTTGCACTTTTATGATACATGTTTGCTTCTAAAAATATCCCATACTTTGTATTTTTCAGGTATTCTATGTGTTTAAAACACATAAATTGCATTAGCCTATATGTGCCTTTATGTCACCTGCTTTTTGTTTCACATTTTGCTTTTAAGATGTAGCTGCTATGCACAGGTAGCTCCAGCCCACCCATCGTGACAGCTGTCGTGTATGCTATTACGTGGATAAACCCTAGCCTCTGTCTTCCTCTGCTATGGACAGTCAGGGTTTTTCCACTTTTGAATGCTAAAGAGTCTGCTGCAGTGAACACTGTAGTCTCTGTCTCCCTTGTTCTCTGGGGCTTTTTTATTCATTACTAATTTTATTGATTGCTCACTTAGCTTCTTCTTTTGAAGCTCAGCGCCCATCTTTTTTCCTGACATATGTACTGATGACTATGAGTCTCTTTCCATCCTAGCATTATCCCACATGGATTTAATTTGTGCTCACTTAAAATAAACATTTTCTTTTTGGCTTTTTCTTTGACCCTGATTTTGTGTGTGTGTAAAAGTATGTGTTTATATGTGTGATGTCCACATGTACATACGGCAGGCTGTAGTTATCTTTTTGTCATCATTTTCTAATTTTATAGCCTCACGGTGGATGTGCTTCATTTGATCCCAATTCTTGGGTATTTGTTGAGAATTGCTTTGTGGTCTGCTTTGCAGGTGGTTTATAACCGTTCTTAGTGTGCAGGGAAAGAATATGTGTTTTCAAATTGTGGAATGCAAGGTTCTTTACATTCTATTACATTAAAATGTCTTAGCTGTGCTGTGTCCATCTTCTTTAGCTATACTAATGTTTAAACATTTTGTTTACAATATATTTTGGACATACAGAAAAGCTGTGAAAATAGTACAGAGATTTCTGGTATACTTGTGACCCAGCTTTCTAATATGAAGGACATACCTAACCGTTGTACAACATGGAAACCTAGGAACTCACCTTGGCACCTGCTATGAAGCCCTCCACAGACCTTACTCAGATCCCTTTAGTTGTCCCACTAATGGCCTTTTCTGGGGCAACATTCGGCTTAGGATTAGGTGAATGAGTTGCCTTGTCTTCTTTCTGTCTTCTAATCCAGTGGTCCCCAACCATTTTGGCACCACTGATCTGACGGGAGGCAGAGCTCAGGTGGTAATGCTCCTTGGCCTGCCGCTCAACTCCTGCTGTGTGGTCTGGTTTCTAACAGGCCACGGACCGGGGATTGGGGACCCCTGTTCTAATTTGTGACAGTGTCTGAATCTTTCTTTTTTAAGATCTTCAGGTTTTTGAGGGCTACTGGCCAGTTATTTTGTAGAATGTTCATGTGCTGGGCTGAAAGGTGGCCTCCAAAAATCCATGTTCACCTGGAACCTCTGAATGTTACCTTATTTGGAAATAGGTGTAATTAACCAAGATGAGGTCATCCTGGATTTGGATGGGCCCCAAGGCAATGGCTGTTGTCTTCACACAAAGGGGGAAATGTGGCACAGACACACATAGCTTAGGACACCACGCGCTGACAGAGGCAGAGGTGGGAGTGAGGCTGTCACTAACGAAGGAAGGCAGAGGTGGGAGTGAGGCTGTCACTAACGAAGGAACGCAGGTACTGCCTGGAGCTGGGGAGGAAGGACAGGTCCTTCCTCAGAGCCTTCATAGGGAAGGTGGCCCTTACACCTGAACTCAGACCTCCGGCCTCCAGAACTGTGGGGGAATACATTCCTGTTGTTTTATGACAGAATTTCTGCTTTTTTTTTTTTTTTTTGCTTATTCATGATTAGAGTGTATGTATATTTTTATATGAATAACACTAATTTTTGATCATTTGATCTATTATGTTATATGAAGATGTGGTTAAAAGTCTATTATTGTGGTAAATATCTGCTGTGGTCCAAATACCTGTATTCCCTCTAAATTCATGTTAAAATCCTAACCATCAGAGGGATGGCAGTAGGACATGGGTTGGAAGGGGATTAGATCAGGAGGGTGGAGCCCTCATGAATGGGATGAATGGCCTCATGAGAGGCCCCAGAGAGCTGCTCTGCCCTGCTCTGCCCCTTCCACCATGTGGGGACGCAGCGGGAAGATGCTGTTTACGAACCAGAACACGGAATCGCTGGTGTGTTGGACTTCCCAGCTTCTCACATCGTGAGAAATTTATGCTATTTATATGCAGTCCAGTTTATGCTATTTTGTTTTGGCAGCCAGAGTGCACTAAGATGAAGAGTCTGAAAACAGAGATTGATAGTAGATGAGGCCTTTGCTTACTTGCCCTATATTTAAACATTTTCTGGCAGCTGGGTTTACTAACGTCCTCCATTGGGTTCTGATTTTTTTTTTTTTTTTTTTTTTGAGGCAGAGTCTTGCTCTGTTGCCCAGGCTGGAGTGCAATGGCATGATCCTGGCTCACTGCAACCTCCGTCTCCTGGGTTCAAGTGATTCTCCTGCCTCAGCCTCCCGAGTAGCTGGGATTACAGACACCCACCACCATGCCTGGCTAATTTTTGTATTTTTTAGTCGAGACGAGGTTTCACCGTGTTGGTCAGGCTGGTCTCAAACTCCTGACCTCAGGTGATCCACTTGCCTTGGCCTCCCAAAGTGCTGGGATTACAGGCGTGAGCCACCGTGCCTGACCTGGGTTCTGATTTTATTTTTAAAGTGTACTTGTGGCATTTAACCATTTGTGGATGCTCTTCATTCTATATGTTTTGCATATCCCCCGAATTGTGATTAATAAAGACATACAAAGTGTCTATTCTTTTTTGTTTTTTTGAGATGGAGTCTGGCTCTGTCGCCCAGGCTGGAGTGCAGTGGCACAACCTCGGCTCACACAAAGTGTCTATTCTTAAATCTTCACATCTGAGGTGACTAGAAGAGTATATTTAGGAATGGGACTTTAGAAAATGTGATGGTGAATCTGGATGAGAACTAATTAGTGCAACTCAGCATTGCAGTGGAGGTCAGTCACAGCATTACGAAAGAGGCAGGAATTCCAAGCTCTGATTTTGCTGCTATGTAACTGGGGTGCACGTATATTTACCCATTTCTAATTAATTTCCCCTGTCACCCAGAATCTTCATACAAGGACTCGTGGAAAGTCATTTATTTTAGGTATTCTCAGTCATCACTGGGCAAAGTTAACCTATGAAAGTCGCTTAATTTCCTTGTGTGTGTGCATCAAGTTCCCATCGTTTAAACGACAGGCCTGAACTTGCTTTTCTATCTGCAGGGTCCCTTTCAGCTCTGGATTCTTATGCATTTACGATCCTGAAGAAGGCAGCGTTTAGATGCAGGGTACTGTGACCACCACTTTCTTATTCTGTTGTGTAATTATGGTTTCCTGAGAAAAGCGCTTCCTCCTTTCAGGCAGTCCCCTTTAACATGCAAATTTTGATGTTTCAGAATGATCTTCTTTTAATCCCAAGACTACAAAGTAAGACACCAGGAGGATGATGAATTATATGATGGGTTTTGGAGGCATTTTTAGCATGTCCTTCACTTAGAAATAATAGACTAATAATAGAAAGTAAGTCCTATCCAAACACAACAGAAAACCATACATTCAAATAACATGTCCAGCGCATGAATTGTTGGCTGGTTCTGCGGCCAGAACAAGTGATTAAAATTTGAGAAATTGAAATAGTTTAAGATGAAAAATTGTGAAACTCACGACATAAATACAATTTTTTTTCTACATTGGATTAGACAAAGACTTGAATTCTACTTATAAATAGTGTTATTTGTTAAAAACATGCTAAATTTATTTGTGTTGTAAATATTGGCACTATATAAGAACAGCATAGCATCCCAAACTCCAGACGTTAAAAGGCTGAGGGAAAGCTAATTTATCAATAATTATGGACAATTGACAATTAGAGATATTAGTCTCACCTGTGCATCAAAACCAGTTTTATTGACATCAGTGAAGACTTTGGCATTTCCACGTGCAACATTCAGCTCTCAGTCTTCATCTCAGCTGTCTTATTAGCAGCTGACAAGTTTGATCATCAGACCGTTAGTGAATTGCTTTCTTCACTTTGATAATGTTAAACTTTTACTTGAGACCTGTTCTCCCACATAATAGCAGGGGTGGAGAAATCCCCGCAGCGTTTTGCATAATGGGAAATGACTAAACACGTTCTCAGTTAAGTGCAACCTCCACTCTTCCTCAGAACTAACAGGATATATGTGTACATGAAAGGGAGTTTATTAAGGAGAACTGACTCACACGATCACAAGGTGAAGTCCCATGAAAGGCTGCCTTCAAGTTGAGGAGCAAGGAAGCCAGTAGTGGCTCAGTCCGAGGAGTCCCAAAACCTCAAAAGTCGGTAAGTCAACAGCGCAGCCTTCAGTCTGTGGCCGAAGGCCCGAAAGCCCCTGTCAAACTACTCTTGATGTAAGTCAATTCTCCTTAATAAACTCCCTTTTCATATATACATAGATCCTATGAGTTCTGTCCCTCTAGAGAACCCTGGCTAATGCACTAGGTAGGTTGGTAAAATGCTCAGGTCGTGCACGCCCTTAAATCAGAGGTGACCAGGAGTATGGACAATATCTTTCAAAGTATCAACAGTCTAGCTTCAAGAAACTTATTTAACGCTGCTGAATGAAGAGTTTATTTATTAGGAATTCAGTAAGTGTCTGTGAATCCACGACGGGATGAGCAATTTCCTGTAGGTGAAGACACAGACTCCACAGGGCGGGGCTTCTGGCTGGCTCCTGGATAAATACGCAGCACCTGGAATGCCACCTAGCACATAGCGGTGCCTCAGTAAATAATGGTGGAATGAGTTAAGGTTGGTGAAACAAAATCATTTTTGGTAATCTATCTGCTCAGACTTTTATTAGCAAGTGATAAAAACCCAACTTGAATAAGATAAGTGAAAAGGAGACAATGAAATTTAATAAAACAATGAAATAATGCCAGGGTTCATCTTCGTCCTTTGCCACAGAAGCCAGGGTAGCTGCGTGGGGGGCCGTGATGCCTGTGGGCCTGAGGCTTATCGGAACCGGAACACCAGCACTGTCGGAAATTCTCCCTCATCCTGGCCCCACTGGCCCCTATCGCTCCAGCCCCTGCCTTCCTCCCTGGCTGCTGAGAGCTTCCTAGACTTTTATTGCATAGCCACAGTCAAAAAGAGGGCTCCTCCTCCTTCACTGCCCAAGTCTACACGTTCAGGGAATGGGGCACACTTTAATAACAGTCAGGCTGAGCCTTGCAGTCACTCAGTCTTGAGTCAGGCCCCTCAAGCCCACAACCAATCCTGGGAACAAAGCACACAGGAGTCATATGGATGCAATGCACGTGGATGTAGCTTCCAGGAAACAGGGCGTGCTGCTCCCAGAACTGGTGGTGCTGGGCAGACAGCACACGTACGCCACGGGCAGATCTCCTGGAGACACTGTGGGTAAAAGGTAAATACTTTCATGAAGTGAATCATTTCTTTATCTATCTGGGGATTACTCTTCTTGGTGGGCACTGGGAGAAACCATGTTGCCTGGAATAGGATGCTCCTTGAGGCTCCACTGAGGTTTTCCCTGCCTCTGGATGGGGGACTGATGATCTTGGTTTGAAAGTCTTTCCAGCCAGAACTCTTCCAGTCATGCTCCACTGGGACCCACTGTTAGGGACTCAACAAGCATTTGTTCAAGCATCAGAATGGAGCCTGAGGTACCTAGATAGCATCATTCTATTTTAAAATTAGCTTTACTGAGATTAATTTATATGCCATAAAATTCCACCTTTTGAAGTATATAGTTCATTCAGTGATTTTTAATATATTTCCATCACATAATCTACTTTTTTTTTTGAGAGAGAGAATCTCACCCTGTGGCCCAGGCTGGAGTGCAGTGGTGCCATCTCGGCTCTGGGGACGCAGTGTGGTGGTTTGTGTTTTAGAAGAGGTCTTGTTGTTGAGGGAACATTTGAGAAAGATGAGACTGGAGGCGGAAGAACGACTGGGACACTTTCACAGAATTCTTGGGGGAAAATGATAAAAGTCCGTGGGTCAGTGGCTACGGAGACAGAGATGGGGTGACTCAACTCTCCCAGTGATGGAGACCAAAGCTCCTGGCGTCCAGGACAGGCAGGGTTCAGAGCATGTGGGAGTGGGCCCTGCATACTTAAAACAAATGCTAGCAAAAGAATACAAGGATCCCCAGGTATGAAAGTTGAATATTTGAAGTTTCGGCCTTTCACGGATGGGCTTCTCTTCTCAGAGACATCAGCCCCTGCTGCCGGCTGCCCCTCTTCCTCAGGCCTCCCTTCCCACCTCCGCTCTCTGGCCGCTCCCACCCCACACACTCACAATGAATCCGTCAGCTGGGCTGCCTGAGCCCCTCTTGCCCCACTCATTGTCCCACCTGCTCTAGCTGTGCTGGAGAGCCCGCCTTTCTGATGAGACAGGCTCCTCTGGTTGGCGTGTTGCACACAGGAAGTCCCTCTCTGGGGGAGGGAGGGGCATCAACGCTAACTCATCTACACAGGAAGTCCCTCTCTGGGGGAGGGAGGGGCATCAACGCTAACTCAGCTACACAGGAAGTCCCTCTCTGCGGGAGGGACGGGCATCAACGCTAACTCAGCTACACAGGAAGTCCCTCTCTGCGGGAGGGAGGGGCATCAACGCTAACTCATCCAAACTCATCCAGACCCAGTGAAGCAACTCCGCAGGCGCCTCCTGCAGCAGGACACGGCCAGGTGAGGCCGGGAGGGGCTGGGGGAGGTTTCAGCCCATTCATCTGCAGCCTCATCTCACTCCCCGTTTCCCAGGGAGGGCCTCCTGCACAGTAGGGCTGTTTCCCCGTCTGGTGGAAGGCGCCCGTCAACATGTGGCCACAACGCGGCATTTTGAACTGCAAGGTCTGTGGGGTGAACGTGTCCGGCGGTCAGTCAGTTGACAGGGAGGCTGAGGAGCCTTGGAACAGCTCCAGGGCAATGGTGGGAGGACGCACCAGTGGAGCGGTGGGGATGTCTGTGGAAGGGCAGAGCTTGACCTCGCTGGAGTTGTCGGTCCATGCGCAAGCAGTCCATGTCTTGCACATGAATGTTCATGACAGCCACGTTCATAGTATCTCCAAAACGGAGCAACCCACATGTCTCCCAGCAGGTGAAGGAATATGCACACCTCTGTGTGTGCACACGGTGAACAGTGCTCAGTAGTGAGCAGAGACGAGCTCCTCACCTATGCAGCGCAGGAAGGAAACTCACAGTCATCGTGCTGAGTGACAGGAGCCAGGCCCAGAGGAGCTCTCGCTGCACGAGGCCAGGTGCGCCAAGTTCTAGGAAACACAAACTCATTTACGGTGGCAGAAACAGGATCAATGGTTTTCTGGTCAGTATTTTTAAAGCAGGGTTTAAGGGAATAAAGCTCCCTTCCACCCAGGATTTCCGCAGAATGGAAATAGTATGGCGCGGGAAGGGTGTGTGTGTGTGACAATTTATAAAACTATCCATAAACCAGGCATAGCCAGATCTTGAGGGAGGATCCTGGACCCACTGCATTTTACTCATGCAGTGTGGACGCAGGAAGGCTCCTCTGCAGAGCGCGGCGTGCCCAACGCCATGTCTAAGGAAATGAGTAGATAGGGGCACCTGGGGCTCCTGGGAAGCGGAAAAGCAGACAGCAGCTTCCTGATGAGGTGACACCCACTTCTCAGGCTGGGAGGCTGCCAGGGCTGTGGTGAATTTCTAGAAGGGAGGGGACGATGGTGCTGGGCACAGGCTACATTCCAGCCATGTCTGAATGGCTTCTTGTGTGTCTTTTAACTTGATTCTCACAGCAGTTCACTCTTAAGGGGCCCCCTGCCTGGGTTGGATCTGGCCCCCTCCTACCTGGGAGGGGTTTTTTTCTTTTGCCTCACTTCTCTGCACCTGTTTCCTTACCTGCAAAATGGGAAGGCGATAGCGAGTACTCAACAGGAAAGCCGTGAGGATTCCACGAGCTCACGTTCTGGGGCCGACAGAACCACGCCTCCTTCAGGATTGCGTGTCCAGGTGTTTGTGGAATAAGTTAACCTGTCCAGTGAACACTGACCACTTCTCAGGTGACATCCACTGGTGCAGCGAGGTTCTGGCCCTCAAGGGACCTAGCAGAGGAGACAGTGAGCAGACAATTATCCTGCAGCCTTCACTGTGCCTGGAAGCAGGAAAGCACAGATGCTGGAGGCTCCACAGGGGTCCTCAACACCCCGAGGAAGGGGTCACCAGGCCCCTGGGATGGTGGGTCACTCTATGAGGCTCGGAGAAGGCTGGTCCTGAGGAGCTGGTGAGGTAGAGCAGGAGGAGCATCCCAGGGCAAAGAACCGTAGGGCAGAAGATCAAGGGGTGAAGGGGAGAGCGTCTGGTTTAGGAGTGGAGTGGAGACGGCAAGCCTAGGTGTGCTGTCAGGACCAGCTTGGCAGTGCAGCTGGTGCTCATGGTGGGTGTGGAGGATGGGAACCGGGGACAGGCATGTGAAGCGGGGTCAGAGAACAGGGGCTTAGGGCAGAGCTGCTTGGCCCTCAGCATCCCCCCAGATGGCAGAGGAGCCTTGAAATCAGCATTCCAGAGCCCCCGCGCCGGGAATCAAATGAAATCATTCTGGATGTGGCCGGAGTGTGCAGATGTCCCAGGCCCCTGAGGGATGCATGAGTTAATCGGGAGTCAAAGCAAAGCCTGCCCTGGACAGAGTTAAGCCAGTGAGGAGACTTTATTCTTGAAGGTGGTTGCAGGAGGCGAGAGACGCAGAGGCTGTCTGAGCTCAGTTCTGTGGACCGAGGGTGAGAGGGTGGGAGCTTGTAAGAGCTGGGGTGTGGGCCTAGGCCATCTGCGTTTCCTAATTGGCCCTCCCTGAAGGAAGAGCAAACTTTCTTCTGCATTCATCACAGGAGGGACGGAGGGACTTGCATGGCTTGAAGAGAAATGAGACTTGGAGAGAAGTGCACCTTGAGGTTAGGGCCTGCCTCCCATGGAGACTGGACGTGGGCCACTGTCTTCCTCTGTGATTATGTTTCAAGGAACGACCGGCCTCCAGATCACTGAGAAAGACACTCCCTGGGCCTTACAACTGGCAAGATATGTCACAAAAGGCTTACATCTCCTTTCTCTGCCCCTTGTAAGGGGCAGAGAAAGAATTTACAATGACAAGTTTTTCTAACACAAATGCTCCAAGAAAAGGGAGGTGGGGGCCGGGCGCGGTGGCTCACGCCTGTAATCCCACCACTTTGGGAGGCCAAGGTGGGCAGATCACGAGGTCAGGAGATCGAGACCATCCTGGCTAACACGGTGAAATCGCATCTCTGCTAAAAAAATACAAAAAATTAGCCGGGCGTGGTGGTGGGCACCTGTAGTTCCAGCTACTTGGGAGGCTGAGGCAGGAGAATGGCATGAACCTGGGAGGCGGAGCTTGCAGTGAGCCAAGATTGCACCACTGCACTCCAGCCTGGGCGACAGAGTGAGACTCTATCTCAAAAAAGAAAAAAAAAAAAAAAGAAAAGGGAGGTGGAGGTGAGAGTCAGGAAGAAGCTTGGCTGAAGTTTAGTCAAGGTCAGGGGCAGGGTGAGGCGTCTCTGTCACAGGATTGAGAACCGAGTGCCAGGCCAAGGATGAAGATTAGCAGGCATCTGGGACGAGACCACCAGGTTCTAAGCTACAGGGCAACATTGGGTGGGATCCAGAGCTTGGAGTGGGGTGCGTGTGGGGGCAGCCTGGGAAGGTGCAGGTCCCAGGCCTGAGGCCTGCTGGGGGCAGCTGGGGAGTGTGATGCCTCTTTCCCTGCTCAGTGAGGAAGAAAGGCATCCTGGGTGTCCCCTGCATGGTGCCCCTGAGTGGACAGGTGTTAGGGGTGCTGATTGAGAGGCACTGGTGCTGTGAGGGGCTTGGCAGTCATGGCTGAGTCAGTGATGTGGACGTCACTTCTAGACGTTTGTCACCAAAGCAAGGCCCTGCTCACTAGCTGATTAACTGGCAGGACGAGGAGTGCAGCTTTGAAAATAAACTCCCATTCCCATCACTGGCACCAGGCACTAGATGAGATGCCAAGTGGTGTGTTTGTAGAAGGTTGGCAAAGCATGTTTCATATTTATCTGCAAAAGCCTTAAAGTCTGTGTTGAGAAGGGATGAAGGTTATTGGGACACATGAATTTTATCCTCTTCCCTGTGATTTTACTGGGCTAGTGATCACAAAAGCGCTGCTCTGTAGGACCTGGATTTTAATTGTAGACTTAATCAGATCAGCGGGCACTTGGGAACACTTACTGAAGTAAAAAAAGACAATTCAAAGATTCATTGAGTGTTTCCTGGGATATTTATAAATAAAGAAATAAAAAACTACTTTAATGCAAATGTTAAGAATCGAATTAACTCAATTTTGGCCAACCATTCATGCAATGTTCCTTAGGAAGTTTTCTGCCACAGATGTTTATGATTTTAGTTTTAGGACCACAGAAAGCTTTCCGCCCGGATGTTTATGATTTTATTCTTGGGAATGAAATGAGCAACCTACCAGAGTTCGAGTCACTTTCAAATTAAGCCACGAACCTTGGGAGGCAGAAGTCCTGCAGGGTGATAGTTAGGCAAAGTTTTTCATCGTTTCTTCCCAAAGACCTGCAGAGAATCTGCCTCTCTCCTTTAGAATATCCTGACCTCATTGTGCCATTTTCCAGCTTCGTGCCTGTCTGTGCCCGATGCCGCTGGGGGCTCTGTTTCTGCCTCTCACCACTCTGCCCCCCCTTTCCTTTGGGGAACCCTTCCTCCCAGCCCAATGATTCAAATGGGGTTGCCAATAGTGGATTCTGCTACGGCAGTCCCCGGGGAGCCTGTGCCGCAGGCCTGGCTGGTCCCACCGCTCTTCCCCACCCAAGGATCAGCCCAGGTGGGTGTGGAGCCCAGCCTAGGCAGTCAGAGTCCTTTCCTGGAATCATGAGGAGCTACAGGAGAAGGGAGAAGTCTTATTTGTATGTGTGTGCGTGTGTGTGTGTGAAAAAATTTCCATGGAAATTGGAAGATAAAATTCTGAAGATCTTAAAAGCTATTTTCCTTTTAAAAGAGAGAAAGGTTGTCTGAGTAGAAAAGAATTGCTTTAGGCAGAGAGCAAGCGATAAAAGCAACAGAAAACAACAGTGGGAATCCAGAAGACATCACTTCAGTTCCTGGATTCAGCTGGGCCTGCATCTGTGCAACAGAAAACAACAGTGGGAATCCGGAAGACATCACTTCAGTTCCTGGATTCAGCTGGGCCTGC